>NC_086226.1:69972466-70279523 GCF_035770615.1 Melospiza melodia melodia | reverse complement strand
AACAAATATTTATGAGCTTTTTTCACTTAATTCCTGAACTGAAGAGCTCAAGAAAGAAGAGGCCCCTGGAGTAGAAAAATTCATCAGCAACCTCCAAGTGGCTGAGGATCCATCCCCACCAGAGCAGCAGTGAACAGAAATGGGCACAGCTTTGTTGCTGCCCCAGCTTTGGCATGGGCCCTGGGCCTGGAGCAGGAGCAGCTGGTGAGGGCCCCAAGGCCGCGGCTCTTGTGCTGCCCTGGGCAGATGGGATGGCAGCAGGGGCTGCAGAGCTCTCAGCACCTCAGCCCGAGGGGAGCGGGGCAGCCAGGGAGCCTCCTTTGGCCTTGGCCAAGCACCTTCCCCCATGGCTGGGGCTGAGTTCTGCGGCAGCTGCAGCTGCTTCTGTGCCCTTGCCAGGGGCTGAGGCCATCGGGCCAGTGGCCAGAGCAGCCTGGCCTGAGCAGAGCTGTGGAGCCAGAGCCGGCTGGGCTGGGCTGGGGAGAGGCCCTTGGTGCTGCCCAGAGCTCAGAGCAGCAGGCAGAGCTTGGAGGGAGCTGGGCTGGGTTCAGAGAGCCTGGCCCAGAAACCATCAATGTCCATCTCAGCCTGGCTGAGCGTGCAGGGGCAGGACTCAGGCCAGGCCTTGTGGGGCGGGGCCAGTGCCTGTGTGAGGCATTGCAAACAGGCAAGTGGCCCAGACAGGAGGCTCCTCTGTGCCCTTGGTGGCATGGACAGAGCAGGGAGGGGGCCCAGGACATATGTCAGTGCCAACCTCTGTGCCCAGCCCTTGGCAGCCCTGGCTGCTGAGCCCAGCTTTGGCCTGGGCTGAGTTTGCCTGTGGCCCAGCTCCATCCTCCTGAGGGGCTCAGGGCCTGTTCCCAATCATGGCCAGCCCTGGCTGCCTCTCTGCTGGCCTAGAGGCCGGCCGAGCCCGGGGCAGGGCTGTCTGTGCAGCCCCACAGGTGCCACGGGCTCTGCAGGAGCTGGCAGAGGCTGCCCAGCAGGGAGGCCATGGGGCACAGAGCCCCAAGGCTGCCGTGGGCACCACGGCACAGGGGCCGTTCCCAGCCGCAATGCTCCTGGCCTGGGCTGGGCCTGCACAGGGGCTGGGCCACCATGGCTGGGCCAGCACAGGGCCACAACGGCGCCACGCAGCCACTGCCGGGGCTGACAGCAAGGCCAGGCACACACAAGCAATTGCTGAGCATGGCCTGCGCTGGCCAGGCCTGACTGTGCCAAAGGCAGAGCTCAGCTGCACTTGGGGGCTGCAGCAACAGTCCAGAGCCCAAAGAGCCTCCATGGCTGTGCTGGAGACCAGGGCTGCAGGAGGGAAATGCAGGGCTGCTGCAGGATGGGGAGGGCATTGAATTCCAGAACACACCTCAGCTCTCTGATGATCCCAGCACCATGCTGGGGCCTGTTTCAGACTGGAGAAGAGCAGATGTTGATGGGACAGAAGCCCTGTGGGGCTGGCAGTGACCTGCAGCTTGCAAGGTGCTCTGCTCTCCCTCAGGTGCTCTTGGAGAGATCCAATCCCAGCTGAGCACCTCAGGGCACAAGTGGCACTGTCTGTTCATAGGCACACAGCTGATGTCTACCTGGAAAGTGGCACAGGTGTTAATACCTGTTAGTTTCACGGAATCACAGAATCACAGAATTTTTAGGTTGGAAGAGACCTTTAAGATCATCGAGTCCAACCCATGTTCTAACACCTCAACTAGATCATGGCACCAAGTGCCACATCCAGTCTTCCCTTAAACACATCGAGGGATGGTGACTCCACCACCTCCCTGGGTAGATGATTCCAGTATTTGACCACTCTTTCTGTGAAAAACTTCCTCCTTAATTCTAGCCTATATCTCCCTTGGCACAGCTTGAGACTGTGTCCTCTTGTTCTGTCTGTTGTTGCCTGGAGAAAGAGACCAACCCCCAGCTCACCACAGCCACCCTTCAGGAAGTTGAAGAGGGTTATAAGGTCACCTCTGAGTCTCCTTTTCTCCAGGCTGAACAACCCCAGCTCCCTCAGTCGTTCTTCATACGGCTTGTGTTCCAAGCCCCTCATCAGCCTCGTTGCTCTCCTTTGGACTCGCTCAAGCATCTCAACATCCCTCCTAAACTGAGGGGCCCAGAACTGGACGTAGTACTCAAGGTGTGGCCTCACCAGTGCCATGTACAGGGGAAGAATGACCTCCCTACTCCTACTGGCCACACTATTCCTGATACTAGCCAGGATGTCATTGGCCTTCCTGGCCACCTGGGCACAGTGCTGGCTCATATTCAGCTGACTGTCAACCAGCACCCCCAGGTCCCTTTCCACCTGAGCACTGTCCAGCCACACCATCCCCAGCCTATAAAGTTGCAGGGGGTTATTGTGGCCAAAGTGCAGGACTTGGCACTTGGACTTATTGAACCTCAGCCCATTAGATTCTGCCCATCCATCCAACCATTCCAAGTCCCTCTGCAAAGCCCTCCATCCCTCTAACAGATCAACACACGCTCCCAGCTTAGTATCATCTGCAAATTTGCTAATGAAAGACTTACATGACATACAAACAAATCTTTATTATCTGGGTCATTTGAGTACTTTTAAGAAATGGCAGAGTTTTCCTGCCAGGAAGGGAAATTTCCTGGAGGTGTACTGAAGGCAGGAGGAAAAATACTGATCTTCCCTTCTACTGGTGTCACCAATATCCTGTTTATTACTTCATCTCCCTTTTCCTTCAGGTGTTTTCAGCTCTTCTGTTTAAATGACCATGTCTAAGGACATATCTTCTTTTACAGCAGGTGGATCTATGTACTTCTACTGCTTTCTGATTTCCTCCTCTAGATGCTCTCTGGTCATTCAAGGGCCTCTCAAGTGACTGGCTTCATGCTTTGAGCTGGAAGAGATTTCCCAATATTTCTGAAGTTCAAATAAATATATAATAAATATAATTTTAATTGTGTTTTTATCTATCACAGAATTGCCTTACGTCTTTGTCTAAAACTGTTCATGTACAGAAATCCCTGAGGGATGGGGGACATGTCAGATGCTGCTGAGACATCCCAGAGAGCTGATGGAAGAGCTGTGATGGTTATTAAACTGTTCAAATGTTCAACTTGTGTTTGTTGGCAAGAAACCTTTCTGTGCCTCTGAGTGTCACCAAGCCCTGAGCCCAAAGACAAAAATCTGATGAGTTGTGGTTCCACCTGAAGGGGCTGCACTTGGACCTTGCCTCTGCACAGGAGAGCTCTTCATCCCCTTTCTCTCTTTTCCTCCCTCTGGGCATGGAGGGAGCGCCTGACTTCAGCATGTGCCTCGTGTGTGCAAAGAGCAATTCTGGGCAGAATCAGGGCAGAGAGGTTTGAGGGGACCTTGGGATCTGTGCTGGGCACAGAAGGTGTTTTCCATTGCTCTGAGACTGTCTGCTGTGGAAAGTGGATTTAATATCCAGCAGAGGAATGACTTTTGCCTTTGATGGAGCTGTGCCTTCCCTTAGCTTTTTTGGCTGACAAGAAATGAACATCCCTCTGTGTCTTGGGCAGCTCCTTCTCCAAGAAAAGCAGGTGGGAGTTGGAGCTAAGGAGCTGAAAGCTGCAGGTGCAGCCTGGGCAGGAGGGAGCTCAGATTTGCACAAGGCTGCTCTGAGTGCCAGGGCTTGGATGGGGGAAATGGTGGGGTGGGAGCAGGGACAGAGTCTGATTGATTGTCAGCCATGAAGGGTCTTGATTTTCATGTCTATTCAAACTGCATGAGGAGCTACTTGGATTCAGTGTTAATTGGAGATTGCTATTAACAGGGGATAAGAAAAACCTAAACAGGAGCTAAAAAAACCTTTTCTCACTGTCTTTTAAAATATAATACATTCACTTTCAATACACTTCTGAAATCTCTCTTATTAACCACACAAGATTTGGAAACTGCATTCATTTATTCCCAGAGGCTTGGCTTGTTAAGGTGTTCTGAATGTCAATGAGCCCTGGGACACTGAATTCCTGCACTGAAGAGCTGAAGGCTGAACAAACCTCTGGAGCAGGAAAATTCAGCAGCAGCCTCCAAGTTGCTGAGGATGTCAGCAGCCCCCACTGAGGCCATCCCTGCCCAGAGACCGTGGGGAATGGGCAGACAAGGAGAGCATCCCTGGGGCTGGGGCAGCACAACTCAGAGGCACCAGCGGCTCCAGCTGGGAAATGGAGTGTGGAATGTGGCTGGGAAAGCCCTGCCTGGGCTGGTCCAAGCAGGACACACAAGCCCTGACCCCCTCCACTAAAAAACTCTCTCGAGGAGACATTTAAAAGGAGTTACAATTGTTTGCGTACTCTGAATTGGACGCACTGGAGAAATAACAACAAGAGATTCTCAGGCGCTCAAAACAACCAAACAGCCTTTACTGGGTACTTTAGATAGTCAGAGAAACTTTGGCAAAAGGTTTATTATGACATTATAGTAGTTTTGGTTTGTTAAATTAAGATTTTTCTAATTGTGAGATTTCCTAATTATTGTATTGATCAGTGTGGTGGGTTTTAGTGTCATTTAATTATTTATGTATTTATTTTGTTGTGAGATTGGATTACAAGAAAGGTAAAGTAGGCTGAAAAATTTAAAAGGATTTAAAGGAAAATTTTATTAAAAATATTAATTTATTTAACAGGAAAAGGTGGTAAGAATTAAAATAAACTCTTTAGGACACTTTTTTTCTCTACAACTTTTTCTTTTTACTGACAATGTAAAGAATGTAAACTTAAAATTTCTACTTAATTTCCTGTTTGTAGAATTCTCTTTTTCATAAATTTAATTCTAAAATGTTGTAAAGATGAGTTGTTTAAAGGTAATATTTTTTATTTTTTGCTTCTAAAATTATTTTTTTATCTCTGGGAATAGAGATCTTCTCTTGGGGATACTGGGTTACTTTTTTCCCCTGCTTAATCATTTGATGAAATTACAGTTATTTTAACATTTGTTTACTTTAGTATTTGTTTTTGTTTGCCATTAATTTGAATTTTTGTTATTAGTTTTATGTGTAATAAAGGAAAAGAGTTTTTTCTTTATAATTTATAAGAGGATTTTAGTTTTAAGATTAAGGTATTTTTTTCTTCTTTTTTATTTGGGATTTAATTTCTTCTTTGCTGACTTTGATAGTTTTATATTGCCTTTTATATGCTTGTATTTTGGGGGTTTTTTATACTCAAGGGAGGATTGAAGTATTGGAAGGACTAATACCTCACTTGCCAGTAACTTGTGGTGGAAGTTGTGGTTGGACTCTGTTAGGATTGGTTTTATGGTTTGTTCTTTGGGGTTTTTTGTGTTTAATTTTAGTTGTAGGGGTATTTCGTATGGGTTGCAGATTGTAGAGGTTTATGATTTGAATGGTGTTGGGGGAAGGGGACTTGATGGTAAGTTTTAATAGGTGTGGCTACCTTTGTTGTGGTTAGGGTTTTGTAGAACCTTTCTTTTCCTGTTTGGTAGTTGTTGGGGTTTGGTTTGGTTAGAATGGGGCCAATGAGGGGGGCAACCTGGGGGGCTGGGGGGAAGGGGCTCAGCCCATTGCAGGGTTGGTTGGTTTGGTTTGGTTTGGTTTGGTTTGGTTTGGTTTGGTTTGGTTTGGTTTGGTTTGGTTTGGTTTGGTTTGGTTTGGTTTGGTTTGGTTTGGTTTGGTTTGGTTTGGTTTGGTTTGGTTTGGTTTGGTTTGGCTGAGATGGGGGCCAGGGCCAGGGCCCGCATCTGCTTTGTTGACTGTAAAAGAAAGAGGAGGTTCCTGGGTTTTTTCATCTTTAACAAATGTGTTTCCCAGAGCATGTTCAGTATCTTAGTGGTTTAACAGATTGTAAGTTGCACAAAAGGTTTTGAATTGCTTTTTAAAATTCTTCTCATGTAAACTATGACAGACTTTCAATCAAAAAAAACCACTTCTCAAAGCATTGACTTGGCCCATTCGACTTGACAAACTCTAAGCCTGCCATCATAGAGGGTGGCTCTGTGGCATGAGAGAATGGGTTGTGACAGCACTGGCTGCCTGTGTAACATCGTAGAGCAGGTTTTGACATCACAGAACAGATTCTGACATCACATTGTGGCTTTCTGACATCACAGAGTCTTTTGTGGCATCACAGTGCAACGGCCTGACATTCCAGGCTGACATCCCAGAGTTGGCTCTGTGACATCACAAGGGTGCTGTGTGACATGCCAGAGTGGGCTGTGACATCACAGGTGGCTGTGTGACATCGCAAAAAAACCTGTGTGACATCACTGGAGGTGTGTGACATCACAGGAGCTGTTTGACATCACAGGTGGCTGTGTGATATCACGGGGGCTGTGTGACATCACAGGAGCTGTGTGACATCACAATGGCTGTGTGAGGTCACTTGGGAGGTCACTCTGCCCCAGCCCCCCTCACAGTTCCCCCCAGAGCAGTCCAACCCTGCTTGTGCACAGCGGGTTCCCCTGTCCCCCCGGGTCCCCCCGCCCCCGGTGCCGCAGCCTCCCCCAGAGGATATTCCACAAGATCGACCCCAGAGCCTGACCCGGGGATGGGGGGCCGGGGCCCTGAGGGTGGCACAGGGGGACAGGGAACCCCCGGCAGTGTCCCCATGTCCCCCAGGGCCAGAGCCTGGGCCAGGGCTCCTTCACCCTGTTACCAATGAGGGCTTGAGAGTGCTGAAAAAATCCCCAGCAAGGGATCAGCAAAAACCACATTTAATATTAAGGGTCAGCACCACAAAATTCCTTGGCAAGAGTCACGTGTAGCCGAATTTAACCAAACTTATAACCTTTGACTTTGCAATTTAATAGAGAAATAACACTTTAAAATTTAAAATTAGCTTATAACTTATATTAAATTTAGCCAAAGAAAAACTCTTAGCAGAATTTCACTTCACTTAGACTTCATGATTGAACCTCACTTACAGGCCTGACTGACTGAGCTATCCAAGGCACTCCAACCTCTCAGAGAGCAGCATTTCTGCCACCTTTCCCTAGCACAGGCACTCCTGTGTGCACACAGACACAAAGAGTCAGTGCAAGCACCTGTGAGAAATTCCCCTGAGGGCAGGAAATGCTCCTTGTGGATCCTTTGGCATCTCCCCAGTAGGTGAAGGGTTGAGCCTGGAGTAGTGGGGGGATCGGCCCAGGCTCTGTGGTTGTTGGAGATCCCGGAGTGCAGCAAACGGGAGAGTTCCCAGCTGGGAGAGGCCCCACTCAGAGGGAGTCGCTGGCACAGGAGAGCTCCAAGGGCTCCTTTTGGAGCGCTGTTTGCAGGGCCCCAAGAGAGGGGCTTCAGTCCCAGCAATGGTTCATCCTGGCCGCACTTGGCACCAACAGCTTTCCTTGGCAGTTTGAGAACAGGGATGTTGTGCAACAGAGGGAACAGAAACAGCTCCCAGGGCTGCTCCTACAGAAGGCAGGAGCTGTTTGGGCAGCAGCAGTGCCTGGAGCAGACAGTGTTTGTGATGAGCTGCAGAGGAGCTGAGCCCAGGGGCTGTTGGCCAAGGCCGAGCCCCAAGGAGCATTTCTCAACTGGCAGGGCAGCCTGAGAAGGGGAGGGGGGAATGCAGCAATAGAGGGTCCATGGAACCAAGGGACCATGGTGACACTGTGGTATTACAGCGACCTGAGTGGGTCGCTGCTGGTGAGAGAAGGACGAGAATCTTGTTTCTTGATCAGAAGGCTGGATTTATTGATATATGATATATAATACATTATAACTATACTAAATAGAATAAAGAGAGAAGTTGCAGAGCTGCTAGCTAAGAATAGAAAAAAAGAATCTATAACAAAGTTGTGTCCAGGGACTCGGTCCCCAGCTTGTTTCTGTGATTGGCCTTTAATCATAAACATGTGCTTGTTTATAACATGAGACCAATCAGGTGCATCCTATTGCATTCCACAGCAGCTGATAACAATTTTTTACATTCTCTTCTGAGGCCTCTGCCTTCCAGAAGACACAGAAATCTGAAAGAAAGGATTTCTGTGAAAAAAATGTCTGCGACATCTCACCTTTCTAAATTGTATAAATTAAAAGAAAAATGCTGATGTGAAATGAACAGGAAATTTCTTCACCTGGAAAATATACAATACTAACAAATCACTAAAACAACCCTACAATCTAAGAAAATTGCAAAAAACAATGCAAAGAAAATTCAAGTCCATGCAGCTGAGTTTCAGGAACAGTCCAAGAGCCGAAGTTGTTCCCTTGGAATATTTGAGAGTCCTTTTGGTCCTGAAACAGACTTCTGCAAAAGAGTTCCATCAATAGTTATCAAAAACCATTGACCGTCTTACAACAATTTCAAACAATTTCAAACAATTTGAGCAACTTTGGAATGTCCTTTTCTGGCCCTTCAATGCTTCAGTGCTTCAGAGCTGCTGCCCACTATTTTCAATCCTTTTTATTAAATTTTTAAATTTTTTTTATTTTTTTTTTTTAATTGAGAAGCAAAAGAGCAGCAGCCGAGCAGAGCAGTGCCAGAGAAGGAAAGGCCCTGGGGGCCCTGGCCCATGATGGACCAGGAACCCCAAAACTGGCCCACAAAGGGGGACCAGGACCAGTAGGACAAACCAGAATCCCCAAAAACATAAGGAGGCCACGCAGTGGGCCCAGTCCAGGAACTTCCTGAGCCCAATGGCCCAGGCCAAACCCATGAAGCAGGTTCTGCATTCCCACAGGCCCGCACCCAGCTGCCAGCACAGTGGCAGCACAGGTAGTGAGATGCTTCCTTTCCCCAAAACCACTGAGGCATGCCAGCAGCAGGGAAATAGAAGCCTTCCCCAGAAATGCCATCTGGGGTCTGGAGATGTTTGTTTCCCACAGCAAACCAGCTATGGTCTCCTCCAACTGTGCCCTCTCCCTCTGCAATGCATCGGGTTTGTCTTTCATCCACCCCGCGGCATCATCCCCTCTGGGCTGGGGACCAAAGGCAGGGCTCTCGGGATGCACCTGCCCCCCCATGCCACTAGGACACAGGAGAGGCGGCGGCCTCCATGGGACCATCCCCGAAAAACCATCCCCCAAACCGCCAAGAATGCGGGTCTTAAAAACAGGCGGCTGGACTGCCGCAACAGTCAGCTGGCAGGCAGCCCCTGCTCCACAGAAGGAGAGACCAGCCTCCGGGGCCGCTGCTGGGGCAGCCGGTCTGGGATGTTCCGAACTCGAACAAGCCGCCGGTTCGGGGCCGTCTCCAACACCGTCCTGAACAGGGACCGTCTCGGCTTGAGGCGGTGAGGAGGCCGATGGAAGCGGCAGAGGGGCCGAAGGGGCCGATGAGATCTCCTCCTCCACTGAGCCAGAAGCTGGAGACGCATCCTCGTCATTGTCTAGCAACTCAGCCGGGACCAGAAGTGCCTCTTTTGCCTTCTCCAACGCAGGCGCTGGCAGGGGCGGGGAGGCCGGTGAAGCCGTGGGCGGGACTGCCTGGAGAGGCGGAGATGGGATCGCCTGGAGTGACGCCGACCCAGAGGGCAGAGGCGGAGAAACCTCAGAGACCGGTGCCGCCCCCATGTCTGAAGGCGGAGTCTGAGAGGCCGTCTGTGGCAGCACCGACTCCTCCCATCCCCCCGGAGAGAGAGAAGGGGAGGGGAGTAGAAAATTCCATCTGAGCATGCTCCGGAGGAAGAGTAAAAAAAACTTCTTAGCGTGGCGAAGTTTCAGCCCCCCCTCCGCCGCGAAGCAGAGGAACCCGGGAACCCCAAAGTCATCCCCCACCGGGTCTTCTGCCAGGGACGGTGAAAACGGAGCCTGCCCATAGCAGTTAGAAATCCATTGAAAGGTGGCTGCTCTGCGTCTCAAAACTGGGAAGAGCTTTATAAATGCTGGGTAGATAGAAGGCAAAAGACCTCCCTGACTGCAGACGAACTGGATAATAGAGTCCAGGCATTCCCAGACAAAAACATCCAAAGCGTATAGGACATCAGTAAAGAACCAAAAAAGCTTTGCCCATCGAAAGAACTCATAGAGATCTGTTTTTTCAAAAAAAAAATCCGTCTTCTCTACACCAGTGTTGCCAGAGGGCAATAAGCTTCTCCTCTGAAGGAGTAAAACGAACCTCGTACTTCAAAGGGTATCTCCCCCATATAAACAGCCATAATTTTCTCGCAGCTGAACCCTCAGGGATAGAAAAGTGAACAGTACCTTTTTCAAAAGTCCAGCTCGCTCTGGCCAGCTCTGCAGGTATGCTGCTCTTGTCTACCATGTTTCCTGAAGGTTTTCCAGAAGAAGGTTCTCTTTGTGGTCAGCCTTGGCTGTGAACTCTGTCCAAATCAGGATCTTCAGTTCTTCAGCTCCTGGCTTGAATCCACTTCTGTGGTCACTTCAAAGCAACCATCAAATGCTACACATACAGGATTTTTACCCAGTGCAGCAATTTGCTCCTCTGGTCTTATCAAATTAATTTTTACTCTGACACGAGGGGTCACCAGATATTACAGCGACCTGAGTGGGTCGCTGCTGGTGAGAGAAGGACGAGAATCTTGTTTCTTGATCAGAAGGCTGGATTTATTGATATATGATATATAATACATTATAACTATACTAAATAGAATAAAGAGAGAAGTTGCAGAGCTGCTAGCTAAGAATAGAAAAAAAGAATCTATAACAAAGTTGTGTCCAGGGACTCGGTCCCCAGCTTGTTTCTGTGATTGGCCTTTAATCATAAACATGTGCTTGTTTATAACATGAGACCAATCAGGTGCATCCTATTGCATTCCACAGCAGCTGATAACAATTTTTTACATTCTCTTCTGAGGCCTCTGCCTTCCAGAAGATGCAGAAATCTGAAAGAAAGGATTTCTGTGAAAAAATGTCTGCGACACTGTGGGACCCTGTAAGACCAAGGGAATATTGTAACACTGTTGGGCCCTGTGATACCAAGGGATCATTGTGACACTGTGGGGCCCTGGGAGACCAAGGAGCCATTGTGACACTGTAGGGCCTTGTAAGACCAAGGGACCATTGTGACTCTGTGGGGCCTCATAGAATCATAGAGAGCACTGTGACATTGCAGGGCTTCATGGAACCAAGGGGGCTGTATTGACGCTTTGTGGCTCCATGGAATGTAGGGACCATTGTGGCAATGAGAGGCCCCATGAAACCAAGGGTCCATTTGAGACACCGTGGGGCCTTCTGGAACTGTGGAGACCATTATGACACTTTGGGATGTCATGGAATCAAGGGGCCATTGTGGCACTGCACGACCCCATGGAGCCAAAGGTCCCTTGTGACATCACAAGGTCTCATGGAACCATTGAGATGCCATAAAGACATTTCACAGCCTCATGGAACCAAGGGGCCATTGTGATATTTAGGGGACCCATGGAAACACGGAGACCATTGTGACACTGTGAGGCCCCAGGGAAGAGGCAAAGCATTGTGACACTGTGAGGCCTCATGGAACCAGTGAGACCATTGTGACTCTGCGGGTCCCTACAGAACCAAGAGGACCATTGCGATACTGTGGGACCTCACGAAATGAAGAGACCTTTGTGACACTGCAGGGCTGCATGGAACCAAAGCTCCAGGGTGACATTGCAGGGCTTGATGTCATCAGTGGTCCATTGTGACACTGCAGGGCTGCATGGAACCTAGGGGCTATTGTGACATTGTGGAACCCCATTTAACCAAGGGTTCATTGTGACACTGCAGGGCTGCATGGAACCAAAGCTCCAGGGTGACAAAGAGGGCCTTCCTGTCATCAGTGGTCCATTGTGACACTGTGGAGCCAATGGAGACCATTGGGACACCACAAATCCCCAGGGTTCAAAGGTCCATTGTGACATTGCAGGGCTCATGGAACAGAGGAGTCATGTGACATTGTGAGGCCTGGGGAACCACGGAGACCATTGTGACACTGCAAGGCCTCATGGAATCACTGGGACCATTGTGACACTTGGGGCCTTCTGGAACCTAGGGGCCATTGTGACATTGTGGGATCCCATAGAACCAAGGGAACACAAAACAGGTCTAGCTGGGTTGGCCTCCTGTTGACTGCCTGACTGGTCCAGCTGAACTTTGCATGTTGAGGTTTCTTCTCATCTGCTATTGAAACACTGGTGCTCTGTGCTTTCCTTCCTAGGGAAAGAACTGTCCTTCTCCTCCAGGTGCCCATGGCCAGAATTAGGATTTTACCTCCAACATTCCCTGTTGTGACAGACTGGAGGAGATTGTTGGCTAGAAACATTTTGTGTGTGGGGGAGGAAGGGGCAGGTCCAGCCTTGTCCTGCCCTGGAACCCCAGCCCTGCCATGCCCTGGAACCCCAATCCCTCCAGAGCCTCTATCCCAGCCCAGCAGTGTCTGCCAGTCCCTGGCACAGCACAGGCAATGCTCCACAGTCACCTCTGCAGCCCCCAGCCCAGCTCCTGAGGGACCAAATGACACCAAGTCCCACCTGGGGGAAGGGCCCAGGGAGACCAAGGGGTATTTAAGGCTGACCACAATGCAAGCACGCACCTTGGCCCTACCTCCTTTTGGAATTTCCATCTGAACAGTGCTGCAATCCAGGATTTGGTAGGTCTGTGTGTGCTTCTCTGTATCTTTTTGGTCATTCTCTCTACTGTGTCTTCTTCTTCTGTTTCTGTGCTCCTGCAAATTTTGATTAACTATAAATTGAACAGCCTTAGAGTTTGTGAAATTGAATGGGCCAAGTCAATGCTTTGAAAAGTGGTTTTTTTTTTTGATTGAATGTCTGTCATATTTTGACAAGAGAAGAATTTTTAAAAGTAATACAGAACATCTTGTGTAACTAACAATCTGTTAAACCACTAAGGTACTGAATACACCTCTGTTAAACACATATGTTAAAGATGAAACAACCCAGGCACCTCCTCTTTCTTTTCCAGCCAACAAAGAAGCAGCAGGCACTGGCCCTTGCCCCCATCTCAACCAAACTAAACCAAACCAAACCAAACCAAACCAAGCAAATCTGCTGTGGCCTGAGCCCCTTCCCCCCTCCCCAGGCCACCTCCTCCATCAGCCCCATTCTAACCAAACCAAACCCCAACAACTACCAACAGGAAAATAAAAGAGGCTACAAAACCCCAACCAGAACAAAACTAGCCACAGCAATTAAAATCTTGCCACCAAGTGCCCTCTCCCCAACACAACTCAAACCAAAAGCAACTACAACCTACAACCCACACAAAATAAGCCTACAACTAAAATTAAACACAAAAAAACCCCAAATACCAACCATAAACCCAATGCTAACACAACCTAACCACAACTTCCACCACAAGTTACTGGCTGGTCAGGTGTTAATCCTTTCAGTAATTCAAATACAAACATGTAAAAAAACAACGTAAAACCATCAAAGTCAGTAAAGAAGAAGTTAAATCCCAAATTAAAAAGAAAAAAAACCCTTAACCCTAAAATTAAAATCCTCTTATAAACTTTAAAAAAACCTTTTTTTCT
The DNA here is from genome assembly GCF_035770615.1 of Melospiza melodia melodia. NCBI lineage: Eukaryota > Metazoa > Chordata > Aves > Passeriformes > Passerellidae > Melospiza > Melospiza melodia. The sequence goes on along the minus strand of NC_086226.1, from coordinate 70,266,164 downwards.
TTATAACACATAAGACTACAAAAAATTAAAATATTCAAAATAATATCAAACAAAAACCTGCATACTAAAATAAACAAATGTTAAAATAACTCTAATTTCATCAAAATTTTAAACAGAAACAAAAAAAGTAATCCAGTACCCCTAAGAGAAGATCTCTAATCTAAGACATAAAAAAAATTCTATAAGTAAATTATTAAAACTCGTACCTTTAAACCACTCATCTTTAAAACAATACATAAGCCAACATGGCCCATCAAAAAGCTGCAGCAATAAAATAATATTCAAATAATGAAGTCCCTCAGACAACTGTTATCCATGATAAAATTAAGAACCACCAAAAAAATTATTTTCCTCTTGTAAAAAATCTCCATAATCTTAACAACAAAAGCTGCTCTCCATAAATAAACTTTAAAATTACTATTCTAGAAATAGTAAACTAACTAGAAATTTTAAGTTTACTTTCTTTACATTATCAGTAAAAAAAAAAAAAAGTTGTTAAGGGAAAAAATGTTTCTAAAGAATTTCTTTTCATTCTTACTTCCTTTTTTCTTTTATTTATTTTTAATAAAATTTTCTTTATACCCTTTTAAAATTTTAAGCCTACTCTACCTTTCTCATAATCATATCTCACAACAAAATAAATACATAAAAAATTAACCGACAGTAAAACCCTCCACACTCATCAATTCATTAATTAAAAAATCTCAAAATTAGACAAATCTTAAATTAACAAAACAAAACCACTACAATGTCATAATAAAACTTCTGCCAAAATTTCTCTGATTTTCTGAAGTACCCAGTAAAGGCTGTTTCGTTGTTTTGAGCGCCTGAGAATCTCTTGTTGGTATTTCTCCAGTGAGTTCAACTCAGAGTACGCAAACAATTGTAATTCCTTTTAAATGTCTCCTCGAGAGAGTTTTTTAGTGGAGGGGGTCAGGGCTTGTGTGTCCTGCTTGGACCAGCCCAGGCAGGGCTTTCCCAGCCACATTCCACACTCCATTTCCCAGCTGGAGCCGCTGGTGCCTCTGAGTTGTGCTGCCCCAGCCCCAGGGATGCTCTCCTTGTCTGCCCATACCCCACGGTCTCTGGGCAGGGATGGCCTCAGTGGGGGCTGCTGACATCCTCAGCAACTTGGAGGCTGCTGCTGAATTTTCCTGCTCCAGAGGTTTGTTCAGCCTTCAGCTCTTCAGTGCAGGAATTCAGTGTCCCAGGGCTCATTGACATTCAGAACACCTTAACAAGCCAAGCTCTGGGAATAATTGGATTTTAATTTTCAAATCATTTGTGGTTAAGAAGATCTCGGTAGTGTATTGAAAGTGAATACATGATATTTAAAAAGACATCGAGAAGAAATTTTTTAGATCCTGTTTAGGTTTGTTTTCCTGTTAATTCATTGATATGTACAGCCTCCAACTGACACTGAATCCAAGTAACTCCTCATGCAGTTTGAATAGACATGAAAATCAAGACCCTTCATGGCTGACAATCAATCAGACTCTGTCCCTGCTCCCACCCCACCATTTCCCCCATCCAAGCCCTGGCACTCAGAGCAGCCTTGTGCAAATCTGAGCTCCCTCCTGCCCAGGCTGCACCTGCAGCTTTCAGCTCCTTAGCTCCAACTCCCACCTGCTTTCCTTGGAGAAGGAGCTGCCCAAGACACAGAGGGATGTTCATTTCTTGTCAGCCAAAAAAGCTAAGGGAAGGCACAGCTCCATCAAAGGCAAAAGTCATTCCTCTGCTGGATATTAAATCCACTTTCCACAGCAGACAGTCTCAGAGCAATGGAAAACACCTTCTGTGCCCAGCACAGATCCCAAGGTCCCCCCAAACCCTCCCTGCCCTGATTCTGCCTAGGTTTGCTCTTTGCACACAGGAGTCAAAGGCTTAAGTCAGGAGCTCCCTCCATGCCCAGAGGGAGGAAAAGAGAGAAAGGGGATGAAGAGCTCTCCTGTGTAGAGCCAAAGGTCCTAGTGCCCCTGCAGTGGGAACCACAACTCATCAGGTTTGTGTCCTTTGGGGTCAGGGCTTGGTGACACTCAGAGGCACAGAAAGGTTTCTTGCCAACAAACACAAGTTGAACATCTGAACAGTTTAATAACCATCACAGCTCTTCCCTCAGCTCTCTGGGATGCCCCAGCAGCATCTGATGTCCCCCATCCCCAAGGGATTTCTGTACAAGAATAGGTTTAGAAAACCACATAAGATAATTCTGTGATAGATATAAACACAATTAAAATTATGATTAATTATATATTTATTTGAACTTCAGAATGATTAGGCAACTTCCTGCAGCTCAAAGCATGAAAGCAGTCAGGTGAGAGACCCTTGAATGACCAGAGAGCATCTGGAGGAAGATATCTGGGAGCGTTAGGAAGTACATAGATCCACCTTCTTTAAATGAAGAGATGTCCTTTGACATTGGTATTTAAACACGAGAGCTGCAAACACTTGAAAGAATAGGGAAAGAAAATAATAAATAGAATATTGATGACATCAGTAGAAGGCAAGATCAGGATTTCTTCTCCTGCCATCAGTACACCTCCAGGAAATTCCTGTTCCTTGTGGGAAGACTTTGCAATTTCTTAAAAGTAATCAAGTGACCCAGACCATAAAGATTTGATGTATATTATGAAACTAACAGCTATTAAAACCTCTTCCCCTTTCCAGGCAGACATCAACTGTATGCCCATGAACAGTGCCACTTGTGCCCTGATGTGCCCAGCTGGGATTGGATCTCTCCAAGAGCACCTGAGGGAGAGCAGAGCACCTTGCAAGCTGCAGGTCCCTGCCAGCCCCACAGGGCTCCTGTCCCATCAACATCTGCTCTACTCCAGTCTGAAACAGGGCCCAGCATGGTGCCGGGTTCATCAGAGAGCTGAGGTGTGTGCTGGAATTCAATGCCCTCCCCATCCTGCAGCAGCCCTGCATTTCCCTCCTGCAGCCCTGGTCTCCAGCACAGCCATGGAGGCTCTTTGGGCTCTGGACTGTTGCTGCAGCCCCCAAGTGCAGCTGAGCTCTGCCTTTGGCACAGTCAGGCCTGGCCAGCGCAGGCCATGCTCAGCAATTGCTTGTGTGTGCCTGGCCTTGCTATCAGCCCCAGCAGCGGCTGCGTGGCGCCGTTGTGGCCCTGTGCTGGCCCAGCCATGGTGGCCCAGCCCCTGTGCAGGCCCAGCCCAGGCCAGGAGCATTGCGGCTGGGAACGGCCCCTGTGCCGTGGTGCCCACGGCAGCCTTGGGGCTCTGTGCCCCATGGCCTCCCTGCTGGGCAGCCTCTGCCAGCTCCTGCAGAGCCCGTGGCACCTGTGGGGCTGCACAGACAGCCCTGCCCCGGGCTCGGCCGGCCTCTAGGCCAGCAGAGAGGCAGCCAGGGCTGGCCATGATTGGGAACAGGCCCTGAGCCCCTCAGGAGGATGGAGCTGGGCCACAGGCAAACTCAGCCCAGGCCAAAGCTGGGCTCAGCAGCCAGGGCTGCCAAGGGCTGGGCACAGAGGTTGGCACTGACATATGTCCTGGGCCCCCTCCCTGCTCTGTCCATGCCACCAAGGGCACAGAGGAGCCTCCTGTCTGGGCCACTTGCCTGTTTGCAATGCCTCACACAGGCACTGGCCCCGCCCCACAAGGCCTGGCCTGAGTCCTGCCCCTGCACGCTCAGCCAGGCTGAGATGGACATTGATGGTTTCTGGGCCAGGCTCTCTGAACCCAGCCCAGCTCCCTCCAAGCTCTGCCTGCTGCTCTGAGCTCTGGGCAGCACCAAGGGCCTCTCCCCAGCCCAGCCCAGCCGGCTCTGGCTCCACAGCTCTGCTCAGGCCAGGCTGCTCTGGCCACTGGCCCGATGGCCTCAGCCCCTGGCAAGGGCACAGAAGCAGCTGCAGCTGCCGCAGAACTCAGCCCCAGCCATGGGGGAAGGTGCTTGGCCAAGACCAAAGGAGGCTCCCTGGCTGCCCCACTCCCCTCGGGCTGAGGTGCTGAGAGCTCTGCAGCCCCTGCTGCCATCCCATCTGCCCAGGGCAGCACAAGAGCCGCGGCCTTGGGGCCCTCACCAGCTGCTCCTGCTCCAGGCCCAGGGCCCATGCCAAAGCTGGGGCAGCAACAAAGCTGTGCCCATTTCTGTTCACTGCTGCTCTGGTGGGGATGGATCCTCAACCACTTGTGTTGGGATTGGCAGGAGAAATGCGTCACGCAATATGAGTGAACAGCAAATCTCAAATTTTATTGATAGGCACACATCTTTATGTCGGTGTTAATTAGGCTCATACATATTGCAAAGGCAAGTTCGCTATTGGTTAGTTACTTATCGGCCAACTATGCCTACTTCTGTATTCTTGTGGATATTTTATTGAAACTTTTCTTTGTATATCTGCCAAAGATGTTCTCCTCTATCCTACTGTTGCACCAAGAGCACAATGTCCTTGCCTTTTATTGGACACTGACTACTGGCTTCTATTCTTGTCCCCTTCAAGCTTAACCAGCGGCATTATGTCAACGTGACCTTTCTCAGCTAACCAACTGTCCACAAAGCTCTCAACAGAACAGTGCCACCTGCTGGGCATGGCAGAGATTGTTCAGACCCTGGAAAGGGCTGCTCCAAGGCAGCCATTTGCAACCACTTTCCAGGGGGTTGATTTGATGAGTCTTTCATGGCGTTTGTGGCAAGGCTGACTGCATCTGTGGAGAGGCAGGGGCCCGATCCTGTGGCAAGGAGGGCTGTGATTGCAAACCTTGTGAGGTGTAATTGCAATGATGCTTGTAGGAGGGTCATAGTGGCTCTGCCTGGTTTTCCTACTATCTCCCAGATGGTGGAGGCCTGCATGGACATCATCCCCTCAGGTCAGAAGTTGGCTGCCGTGGCTGCAGCTGTGCAGCCAGTCTGGGCGGCACCGCAGGGCAGGCGGCCACAGCAGGGGACTGCACAGGCTGGGAAGAAGCAGGGGAAGAAAGCACAGAAGGTCAGATTTCCCACGTTCTTGTGCGGTCGGTGTGGTAGGCTGAATCACATGTCCAATGTCTGCAAGGCGACTGTTCATGTTAATGGCCAGGCTTTACCAGGCTTGGGAAACGTGAAGCGGAGCGCGCAGCAGGGACGCGCCCAGACACAAGCTTCTCTCCATACCCAGGAGCCGATGGAGGTCTCCTTTGCCAGCTTGCAGCCAGCACCCACGGATCAGCTGGTGTGGATGTCTGCACCGCAGTAACAGTTGTCTTAGAATCTTGTAAAATACACAAGGTTCCCCTGGATGCCTTTGATCCCTTGGGTGGGGGCATGAGTGCTCTCCTGATGGGGAGATCTAGTGCCACCCTTCAGGGCATCATTGTGCCCCTGAGGTTCATTGATGCAGATTTCACAGGGCAGATTTGTGAAATGGTCTCCACACCCACACCCTCCCGTCACGATCCCTAAAGGGACGCAACTTGCTCAACTTGTGCCTTTTAAGTCCTCTGTTGGCAGGACAGCTGACCAGTTGTGTGGAGCTGGTGGCTTTGGATCTGCTGGGCTGCCTCAAGTTCACTGGACTGCTGTCTTGACCAAGGACTGTCCCAAGACGCTGTGTACCCTGTTCCTGGTGCAACGCCATCGGAGATCCACCTCTGCGGGCTTCTTGACAGTGGTGCTGACATCACGGTTCTCTCCCTTGCCCTCTGGCCCTCGGAGTGGCCCCTGGATCCAGTGGAGACATCTGTTGTGGGCCTGGGAGGGACGGCACAGTGCTGGTCACAAACCCAGAGGGACAGACGGCCTGGGTTAGGCCTCATGTTACTTCTATTCCTCCCAACCTCTGGGAGAGGGATGTTCTGTCCATCTGGGGGGTGCGCATTGGGACGGATTTTTGATGGGGGCCACTGCCATGAAGGGCGCAGAGTGTCCTACGCCACCTATACGGTGGCTCGTGGACAAACCCATTTGGGAAAAACAGTGGCCCCTCCCTCAAGAGAAATTGGTCCCCCTTCAGAATCTGGTGCAGAGCAGTTGGACCAGGGTCATCTGGAGCCTTCTACCATTCCCTGGAACACTGTTCTTCTGCATCAAAAAGAAATCTGGGAAATGGAGGTTGTTGCAAGACCTCCGAAAGGTTAATGCCATGATGGAAAGCATGGGAAAATTGCAGGAGGGCATGCCATCACCTACCATGCTTCCCGCAGACTGGCCGGTCCTCATTGTGGATCTGAAGGATTGTTTCTTTATGATTCCTTTGCATCCTGATGACAGACCGAAGTTTGCCTTCTCAGTGCCAGCGATTCATGAGGCTGAGCCTGCACAGAGATATCAATAGAGGACATTGCCCCAGGGCATGCAGAATTCTCCTGCCTTGTCTGGAGTTCACAAGCAGTCTCCTGATGCACATCTGTATCATTATATGGATGACATTTTAGTGGCCGCGTCCACCCAGGATGAGCTGCTGAGGATTCAGCCTTGGTTACTGGATGCTTTGCATTCTCGTGGACTGAAGGTGGCTCCAGAAAAGGTTCAACAACAACCGCCTTGGAAGTAAGTACTTGGGTGTCAAAATTCTGGAATGGACAATCCGTCACCAGGAGGTGCAATTTGTGCATTCTGTGAAGACACTGAATGATACTCAGAAATTTGTAGGTGTCATCACTTGGTTACCTCCGTACTTGGGACTAACTGACGCACAGCTGTCTCCTCTGTATGATTTGTTGGAAGGAGACTCTGATCTAAAGTCACCTCGCACACTGACCCCTGAGGCGTGTAAGCATTGGAGGTGGTTCAGCAAGCTGTTTCGGCTTGTGAGGTTTATCACATTGATCCCTCCGTTGATGTCACTGTGTTCATCACCACTCCAGATTTGCATCCCAGAGGCATCATTGGCCAATGGAGTGACAAATGGTCTGATTCCTTGCACGTTCTGGAATGGGTTTTCCTGCCCCATCAGCCACAGAAGATGGCAAATGCATTGTTTGAGCTTATCACTCACTTGATAATTGAATGCTGGCAACAGCATTTGCAATTGATGGGTGCGGATCCTGCCAAGATCATACTCCTGGGGCAACAGGAGCATTTTGACTGGAGCTTTGCAAACAGTGTGTCCCTGCAAAGTGCTCTGGAAAATTTTTCAGGGCAGATCACTTATCATCTGGCCAGCCATAGGGTGTTGCATATGGCAAAATCCACACAAATTTCTTTGCAGCCCAAAAATAGTCAGGAACCCGTGCAAGGGCCCACCGTCTTCACTGACGCTTCAGGGAGAACAGGAAAGGCCATTGTTACCTGGAGGGATGGATGTGAGTGGCAGGTTCTGGAAGGCATGAGGATGGGTCAGCCCAATTGTTTGAACTGCGAGCTGCTGTCATGGCATTTGAGAAATTTTCCCAGGAACCTTTCAACTTGGTCACGGATTCCGCCTATGTGGCTGATATCGCACAGCAGTTGCATCATTCGGTTTTGAAGGAGGTCAGTAATCCTGCCCTGTTTCATTTACTGAAGACCTTGTGGTGTGCCATTCAGGCCCGGGTTCATCCATTTTATGTTCTGCATGTGAGGAGTCACACCGATTTGCCAGGCTTTATAGTGGAAGGTAACGTGAGGGCTGACAAGTTGGCTAACCCAATGAGGGTAGCGCCTCAGCCTGATACACTCGTGCAGGCCGAGGCATCACATGGGTTTTTCCACCAAAACACACATACCCTGCAGAAGCAGTTTCAGCTGATGCCAACTGAGGCTCATGAGTCATATGATGAGGCTTGTTGAGTCATGTGATGACTGCCATGCACTTGCTCTGCCTTTGCTGGCTGGGGTAAACCTCAGAGGCCTTGGAGCTTTGGCAGACTGATGTCACCCAAATTGCCAAGTTTGGCCGGCTCAAGTATGTGCGTGTCACCATGGACACGTTGTCCTCTGTGATGTGGGCTTCAGCTCACACTCGGGAGAAGGCCCGTGATGTCCTTGCCCACTGGAGGCAGGCCTTTGCCATCCTTGGCATACCTTCTGCTGTGAAAACCGACAATGGTCCTGCTTACGCATCACAAAAGGTGCAGCAGTTCTTGCAGTTGTGGGGTGTCTCGCACAAGTTTGGTATCCCTCATTCTCTGACTGGTCAAGCTATTGTAGAACGCGCTCATGGTACTCTGAAGTGGGTTCTTCAAAAACAAAAATGGGGAATGCAGGGTGAAACCCCACACAGTCGGTTGGCAAAAGCTTTGTGCACAATCAATCATCTCACTGTGCCGCAGAACTCAAATAACCCTGTCATTTTGAATGACTATCTTTTGTTGCAGGCTGCGGACGAGGCACATCAGCCTCAAGTGAAGGTTCGGGTGTGGAATTTAGTCACCAAACAGTGGGAAGGTCCCTATGACCTTATCGCTTTGGTATGCTTGTGTATCCACAGATACTGGGGTATGCTGGATACCTTCGAAATGTGTTCGCCTAGACCTGTGACCGCAGAGACAGAATCCAGCTGATGAGCAAGATGGAAACCATGACCAACCTGAAAGGCATCAAGCGGGCGAATCATTGAGTGATGATTCGGATGCAGATGATGAGAGTGATCACTCTGATGATTCCTCTGCAAGTGGACACTGAACATTGTTCATGTTTTCCTTTTCACATTGTTCATTTTCTTTTTTCTTCTTCTTTTCTTAAATGGAAAAGGGTGAGATGTCACCCTGTTTTTTTAAGATTTTCTAAGCCTTCTGATGTTGACATTCTTGCAGAGAACTTTCTCACACACTTTCTGCAAATAACTCATTGCTTTGCATTCCTTTATGGAGGAGGAGACAGTTGATGGACTGTTGGTTTGACCAGTGTTATTGGAGAGGTGTTACTGTCACCTTCCAATCCGCTGCCACTTTTGTAAAACTATAAATATTGGAGTCAGAGAATAAACTTCCCTTTTTTCCTTCACCTTGAGAACAGTGGTGAGCTTGTGTTCTTTCGTGTCCTGTAGCGACGTAGCAATCCTTTGCATCAATCCCACAAACATATTCTTATTCAGGGCTGGCAGATCCCGATCTTTGCAGTGCTGTTTTAGCTGTTTAAACAATTCAGCTAATTCTTTTGACTCTTTTCTCCTGTTCTTTTCTCTATTCTCCTTTGTTTTCTTTTCTTCTTTGATTTTCTCTTTCCATTTTTCTCTTAGTGCCCGGCCTCGTATTCTTATACTTGGATCATCTCCATTATCATTTTTTTCAAAACAAAAGAACCTTTCATATTGAGGGCCAATCTGATTACCATGGAGATAAGGAGCTCATCCATTATATCCCAAATTTTTCTCTACCTAATACATCTTTCCTTCCTTAATACAAACATCTATAACACTGCTGTGATTGTAGCAGGCAGAACTAATATATGGGTGCGTTACAAACACAGATTCCACCTTTTCTTTAATCCACACAGGTTGATTGCAATAGTCACAAATGTTGAAATTGCTGGGACTTGGTTTTTACCTTGTTTGCTTTTTTATTGCCGAAACTCTCTCCAGTGTGGCTCTCTGGCTTTGGCCAACTGCCAAGGGTACTGGAATGATCACAGTGAAAATAATCTTCAGGAAATCTACCTTTCTACCTTTCTCAAGGCCCCTTGGGTTGCAACCAAGGGCCGAGATTCCAGTCTTCTCAATAGCAAAGGTAATATCCTGGGATCTAGTCACTGGTGATTTTTATTTCCTTGGTACCCATACCCAGAGTTTTCTTGTTTTCTTTTAAATGCCATGTCCCAGTTTTAGCTGGTTAAGAAGAAATAATTAAAACAAAAAGAACAGGGAAAAGATTAGACCAGAATACCATAAACCTGTATTTTCCAAAATTTCAGGGATGTGCACACCACAATAAGATTTTTCTAATTATTTTCTGCTTCAAGGGCGGGGAGGCATTAAGTCACCGCCTCCAATACGCAAACTTGCCAGGTTAATATGCCCCTGGAATTCACCTATGATGTGGTATATAGACTTCTTCTCCACAACAACTATCAATTATGAGACACTGGTCTATAATATGAATTGCTCGTTCTCTTATTTGTGCTATAGCCAATATAGCAAAAACCAATTGGTCTAAGTTCTCTATTAATCTAATTGCTGCTGGAAGGGTCCCATCTCCCAGTCTCAAAGGTATAAAAAAAAAATTACTACCAATGCATTTTATAAGCAGCTGACTAAATACATAACCATAGCAAAACAAGGAAATAAATTGTCTCTCCTTCTCTTCCCTCTTACTCTTCACCATGAGTTAAAGCAAAGTGTGCAAACAATACTGTCATGGTTTGGGCCTGGCACAGAGCCCCCATGAGAATACCTCCTCCCTGGTGTCTGCTGTGAGATGTGACCAGGAATAAGTAAAGCAAGCTCCAGCTTAAACATAAAGAAAACTTTATTACCTAAACTACAAGAAAAGAAGAAAAAACCTATAAGAGAAAAAAAATTTGACAACCTTACAAAAAAGCACTTTCCTCCTCCCCACCACCAAGATTTCCCAATCCAATACATTCCCCCAAAATCACCAACTGCCCAGTCTGGCACCACCCTTTTGGATATTCAAACTTCAGTCCATGAAGAGGAGAGGAGTCTTTCTTGCACCATAGGCTTCCCCTGGAAACACACTGAAATTCATGTGCTTCCATGTCACTCAGCACCGCCCGGAAAGTCCTTTTGCCGCTTTTGACATCTTCCTTCCATGCTCAGTGCTCTCACCGCTGGCATAGACCAGAGCTGCTTTTAGGGTTGTCTTTTAAGGATGCCTTGTCTCACTCCAAAAAGGCACAGTCTCTGCTTTGGGACATCTGTCCTCCCCATTTTTATCCAACCCCCTGGGGCCGAGGGGTCCCCACACTGAACCCTCCTGGTTCTGAGGCACTGCCTCCCCCTAAGTGCAGTCTCTGTGTCACAGGAATAAAACTGTTTCAGTCTATGGCTACACAAGAAAAGTCCAGCCAAAAGGCCACTCCAATCATCTCTCCCCACTCAGCCAAGCTTCTTCACATCCTTCGGGCCAGGTCCTTGTCTCATCTCATCTCTTATCTCCCTTCTTATTCAGCTCTGAGGAGGTCAGCATTTTTGCAGGGTCCCAATCATGAAAGAAAGGGGTTAAAAATTTCAGTCTCTGTCTGTCCCAGAACTCTGGCACTCCCACACTTGCTGCTGCTCCGGCTGGCCGGGCACCTCCTCCCTCGCTGCATTCCCCCCCCTTTCTCCTCCTGGGCCGGCTGCTATCACGTTCGTCGTCGCTGGCTCTCCCTCTCTCTCTCCTGGGGGGGGAATGGCTGCCCGATGTCTCTTGGGGCTCCTCCACCCTTCCATCCTCCAGGGTCTCCTCACCTCCCATCTCTGTCCAGGCCCAGGCCTACCACATGGCTGCCCCTCCCCCGCCCAGCAGCAGCAGCTGGACGAGGGAGGGCGATCCGTCCTCTTTGCCTCGAAGTCCCAAGAGAGCCTCCCAGGGCTGAAGCTCTGCTTTTAACCCCTGTGTGTTCTCGGAGGTGTGTCCAAAACCCAACTGACCACACCAGGTGCCAATATCCAAATCCGAGCACCCATTGGTTTGACCACAGCATCCCAGAATTCCCACTTCTTCCTGGTCAAACCACAAGAAATACATATCGATGGATGACACCCTAAACTATGTTTACCGCACTCACAACATTTTACTTGTCTCTGAGCTCTTTTAACAATAGGTGTTATCAATCTCAGTTCTTGGAATTGCAGTTCTGTAATCAATTCTAATAATGATGCAGGTGGGTGATCTTGGAGGAGATCTTTGATCTTTTTAGGCCATTCCAACCAATTCAGAAAGTCTTTTTATTCTTTTTCCACCGGTGTTCTTCTGCCTCTGAGCTCAAGGGAATTGTGGTCGACAGCCACTTCAGGATGCCTAGTTCTTTGTTAATAAATCAGGGTTAATAAAAATGAACTTAAATCCCACCATATTTTCACATTCTTGGAATTACATGTTCCAACAATATTTTAGCCACTGTTTGAGCTGTAGCCCGAGCTGCTGAAAATGCTTCAACTCACTGAATTAACTGATCTATTATAACTAAGAAATATTTTCACCAACCCACTTTAAGCAAGTCTAGAAAATCAACCTGGATCTTTTCAAATAGCCTGTAGGCTTTTTTTTGTCCTCCAGAGGGAGGGCTCTTTAACACTTTCTTATTTACCTTTTGACAGGTAAGACACCCCTGGGTAATTTGTTTTCCAATTTTAAATATCTTTATACACCCATAAACTTTTAAAAAGTGATCACAAAAGGCTCTTGTTCTTCAGTGTGTCTGTCTATGCAAGTTATCTAAGATCTAATGTGCCACTAGTTTTGGCATCATAATCCTGCCATCAGGAAAAACTCACTTTCCCTCCTTAAATGTTGCTCCTAATTTCCTTATAGCTGCCAGTTCTGCTAGCAGAAGGGAAAGTGTCTCCTGCTGAATGTCTATTTTTTATAAGGTCATGATTTCAGTATCTCTTTTTCTTAAGGTCGCTCTTTTTGCTTCTTCATCAGTCAAATTATTTCTCTGACTCTAATATCCCTCCCTCTCTGGTGTTCCTTTACATGAACTACTACTATTTTCTTCGAGCCTTTTAAAGCTTCAAGTATCTGAATTATCAATTCCCCGTGCACTAACCCTTTCCCTTGAGTGTTTATAAGTTCCCTTTCCTTCCAAAAGTTTTTTTTTAAGTATGTACTACACTAAAAGCATATTTGGAGTCTGTATAAATAGTCCCTTCTTGCCCTTTTAGTATTAATAATGCACAGAGTAATGCATAAAATTCACAGGCTTGTGCTGACCAGGAGGGACTAAGGGGACCAGACTCCTTTAAACTAAACTTTTTCCCACTTCACCTGAATGCCAACCCGTGTCATTAATTTCTAGATTATCTTCTTCAGTTAAAGAATAAATTTTAAGTTTTGCTTCACAAGGTTTTATCAGTAAATTTAAGGCTATTATTAGATCTCTGGCTAACAAATTATTCTCGGCCTCTGGTATCAACAATAAATCATTTACTCCAAATTTGTCATCTGTTTCAATTTGCACTCCTTTTATTACAGGAACAGGGAAAGCCTCTCCCATAATTCCGATTACTGAAACTCACTCACGCCTTATCTTACATCCCTGGGGTAATTTTGTCACTGTCGACCGAGAAACTCCTGTATGGACTAAAAATATAACTTTTCAAGGGCTCTTCTGGTGGTGTTTTGGTCCCCTCCATTAAACAGAGCCCCTGAGTTCCCTAAAAAGTTTCCTCATCTTGCTCTTTCTTCCTACAACTTTTTTTTTGTAGGCACCCCTTTTTATGATAGTAAGAACAGGTAGGTCCTGCACCCTTCAAGGTAGGGCAAGAATTTTGTAAGTGCCTTTTCTTGTGGCGGGAAAAAACACACAGGTTCTGTGTTCCTAAAAATAGATCCTGACATCTGCTGTTTGTTTTTCCCTGCGGATTTTTTTTTTCTGTATTTAAAGCTGCCTGCATTTCTCTAACTGCCACCACCAAAATTCTGGCATCTGCTTTCTGCTTTTCCTCATCTCTGTTCACATACACCCTTTGTGCTCCTCTCAGTAACTCCTGAAGTCCCCTGTCCTGCCAGCCTTCTAATTTTTCCAGCTTCTTCCTGATGTCTCCCCTCAGGACTCCAAAAGGCAGCATACTCACTCCCCTCCTGATAAACAGGGTCTTTTGAATTCACATATATATTTAGAGCCTGGCAAATCTAATCCTCAAATTATCCGTACTTGGGCTAATATAAATTATCTTTCCGGATCATTTCTTTTGTCCATTTAAACATGTAATACTTTACCATTTTCTGTTTACTTTTTCTCCTTTGGGATTCCCATTCATCCCAAAATCATATTATCATCCCCAGCGGGCTGTCCTGAGGAATTCTCCCCTCCCAAGAACCCCCCTCACGGTTCCCAGATACCTCAAACCACTGCGAATTTTTCACACAATCCGCAGCCCCTGGGGCAAGAAACTTACTTTTTCCCTGACCCATTCCTGGCAGCAACAAACTAAGAAATCCCCGGTACCAGGAGAGTCTTAGTTTCCCACACTCACCTCGTGGCTCAACTTCTTCACTTACTACTCTGTCACACTGCTTTTTCAATCTATCTGTTCCACTCCTATCTCTCCCTCTGCAATCTACTTGTTCCACTTCTATCTCTCCCTCTTTCTCAATCTATTAGTCCCATCCTCTCACCATCTAATCACATACTAAATTGCCTGCTACCAACCCCTCCAAGGAAATTGAACCTATTCATTCACTCTCTTTCTCAGTCTCCCTGCTGAGTCAATCCCTCCTGCCCAAGGACCTTCCCACAGGTGCCTGGACAAGGGATCCCCCCCCTTCCCCCTGGGTCAAACCTTCCCGGGGTCCCCACTCATTCACTTTTCTTTCACTTCCGTCCTTTTCTGGCCGGCCTCCTCTCGGACAGCGTGAAAACGCGGTACTGGGAGGTCCCACTCACTTTGGGGGTCCGGGACTGCTCAGTCCCCATCTCAAATACTTCACATGCACTCACACATGCATACAGCCGCCTCCCGACCCAAAACCTCGTGATACTCACAGCCTCCTTTTCTCACGAGGCTCTTCGTGCACAAAGCAGTTTTCTATGGGTACTCTCTCTCCTATAAGCTGGCACTCTGATGGGAGCCTCTCTTGCGCGCTCTTAAAAACTAATTTGCTTATGCGTTATTGTAAAAAAGACTCTCTTTTCTCAAGGGAGAGTGGTCTAGCCTTGGGACCACTTAAAAATCTGGTGGGGAGCTCCTTTCCAGAAACTATCCACCTCCCTGGAGTTGAGACAGCTCCTGGTATCGGCACCAAAATTGTTATGTTTGCCCAATTATCCCATCATAAAAAAAACGAACAATATTTAAGGTAGCAGCAATTTTAATTGAATAGTTTAGAAAATATATAAATAAGGGATAATTTGGTTCAAATAATAGCACATAAGCAAAAGATAACCACGGGGTACAGAGGGCAGAGTTCTGGGACCCTTGTGTTATGCAGAGAAAAGAAGAAACCTCACAACTTTATAAAAGTTGTAAAGCCCGGTATGCCTTTATTACAACGTGCACCGGATGCAAGCCTCCTCAAAAGGCATGCGTACCCCTGAAGACCTCAGGTCTCCTTTTATCCCCCTTCCAAATGCATATGCATGCAGTTTCACAATAGGTTCATACATATTCATTCGGCGTGACATTTATCACCAGTTCTTCTTTATCAAAGGAATTGACCTTGTGGTCATTTCTGTTTTTCTTTCTCTGTCATCTTGCTGTCTCCAGCATCCAACTTTTCCTTCAGCTTTGGCCTCACAGACTTTTCACCTCTCCTAGACACTTCACCTAATTCAGAATGGATCTCTACTCTGTCTCATTCCCCCCTTTCCTAGGAAATAAGTAAATTCTTTTACTTAATGAAAACCCTCACGACAATAAGTGTCTTTTAATGCTTCACCATGTACGTTTGACAAAGAGGTTAGTACAGCTATTTGTTGTAGCATTCTCCAGCTCCAAATTAACAATATAATAGATAATCCTAAGTTTATCCCAACTAATATTAGTAAAACTACAATGGGGTGGCACAACTTATTAAGGGTTCCATTTGCAGTCGGTGACCACCCAAAGATCACATCCCACCAGTGATGATCCATATTTTGTTTTGTAGAACTCTGGTTATCTCCTTTGTATCATGTTGGACAGTAATTAAAGTTTTCTTTCCACTTTCTTGGATTTCCTTCAAGATCTCCAATAGGTCTTGGTGCTTAATAAATTGTTTTACTAATGTAAGGTTCATCCCAATAGGAGTAGGTGGTAGTCTGTGATACATTGTGTAGTTAGCTTTAATCAGCTGGTGGGATGTCACTGGGGCCAAGTACGAAAAATCACACCCGATAATCTTAACAAAATTACAAATACAGAAATTAGAATGGTTTCTACTAGACAGAATAACATCATTGCTATCAATTTGTACAGCAGCACAGGCATCTCTCAGACATATACACCCCCCTTTTCCAATATATACGAGCACAGTTTTCTGGTCAGTGACTGGATGAATTTCAAAGTGACAAATACTCTGTTCAGTGTCCAAACACACATCCTGAGCATTAATAGTATTGCTTTTACAAATGAATCCCATCTGTTCTCTAGTAATGCAGGATTCTAAGTTTACTGTTTGCTACTTTTCATTCATCTTTTGTGCCCACACTCTATGTTCTGAAGGATAGAGTATTGTTTTTCCATGTTTTAATCCTAGGGCAATGATGGGATGGATAACATAAACAGTGGCATTACGTATGGTAAGCACAAAGACAGTGGCCACATTAGAAACAGGATCATAGGTGAAATTCACCATAGTCCACCAGGACTGAAACTTCCATTCAAAATCAATTGCATTATCCCACACAATTTTCCGAATTTCAGCTGGAAAATCACCTTCACCCCCTTCCCATATGATCAGAGCTGCTGTTGCCTGCATCCAAAACTGTGCTTGTATACAACTGAAAGCTAAAGACACGTTATCTTGAACTGTACTAAGTGCTTCTACTATTAACTTGTGGTCTTGGTCCCTGGCCATTTCCCACTTTGGCAGTACTTTTGAAATCTGTCACTGGCTAGTTCCTAATGCCAATAGAGATGACTGTAAAGGCTGTTTCAATTTCGTTAGGCTACCTGCTGCAGTGGCCAGTTTATTCATCAGTATCTCTGAATCAATTCCATTTAAAACTCCTAATCCTGTCCCTAATATGCCAGTTAGATGTTTTTTATGGGGAACAGGAACTACTTTCTGTCCATGACCATCCCTCCCTGCCAGAGGGATGTGCTGGGCTCACACTGCAAATTCAGACATACTTCACAAGTGTATCTGACAGAGGTTTAGGTCATACTTGAAGCAGATGTTTGCTCTGAAATGCAGAGACCTCAAGGAATCTAACCTCTCCTTCCTCCCCCAAAGCACCTGATTTCCCAGATGTGTGGCAAACAGGAATGTCTCTCCTGGTCTACAAAACTTCACCCACCTTGCCCCTAGCTAAGATCAAGCTGTGGACTGTGTTCAGGGCAGAAGATAACAGTATTTGTCAAACAGATAAGAATAAAACTGGCTGGAACAAATGGGATTTGGGTAGAAAGATTTCAGGTCCAAGCCTCAAGTAAATAATGAAGGGGAAATCTGAGAGAAGAGCCTAAATTCATTGCAGTGCCTCAGAAGAAACTGGGATCAGGTTTCTGCTACTTGTAACACTCAGCACAAAAGTGATGCTCAAAATCCTACAGCCTGCTGCTGAGCTCTGAGGGAGTCTCTCTACCTCTTTTAAGCAGAATCCAACTGCCTCAGACTGGGACAATCACTGATCCAAATTTCAGTAGGAAAAGGGATAGCTACAAATAAAGAAAATCACCTTCCTTGCTTGGGTTAATTCACCACCTGCAGTTCAGCACCCTTTACCAGCCATTGCCTGGGTGTTCAGCCAACCAGCTTAGAAAATGACTTAAGGAAACTGATTTCTTGGTGTTCCTGGTTTTAGGCACCAGGAGAGCTGGCTCCTTCCTTTCTTGTTCTGCTCCTGAGATATGCCTGTTTTTGTAACCACGTTGTCCAGCCCTCAAAGGAAGTTTTTAGGAAGGAGGGACAGGCTGGTTGGATTTTTGAGATGTTCATTTGCATTATCAACTCCACACATTTGAGAGACCATTCTGGATTGAATAATAGCTGTTGTTCACTCACATTTTTTACTACGTAGGGGCCAATTTCATACACTTTGCGTTCAAGTTTGGGTAGAGTCTGAACTAGAATGGGGTGTATAAGGCCCTGCTGTGGTAAAAGGTGCAGTGTCTGCTTTGAATTCAAATGAAAGTCTGATTGCAACTCGAGCTCAAAGGCAGGTCACTTCTACAGGCTGTATCACGGTGAAATTACACCAACAGTCTGATTCATTTAGGTTGTCACAGACTTCCTGGTGTTCATATACACCGGGGGAGGTTCAGACACTAATTATATCTGGTTTCTCATAAGCCGTCCTATTGATGACCCGGCACTTTACTTTGATTTCCTCTCCTCTGATTTCTTGAAGTGTCCACAATTCCTGTTCCTGCTATTCTTGCTCTTCACATACCTGATTCTCATGGATTACTACAGTAGATATGTTTAAATCTTTTATCTCAGAAGGTTTTCCCAGGGATCCAGTATAGTGATTAAACGCCTGGGACCAAGACCATTCAGCATTGCTTTGGATAGAGGTACTCTCTAGTTCTAAAACTTCAGTTATAATTACATACAAAACAATTCTGTAAACTAAAGTATGAACTACACCCGACCGCAATATACTCATTTTGCCCGAGTAAGTTTTAGTCTCAGTTCATTGTCTCCTGGTGTCACTCCTGAAGGGGCTTCTGGGCCTTCTTCACCCGAGAGTGATGGATCCAGGCATTCTGCTCCTTGATTTTGATTGCAGTGAAGGGGGTGAGAAGTACTTGCAGTGGTCTGTCCCACTGTGGTTCCAAAGTCTTCTCTGTAAGAGACTTAACATATACATCATCCCCAGGCTATCTAACTCCCTGCCCCGAGTTCCAGCCACATGTTTCTCAATTTCTCTGAGCTGTTTGCTTAAAGCCACCATGTAGGTGGACATTCCCTTTGTATTCTATATGGTCTTCTATAAGGCATTCCAAAAGGATTCAGCATTCATTTAGCTCAAGGTTTAGTCTGAATTTGCAATATTGCTAGTGGAAGAGCTTGGGCTAGGGTAGATTAACTTCTTGCCCCAGTGTTACAATCTGCTGCTTGACCAAATTATTCATTTTCTCTGCCTGGCTACTTGATTGGGGCAGTATGAAGTGTGAAGTTCTTAATCTATGCCCAGGTGGCTACTAGTCTGTTGCACTGCTTTGGAAATGAAACATGATTCTTTATCTGAGGACATCATGGCTAGAACTCTAAAGCGTGGTATTATTTCTTGTAAAACTAATCTGGTCACCACTTGAGCTCTGACAGTTCTCGTGGGGAATGTTTCTGGCCACCCTGAAAATGTATCTATTAATACCAGTAAATACTGATACCCCCCCCTTTCCTTGGGAGTTCTGAAAAGTTAATTTGCCACTGCTGTACAGGCTCATGGCCTCTCCCAGTCTGACCGAGTTTCGGCCGGGGGTATTTTGGGGTTAGTCTGGAGGCAAGGATCACGTTGTCGGCTTACCTGAGGATAGTGGCATATAAATCGTTCCTGACAACGATTCAACAATTCTTTCAATCAGATGTGTGTTCTAGAAAGCCTGTGGAAATTACTACTTCAAACTCAACACTTCATTTCAATGCACTTTGTATCACTGGCAGCCTTGGTCATTTTGAGAAAGGAGCCACACTCTATAAAAAGCTTTTAAGTAGTTAGGCCCTAGTGCTCTTCCTTTAGAAGTAACCACGAAAATGGGAAGGGATTCCTAGCTCTCTTTCAATGGTAGCCCACCCCTTGTAGTTGGACGTCTCTTTTGATTAGTGTTATTGTATTATGGCTTACCTTCAAGGAAAATCTGTACCTCACCCTTTGCTGCTTTCTTTGCCTCTCCATCCACCAGCTCATTTCTTTCCTCCAATTTTAAGCTCACTCTCTGGTGTGCCTTAATATGCTTTTTCAGGTAGCTGAACTGCTTCCAGCAGCTGGATTGTCTCTTCTTTCTCTGTGAGGTCAGCAGTCCCCTCTCCTTCCAGATGGCTCCATGTGCATGCACAACTCTGAATGCCTTTTGCTGTTTCTAAGGCGTGGGTCAATGTATTTATCTCAGCCTTCTGTGCAGAGGTACCTGTTGGTAAGGGTCCAGACTCTATTACCTCTCTGCAGGGAGTCACTGTGTACTTTGCAATGTAGCTTTCCACTGGCAATGTAGCTGCTCCTGTCAGAGAAGCAGGTCTCTGCATCGTCCAGCGGAGTGTCCTTTAAGTCTGGGCGGCTGGAGTAGGTAGCTTCAATGGTCTCTAGGCAGTCATGGTGTACTGCTTCTCCTTGATTCCACTGAGAAAAGAAGCTGGGTTGACAATATTAGTCATCGCTATCTCTATATCATCTTGCTCTACCATGATGGCCTGGTATTTCAGAAACCTCTGTGGTGAAAGCCAGTGGCCACCCTTTACTTCCAGTACTGCAGACAGTAGCACAGTCATTTTTGTCCTAGGGTAGACTTGGGTGCCTCTTGAATATTCAGCACAACTGCTGCTACACCTCTGAGGCAACCTGGCCATCTTTGGCTGTTGCATCTAGTTGCTTAGGGAAGTAAGCCACTGCCTTTCAGTATGGACCCAAGTCCTGAGCCGATATTCCCAGGGCAATTCCTTGCGTGGAAAAATAGAAAGAATGGTTTACTTACATCTGGAAGTCTCAAGGCTGGAGCTGACATGAGGGCACTCTCTAGCTGGTGAAAGGCCCGTGTGGCGTCTTTTGTCCACTGGAGATCTCTGTTTCCATCGGCAATAAGAGCACAGAGGGGTCTGACGAGCAGTCCACAATTGTAAACCCACAGCTGGCACTACCCTGCCATGCCTAAGAAGGTTCGGAATTCCTTCGTTGTCTGGGGTTTCAGGGTTTGGCATATGGCTTCCCTGCCCTAAAGTCTGCTTAGAATTCACTTCTTACCCCAGGTAGATTACCTTCTGTTTCATTACCTGTGCCTTTTTCTTTGATACCCTATATCCTTGGAGTCCTAGGAAATTCAAAAGGCTTACCGTCCAGGCTTCCCTCATCCGAGTGGCTACTAGAAGATCATCCACGTACTGCAACAGCCTCCTTTCCTCTTGTGGAGCTTCCCGGGACTCTGGGTCTTTGCAAGCTGTTCTCCAATCGGAGTGGGGAATTTTGAAGCCTTCAGGCACATGCACTATGTGAGCTGTGTTTGAATGCAAAAATTTGCTGGCTGGCTTCGTGGATAGGGAGGCAAAAGAAGGCATCTCTCAGGCCTAAAACAGTGAACCATGTTAGCTCAGGTGTTAAGTTAGTAAAGGATATGGATCTACTACCACAGGGTATAAATTCTGTGCATCTCATTGGCATCTAAGGGCATCTCATTGACTGCCCTTAATCCAGTGCTATCAATTATTGGGCTGATTCCTTCTTTATCTTCCTTTTGAGGGTGCTACTCAGCTCTCACTGGTTGTGTTCTTTCCTTAAGCTTGATTACCATGGGGGGACATTTTTCACTCTCCCTGGTACAGCAGAGGCCCATACCCTTGAAAACACTTATTTACTTATTCTAATATCTCCTTACTAATGTCTTTCTTAATTTCAGTGTCTGTTAATGTTAAGCCTAACATCTTTATATCATTTGCCTCCAGAGTAACCTTTCTCATTTGAGAATGTTTAGCAAATTGAGCGAATTGTAAAAAAGTTTCTAAGTACATATAGTACGCATGTTACTTTAAAGGTTTGCACAAGTATGCCTTCTCAGACTGGCCAGTTGTTCAGTTGTTCCCCACACTACAACATAAACATTCTCCACAGGTACTAAAGCTTTATTTAAAACTGAATATATGGCCCTTGTGTCAACTAAAATTCTTCCCTTTTGGGGAGGTCATCTTTATCCTTCCTCCCTTACCTTGGGAGGAGCCTTTAACAAATCACATGTACTCATTTTGTGAATTGTGATTGCTTTGCATTTCAGCATGATAATCTTTGCTTGACTTCATACGTTGCTATATTATGCTGCATGCTGATCAACACGTTTGATTTGCTTTCTCTTTGCCTTGTTTTTCTTTTCAAGGGCCAAGATCAGAGGGCGGTCTGATCTCACAGTCTCTTTGCCATTCTGGGTGATTTCTTAAAACAAAAAGACGTATCAGCATACAAAACCCCATCCCATTTACCTTCCTTTTTTAAAACAGTATTAACAGCAATGAAGTATTATAAATCTTTTTATTTTCTGAGCTGCTCTACTGGCAGCCTTCTCCCAGTGAGCCCCTCCTAAAAGGGGCTAATTAAGGAATCTCTTTGCTCTGGTCTGTTCTTATTATCTCTCTCTCCTTGCCCTATCTCGCTTCCACCCAAACTTCTCTTTGCAAAGCTTCACAGTAGTTTCTCAGTCTTCCTCCTACACTGCCACACACAGCTCCAGGTAGCAGGTATCAGATGTGATTTCCCACACATGAGCTTTAAGATCATAGGTCTGAATCAGCTTGATCAGAAAAATTTAATTTACACTCAGGGCATGTGCCCGGACGCTCATTAGAACAGCAATACCAGTGTTTCTCACAAACACCGCACTGCAATAATACTAACGCAGCCTGCCAGCCTCTTGATGCACTAAAACCTCCCCAAAATTGCCCACAAAGGCAGGCTATTCCATTTATTACAAGGAACTCTAAATCCCCTACAGCAGGCTGTTCCCAGTCCAGACTTACTATAGTACCAGCTGAAGTCTCATAAACTCATTCATCTCTTCTATCTAAACTCTGTTTTACAAAATATCAGTCTTTTCTAGTTCTCTTCTTGCAGAATCTAATTAAGCACTGTGTCTACTTACAGTCATTTCACTGCCTTGCAAAAAGGCTGCGCTTGTCACAGCAGAAACTCTGATATGCCCACAGACACAGACACACGCACCCCCCCCCCTTTATCTCAAATTCACTAGAGCCAAGGAGCCAAGGCTTGAATTGCTATGGGGGGGCGAATTCTTGGAATTCCTTTAATTTGCTTTACCATAGTTAAACATAAATCACCATACCATAGTTCTTCTGTGTAAAATGCAAGTCTTGTTGCAAAGAAAATCCTAAAATCTCCACAAACACTACTATACAATCCGAGAATCAAATTACCACAATGCAGTGGAAGAAAATCACCACACAAAATCACCACACTGGGAAAGGGCATATCTCTCAAAGTGCCCACTTTTCTCAACACAACACAGCATACCATAATTCAGCATTCACTCACATCAGTTTTCCCTGGACACAATCAAAATAACAGCACACAGTCCAGACATCCAGGACAAAGGAACTCTCTGAGCTCGTACTCATGGTTAAAATGTACCAGATCTACACAAATCACTACATTTAAACACAATAAATGACATTACTGATGGTTCTCCACTTGTTCCGCTTCTCTGTGGGACACTTCTCTCCCTGCCCCCACAGCCTGCTGCAGCCGGCACCTCAGGCCTCACTGGGCTGCTTCAAACATGGGTAGTATTCACCCCCCCAGCACCATGGGTGAACTCACTTGTTCACTTTCTCTTTCATAGACCACACACTCGCACGATTACAGACACATTCACATTAATCACGCAATGCATTAACCATACAATGATACAGTGTCTGACACACACACACATAGAGATTCACTTGACCCACCCCCAGGGTCGCTAGCGGTCCGCCCTATCAGAACGATGAACCCCGTCTCTAATACAGCTGCTCCATCAGCTACACCCAGACATCTCTGAGTGATTTACTCCCTAGCTCTCTTTTCCCCTGGGGGTCCCTCAGTACATACCGTATTCTCCTCTGCAGGCCAGCAGGTGCTTGTCTGTCTTCGCAGGAGGCAAGTCGAGACGAACGGAGCCCCACCAGGAAAAAAATCTTAGGGCACACCTTGGAGGTCCGTGTATCCCCCCTGCCCTTGCAGGGACAGAGAACTCCCGGCTTGGCTCACCGTAATGCTTTGTGAAGAAAAGAACTCCACAACTTTGTAGAAGTTGTAAAGCTGGCATGTTTGTTTATTGCAGTGCTGGACACATGAGGAGATTTTTCTCCCTAAAAGGCATGCGTACCTCTGAGAACTTCAGGTCTGTTTTTATCTCTCACTCAAATACATATCCATACAGTTTCACAATAGGTTCATACATACTCATTTTTATGGATTTTGTGTGACATTTACCGCTAGTTCCTTTTTATCAGAAAAAATCCCGAGGTCAGGTTGACTTGTCCTTACAGCAGTCCCTGTCACTCTCTATCATCTTCTGTGTCCCCTCCCTTTATCTCTGTCCTTCACTGAACTAACATCACTGAGCTTAGGCCTTGCAGTCTGGCTAAATAACTATGGTTTCTAACCACAGACTCAACTCAAAAATGTACATTTCCCCTAAATTAAAATGGATTTCTATCCTGGAAATTTTTCACTTTGCCTCGTTAGGACTCTGCTCTAGCAGGATTTTGATGACAGCTTCTTATCTGCCTAGCATGCCTTCACAAAGATAAAGCTATGCTTATGGCCATATGGGCCATTCATTTGTCAAAAATACCCAGTTAAAACATCATTGACAGGTGTATATAGGTGCTTCTTCAGTGGTACCTACACAGAATTGTTTCCTCCCCCTCCTGAAGCATGTGTGTATACAGGGTGAGCACGATATACCAGTGACTGCACTGAGGTGGTTCCAGCACTGGCACATAGGAAGTATCTATCTATCACTGAGCTGAAGAAAGTGAGGAATGCCAAAGGCCTTATGGCTGGGCTGCTCAAAAACATATGGCCCAACCACCTTTGTTAGAGAGAAAGCAAATTAGGAGTGGAGGAGTAACAGAAGCTTTTGAACCTTCATTTCTTTCAGTCTAGTCTCCAGGAAATGTCTCTAGGAAAAGTGCATTTGTTTAAACTTCATGACAATGGAACAGTTGAACCAGTGGGAGACAGGCATGGTTGAAGAAATCTTACAGCCTTTGGCCTGGAGGAACAGTCTTATTGACTGTAAGGTCTCCTTGTGACTTTGAAACCGATGAATTTGCATATGCTAGCAAAACTTGACAGAATCCTGCTATGTGGCCAATAGCAGTGCCTGTACTAGGTCTCCTCTTGAAATAACCTGATATTAAGCTGACAGCTGAAATCTACTGTAGTGTCTGGGAAAGTGTGAAGTGCCAGACTACAAGCATTCAGTTAATCTACATGCACACTGATCTCTGCATTGGTGAAGAAACGAGATCATGAAAGCCAGGACTGTCTACTGACTAGAAGCTAGAAGTACACAAATCTGCAAATAACAGTTCCAATTTTAGTAGAGATCATAACTAATCATGAACGTACAGCTTAGCTAGAGATGAAATCAGGAGGATTAATCCGTTTGCACATTTGCACAGGGGGTGCTGAAGTGGTGCCTGTAATCAGGTCCTTAAACACAGGGTGTAGCTGAAATAAAAGTGATGGCCATGATGTTGGAGTTGAGTTATATGGAGTATTCTGTACAGAGGTAAATTAAGGAGACAAAGACTTTTTTCTGGGAGATTTTCTGTTAGTTGAATGTCTGACACCCAAATGTTCTCTACCTTAGCCAGAATTACCAGGCGTGATGCAGACTCTGCTAAATGAAGATATATGACAGTCTTACAGAGGTGAACAGATCAACATCAAAGGTCTTTCCAGGACAAAAATCTATTTAACCAGTGTGTCTAACCTCAGCAAATGAACAGCTCTGACCACACACTTTCAAACATTTGAAATAACTGCTGTAGCTGTGGGCTTACTGCTCTAAAAGGTCTTTGACTTTCAGAAAAAAATATGTCAGGGAGCTGTAGGACAAAATAACAACTAGAAGAAAGAGGAATGTATGAAAGGACCTTTTTCTTCTACGGCTAAGCAGTAAAGTGTCAAAATTAGTAGAAATTTGTCCTAAGGAGAGAAACTGTCCAGAGCAGGTGAGGTAGTCACCTCTGACTGGATGTGAGACTTTCTGTGGCTCATACTGTAACAGTTCCTAGACTATATATCTGATGTAAGGAACAAGGGTTACTCACACTGTAGAAACTTTATTAACAGTGTGATGCAGTTTGAGATTTGATCAGCTAAGTGTGAGCAGTATTGAGGTCACAGGGTCTTGTCTGATTTTGACAAGTTTGGGCAGTAGCCTGAAGAATCAAGAGGGGAGAGATTGCATATTCTCTATTCACATACTGGCGATTCTCCATCAAAATGCTGTATCCAGTTCTTACAGCCAGTTGTTGTAGGATGTCAGAAAATGGGCTACAGATCAGAGAAGAGCTTAAAGAAGAGAGATTTAAAAGACACGTCAGTAAAAGACTTGGGCAAGTAAATCTACTTATGCAGAAGAGAGGATAAGTAAGTCAGCAAGAGGTTAATGAATGATTGCAGCAACTTAACAACTCCTCTTAGGAGTTCTGAAAGCTATAAAAGAGAAGTCAAAACAAGATATGTTTTGTATTGATTCAGTGATAGATAATGCAGGGAATTGGCCTGGGAAAGAGAAGTTACTGCAAAATTATAAGCAGAATTTAAGTACCAATACAGAAAATTCTAGCCTAATCAATTTCATTTTTTTTTTTGCTACACATATTCTTACTGTCAGAAGCCAATAATGGAGATGAAAGAGGAAGCAAGTTCGGCTACAATGTAAAAGCCTCTGAAGAGCTAGGGGCAATGCAAGGCAGAGCAGGTGTAGGAGACATTTAGACTTAATGAGAGGCATAGGCAGTGGCATTCCAGCTCCAGGGCTGCACCCAAACAAATGCTGATTCTGTTAGCAGCCTGACTCCCCACAGCACAGCTTGCAGAACAAGCAGTGAAACTGAAGCATTGTGTGGTTTATACGGGTTTTATTGTAAAGTTGGTTATTTTTTATAAGTTACAATTACGGTTTGGCCCTCGGTTCCCCCCATGTCCTCCCTCATAATGGTTTATTCCTCCTGCCAGTTACCTGTCCATCATTGTAACCACCTCGCCTTTATTTTGAGAATTTTCGATGTCAATCATCCCTTACTTAAGATATGATTTTTCTCCTGAGTCTTTTCCCTCCCCTGTGCCATTCTTATTGGTTCAGTTGTGTCCCTCGCTCCTCCCCTGGGCTTTGTTCATTGGTTCCCTCGTGTCTCCTCCATCACGCCCATCCCCTTTATCGGTGCTTCCCGAGCTGTCATTCTCTGACACCGTCACTGGCCCTGCCTGGGTCAATGAAGTGCCTTGGCACCCATACGTGTCTCTGCTCCTTCCTTCCTTCCTTCCTTCACCTCAGTGCTTTGCAGTCCTGCTCTCACCTCCGTCACCACGTCGCAGCTGGAGCCGCTGCTCGGGTGTTCTCGCAGAGAACCTGGGAGTGCCGGGATTCGTGGTCTCCACCGGTCACTCTGGGAGCGGCTAGCCGGCACCTGTCAGCTCCTGTGACCGCGGGATGAGACTGCATGAAACAAGGAAGGCCAAGTGGTTTGTCCTTCTCCTCCAGTCTTTTATTAACTCAGTCGATGGACATAAGCAAAATAACAGTCTTGGCATTTGTCTTTGCGCAGTGCAAATTATGGTTGCTGACATTAGAAGAACTTTAATTCATTCAAGTCTCCTTTCTGCATACATGTGTTAAGGGTGTCTGATAATAACCAGTGTGGGACACAAGAGCTTAGTATAAGGTGAAATTAAAAGCATGCTTCAGAAAGAGATAAGCGTGTGACTTCCAGT
Source organism: Melospiza melodia melodia (assembly GCF_035770615.1). Taxonomy (NCBI): domain Eukaryota; kingdom Metazoa; phylum Chordata; class Aves; order Passeriformes; family Passerellidae; genus Melospiza; species Melospiza melodia. The sequence goes on along the minus strand of NC_086226.1, from coordinate 70,238,852 downwards.
TTTTGTGATTCCAGTAACAGCATCAAAGTTCAACCATGTACTAGTTGGGATCAACAAGGAGTTGTGGTGAGGCAAGGAGCTATAGCAAACATCCTCATGGGAGAGTTTGAAGGTCAGGGCTGGTGGATGAGCAGCTCAGCAGCTCACTTTGGCAAGGCCAAAGAATGAAAATGTATGAGCCTCTCACTGAACGATCTCTTTTCAAATGGAAAGGAGATCCAGAAGAGGTAGTACTTAAGTAGACTATGCAGTAAATTAAAAGGGCATTACTGCACCATGAGCAAAGGTCTGTACCCAGCCTCGTTTTTCAAAAATATGTCTACAGAAATGGCCCCCCATTTTTTGTATTGATTTCTGCATTAACTATACTGGTTCCGCAGAATTTACTTAAATCTTGTTTTGGCAGTTCTGGTAGGGAAAACTTGCCCCTTTCCTTCTGGCAAACACATTTCTCAAGAAAATGTATTGCAACAAATTTCCTTTAGGAAATGGCCTTAAGTTTTTCTACCAGACAGTCCAGAAAAACATATATTTTAATTTATTTTTCATCTACATTTGCTTTTTATTTTAGCTCTAAATTTTTTTAAAATCCATTTTCTTTATTTTTAGCTTTGATTTTTTTCAAAACTAAGGTAATGTCTACTTCTCTATCATTTTGCACTTTGAAGAAACAAAATAAGAGAACATAGGAACAGCAATTTCTTCCAAAAGTCCCTTCTTATTCTTCTTTGGGAATAAGTAAATAGAAACAAGAACTTGAAAGAAAGTGAAACAAAAGGAAGCAAAAAGATGAAACTTTTTCAGCTGTAAAAAAATTATTTAAAGTGCTCATTTTGAAGCACAAAAAACCTCCCATTTTTTACTTTTAAAGCTGAAATATATTTTAAAAAGGCATAATATATATTTTCATTCTTGCCTGATATAAAATCCTAATTGAAAAAAGTCTGGGACATTGTTGGAAAGTATTCTGGTAAAAGGTGTATGCCAGTCCTGCTCTCTGTCAGTTGCAACAGCAGCATTAATACCTCTGAAGGCCAATAACACTTCTGTAAATCTATTATCTCCTTGTCTTTCCATCCTGACATATATATGACCCTAGTTCCTTCAGTTGTTTTTCACAGATGTCCTTAACGGCCATTTACCTTTCTGGCCCAATAGGGGACCACTACCTCTTTGTTTTGTGGCATTGCTGGTCCCATTGTGTCAACAGTGCTTGTTTTTGAACTCTGCCACTTGCTCTGACATATACATTGAGTAAGAATGATATTTTGGCATTCACTGAGAGCAACATTTGTGATGTGCACAGATTTTTCTTAATCTTTCTTCATTCTTTTCTTCTGTCTCCCCTGGTCCCACTGTTGGAGAGGAAAAACTTGTTTTGACTACCTGTGAGGCACAGAAATCTCTGCTTAGTCTCATGTGCAGGAGCAAGTACCAGGATATTTGCTCTTATTTGTCTCTCTGTAGCTGCCTGAGCTCATCTGCACAGTATAACCTGTTTTTGACAAAAACAGACTTTAAAAAACTTCTGTTGATATTTTTGAAAAAATGTACAATTGGTATATTATTTGAAAAACAATTCCCTTTTTTTCTGTGTAAACTGTTTCAATGAGAATAAATCTCTCTGATTAAAAGCCATTTGGGTGAAAACCTTTACTTTCTTGAAAGCATTTCACCAGTACTCAGCACTTTCCCATGCTTACTGAGATCAAACAAGAAGAAAGCTTTGTTTTGCACCTCCTGATAGGGTGCTGCAGGATATTTATCCCATGGTTGCCTCCCTTAAGTCAATGGAACTGCTGATGTCACTCTAAGCAATCCAGCAATCCACAACACACAGTGATGTTGGGAAAGAAATGGTACTGTGCCATTAGTGTCTCATGTCAGCACCTACAGGCGCAAAACCCCCGTGTGGACCTTGGGCACCACCAGCCCAAAGGCAAAGGATGGTCCCTGGTGGTTCCTGCACCAGCTGAGGCTCAGCTACTCCAAATGAAAAGTTCACCTCTTCTGTAAGTTGACAGAAACAACTTTTGAGGGTGCCAGAGTTTTATATGTTGTCTTGAAACCTCATGACTAAGCAAACTTTCCCACATGGAAGGGGCTTTTGTTGGTAACCATGGGCGTTTTCCAGCATTTATTTTTATTTATTTCTATCTTCACCATGAAATGTCTTGCTTGAGGCTTTGTGCATCCCACTGCATCCATATCTATTGCAGGACAGAAAATAAATGATTTCCACTTTTCTAAGAGAGGATGGGAAATTTTTTGAAGAAGATCCAATTCTGATCTCATTTCCACCCTTCTCCTTCACATAAGACACCAAAATATGTCAAGTAATAAGCAATCTGAGTATGTGCGGAGCTGAAGGACAGAACCCGCCCCCCTCCCACAGCTTCTTAAAGACATTGCAAATAAAACCAGTTCCATTCAGTTTCTGGTACTAAGCTACCCATTACTCTTTGACTTGAATAAAACTGAAATGGTTCAAAATCACCTTATTTCTCCTGCAGCAGCATGGCACAGATGCCTTCAGATCCCTGCTGAGGGCAGAAGTTACATTCTCCCCATCATTTGAATAAATGGCAGCAGCCACTGTTCCTCAGAACTAGATACAGTTAATTGCTCAGATTAGACTTTTCCAGACTGTATGATTGCACACAGTTCTTTCTCATGAGATGTAGGTAAGAGCCGTGTCTAGATGTTACTAAGCAAAGAACTTAGTAAAGAGTACTAAGAGTACTAAGCAAAGAGTAAGATACAATATCTCTGTTTGAGGTCTACAATAACACAGAGTTACTGTTGATTTTTTCCACATTTGCATGGTGCTTTACTAGGTCAGTTTTCCTCTTTTCTTTAGGTCCCTTTGCTTGAAAACTGCTTCAGGACCTTAGTGCTTGACTGAACCTTCAGTTTCATCTATCTTCACTGTAGGGTGCCATCCAAGTCACTTCAATGAGTCTATTCACACAACAATGTGCACAGTTGATTAAGCAGTGCCCCAAAACAGTGCCTGGAAATGAAGTCAGTTGTCAAATGTCCACTGTTTCACTGGGAGATATTCTTTAAGATTTGAATTAAACTTTTTTTTGTAAGGAAGACTTTGCACCATAATATCATTCAAAAAGAAGAGGAGATAGGGAAAATACAGCCTGCATTGTTTGTTACAAACAAAAATTGCCTCTGAATGTAAAGTACTTCTTAAGGTTTATCCTCACTGATTTCTAGGCAGACAGTGAATTTCAGAGACTGTAATAAGTTGCACAGTCAAAGTTCATCTTTATTAAATAAAACTCTGAAACACGTTTACTTTTAAATCCAAGCCTGTGCATACAAGCTTTGCTGATGACAGTCATAAATTTTATGTTCCATTTGGGTTTTGAGATCACATGTCCTATTCTGGGATTATGCAAAGAGGCGGCATTAGGAGCCCAGGAACTGCAGCACCTGGAACAGCTGATATGCATTTTAAGGCAAGGACATGCACATCACAAGTCATGTGCATGCCATAAGCATGTAACTTGCTTAATATGTATGTAGCTGAGAAAGGTCTTCAGCTGGAGGTCATGCAGACACAAATGCTTTGCAGATGGAAAAGTGGAAGGAGGAACTATGTGTCCGTATGATTTGTGCCATGCTACAGGATATAGAAGGGTGATTCTCCTGAGCTATATCTATTGTGGAGGTAGAGAACTGTTAAGGAAAACTTCACCTGAGAATTTAAAACTGGGAAGACTACAGAATTTCACCAAGATGTATTGTATGTGAGTGGTTAGTTACACATGGAATGTACTTTGTATTACTGAAATTACAGTCAGAATTTACTTTGTACACGCATGAGGCTGGAAGGTCTTTGAGCGTACTTCTGCCGTGTTCAGTGCAGAGGAGCTGCTTAACAGAGCTAGAAGAGTCTGGAAAATTCTGTGGAAAGTAGCAAAGGACCAGTTTTTGTGATCCTGAACCCATCACAAGGACATTATGTCTCTGTCATGGTTTGACACTGGCACAATGCCAGTGCCCCCATGAGAATACCCTCTCCCTGGTGTCTACTGTGAGATGTGACCATGAATAAGCAAAGCAGGCTCCTACTTAAAAATAAAGAAAACTTTATTAATTAAACTACAAGAAAAGAAAAAAAAAAAACAAGGAGAATGAAAACCTTACAAAAGCATTTTCCTCCTCCTCCCCCACCAAATTTCCCAATGCAATACATTCCCCCCAAAATCACCAACTCTCAGTCCGGCACCACACTTTAGAATACTCAATCTTCAGTTCATGAAGAGGAGAGGAGTCTTTCTCGCACCATAGGCTTCCCCTGGAAACACAGTCGAAACCTCGTGTGCTTCCATGCCACTCAGCACCGCCCGGAAGAATCCTTTGCCATTGTGACATCTTCCTTCCATGCCCAGTGCTCTCACCACTGTGCATGGACCAGAGCTGCTTCTAGGGTTGTCTTTCAAGGATGCCTTGTCTCACTCCAAAAAAAGGCACAGTCTCTCCTTCGGGACATCTGTCACCCCCAAATTTTTTGCACCCCCTGGGGCCAAGGGGTACCCACACTGAACCCTCCTGGTTCTGAGGCACTGCCTCCCCCTAAATGCAGTCTCTGTGTCACAGGAAAAAAAAATGGTTCCATCTATGGCAGAGAAAAGAAGAAGAAAAGTCCAGCCAAAAGGCCACTCCGTCATCTCTCCCCCCACTCAAGAGTCTTCTGCACTTCCCTTGTGGCCCATGCCCTCTTATCTCATCTCTTATATCTCTTCTCATTCAGCTCCAGGAGGATCAGCATTTGCAAGGTTTCTATCATGCAAGAAAAGGGTTAAAAATTTCAGTCTTTGCCTGTCCGGAGCTCCAGAACTCCCACGCTGCCCTGCCGGGCACCTTCTCACCGCACTCCCCCCTTCTCCTCCTCGGCCAGCCGCTATCAAATTCAGACGCCGGCTCTCCCTCTCTCTCTCCCCTGGGAGGGGGGGAGTGGCTGCCCGATGTCTCTTGGTGCTCCTCCACCCTTCCATCCTCAAGGGCCTCCTCACCCCCCGTCTCTGTCCAGGCCCAGGCCTACCACAGGGCTGCCCCTCCCCTGCCCAGCAGCAGCAGCTGGACGGGGGAGGGAGATCTGACCTCTTTCCCTTGAAGTCCCAAGAGAGCTTCCCAGAGGAGCAGCTCGGGTTTTTAACCGCTGTGTGTTCTCAGAGGGGTTCTCTGTGTGTCCAAACCTCAGTGGCTACACCAGGTGCCAATATTAAAATCTGAACACCTATTGGTGGCCACAGCATATCCCAAAAAAATAAAAACCTACTTTCTATCAATGTCTCAAACCATGACAGTCTCTAAGTTGTGTTAATACCTATCATTGATGTATTCAGTACTGTTAAAATCAAATTCAATCTAAAATGTTTTGGTTCTATGGTAACTTCTAGAAACTATCTTCTTAAAGGTCTGATAATGTCAGTGGAAAAAATGTCAATTTATAGACACAAGGTCTGTGTCTATAAACCCTTGGCTCCGTCTCAGAATGCAGCCTCCCAAAATAGATGGAAAATGCCAGATTTTTCACTCCAAGATTTTGCCATTACTTTTTCCCTCTGCCCATGTCCATACCTTGCCTGTCATTAGGTGGACATAGATTTAAATCCAGAACAGAAGGGTGCCCATATAATGAGGGCTTTTAAGATCGTGTTAGACATGAGCACACAAGTCAGGAATCTTCCCGTTTGTTTGGCTGACTCTGCCTGGCAGCACGGAAATAGACCTCTACCCTCTATGATCCTTTTGTGAGCCCTTCCAAAGCATAAATTCTATGCTTCTGTGTTGCCCCTCTCCATCAGAATTCATATCTTTTTCTCCTGAGCACAACAGGATGTGCAATGAGCCACGCTCCTTCAGGAAGGTCTGCATGTTTGGCCTCCAGACTATTACCAAAGAAATCACCTTGAAGCAAAGCAGGCATTTGGCACTGTCATCTGTCTTGCAGAGAAAAAAATAATTCCCTTGGCCTCACCAAAGCTGCTGATCTTTGGTCTTTGCCCTTAACCACTGGATGCAGCCTTCTGTCTGCTGATGGGCAACTGCCAACTCAGGGAGGTTTTAGAGCACTAAATCCACAGAACATGATGTAGGAAGAGGGATGTGCTTGTGCCTCACAGTCCTTCTCATGTGCTAAAACAGATGATTGTTTCCCCAGCCCCTGCCACAGCTTGGGTTATATTCTAAATATATGTGGCTGGGTAAAGACTCCAATTTTCAGCAATGCAGTCTGCACTGCAAAATGGTGAGAAAGAAAGAAGCACTGACAGTCCACATAGCCAAGGATGTGGGGTGTCTGATTTTGGACTTTAAATACATTTCTTGTCTAGGGAAACGAGGCACAGCATGGAGTCTACTAATGAACCACGTCAGAAATCATGAATCTGTGTGCCCGTGTGGACTGTGAACCCCTACTTTTCCTTTGGTCTTTGCCTTTAGACATGTGACTTGTCTAATCCCAGGTCCTTCAGATGTTCAGACTTAAATTATGAAGGCCCCAGATTACTTGTGGAGTCCTGAGGTTCTCCCTTTTGCCATGAATAAGACACATGGGGGGTAGACACATGGGGCAGTTTGCAGAGGTCTAGCATCCGCTTCCATACTGATGCTTATGAAGCAATGATTTCCTTTGTTTCCCCTTTCCTGCCAGAGAAGGGATATAAAATGCCTTCCCTCAGTTCTACATCCAGTTGAAAAAATCTTTTCTACATCCTTCATCTCAAGCTGGTCTGAATTTCTGGAAACCGTGGGCCTGATGTGAAGCAGGTTGAGGGGACAAAGGGCAGTCTTTGGCCTTCAGTTCTTTTCCTGGTTGTCACAGGTGCTGACGGTTAAGGACTGGAAAGGCAGCTGGACATTCAGCTTTTCAGAGAAATCTCACAGCTCTGGCACGTTTGCTCTGCTTTGCTTTCCTTCATACAGTCCCCATCACTGCACTTACTCAATATTTAGGAGCTATTCACTCACCTCCCCTCCAGACACATGCTGCGCTGTGCCCTCTGCTTGCCCTGCTTCTGCCCCTCCACTTCCCACAGCCTGTTCCAGTGGCATCACAACAGGCATTTTTTGCAAGGATGCAACCAACAGAGCAATAAGGAGCATTCTGCACAGCTCCCACAGCAGTTTTCTTGCTTGGGCCTCCCCAAGGATCCTTTCAGAGGCAGAGATGGTAGGCACAGGCAGTGCGGTGTGGGGCGAAGAGGGCAAATGGACACAAACACGGGATGTCAAGGAGGAGACAGAATTGCAGCAGAGCAGGAGGAGCCATCCATCCATCCATCCATCCATCCATCCATCCATCCATCCATCCATCCATCCATCCATCCATCCATCCATCCATCCATCCATCCATCTCACTGTACTTCCCAGTGCTGCCAACTCCTTCTTGTCTGGACTGTATGTTACTGCTAAACCTCCTTGCAAGCCACAACTTGGTGACTTCAAAGAGATCATGCTGCTGCTTCTTTTCCTGAGGCAAGTCTGTGCCTAAGCATTGATATTGCAATATAAGGTTTTCCTGAGTGTTCTACTGGAAAGCAGTTCAGAGACTCAGATGGAGTCAATTTTATTTGGAAATGACACAAAAAGTTGTCCTTGCTTCTAAGCTTCATTGATGCACTCAGAAACTTTCATTGATGATGTAATTACTGTCCACACCAAAGAGTCAAAGCATCATAAAATCCTTGGGCAGTCCCCTGTGGAAGGGGCTAGCAGCGGGCCTGTTGGCTAAAGGAGCGAGAAGTAAGAGGAAGAAGCTGAACCAAGGAGATCGAGAGAGGAAAGATGGGAGCCTTCTGCGACTGAAGGGGAAAAAACTGGAAAGTGTATCAGCCATTTTCACTAATAAAGTGTTGCCAACTGTTGCCAACGGTTGCTATCGGTTGCAAACGGTGCTAACGGTTGACAACTGAGACTAAGACTGAGTGTGCTTGTGGTCTCTGCTTTAAAGTCGTGACCGCCTCGACTGCGACATTTTGGTGACCCTGACGTGATAAAAAAATAGTCGGTGGGGGTCCATACAGGGTCCTAGCAATTGGCATACGTGACCCACTGGGACGTAGTGGAGGAGGCGGTGTTGGTGCAGCTGAGAGTGGCAGGTGGAAGCCACAGGGAGGTTCAGACCTGATTCTCTCAAATCAAGACACCTGGAAGTAGGTGAGCCACCAACTAGAAATAATGGGACAAAATTTATCTAAAGAGGAAGAAAATGTTATGTCTACATGGAAAGTTTTGTTAAGAAATAAGGGAATTAATACTTCAGACTATGCACTTCATAATATAATGCTGTGGACTAAATCACAGAATTTTGGCACTGATCCCGACACAGCATTTAATGTTAAGGCATGGAAAAAGGTCGGGGACAGACTTTGGCAAGTCATTCGAGCTGGAGATAAAACAGTTGTTGATCTAGCAGTTACTTGGAACTCGCTCTTTGAGGCTTTAATGGAATGGAAAATAGAGAGAGAAACGGAGCAAGATGCAGATGAAGAGTCGGGCCTGATAACAGAACCTGACGGGAGGGCCTCTTAGGTAGAAGGGGGCTCTGATGGGAAGGCTGCCAAAGCTTCCGGGAAGGCTACCAGAGCTTCTGGGCTGGTTGCCAAGGCTTCTGGGAAAGCTGCCAAAACTTCTGGACAACCTGCCCTAGCCTCTTCTTATCAGGCCCCTAAGCCTCCTTATCTCACACCTGTGCAGCAGCTCGCGATGGTGCCTGTATATACTACACCTCTACGCCAGTTAGCTGAAATGTCTCTAGCAGAGAGAGAAACCCAGCCATCTGACCCCCCGCTTCCCTCCTCTCTGGTCCAGCCGTCCGCCCCCCCGCTTCCCTCTGAGCGGCTTGAACAATCTGCAAGGCCGTATCCTCCGTTACTTGACAGTGACAGCAACAGTGAATCAAGTGATGAATCGCCCGCAGTAACACCTAAGTTGGGGCAAGGAGCTCTGGTCCCTTCATCTTCTAAGAGCTCTAGCCTTACTGCCCCATGGACTTTGCCTCCATGTCAAGTAACTGTGCTTCCTCGACACCCTCAGGAGTTCTGGGAATTTGTTAAGAAGAAAGCAGTTGAAGAAAATAATTGGGACATAATAGAAAGGTTAGGTGCTCCAAGAGTACCTCAGGAGAGCCGTGCCAATGCAACTGTTGCTTGTGATAACCCTATGGCTTTTCTAGTTTTCAAAGCAGTTCCTGGAACAGGACAGAACGACAGTCATCACGTCTTCGCCTGGAGGGTTGTGCAAGACCTCCAATCGAAAGTAGCTCAGTATGGTATTAATTCCTCAGAGGTAATGCAATTAATACGTGTGATTAATGCAGATTTGCTTGCACCTTATGACATCACTCATCTTGCTACAATTCTATTCCAACCAGTACAATATGGTGTATTTCAAGAAACTTGGAGGCGAGTGGCTGAGCGCACTGCTTTAACAAATATGCAGTTGCCTCAACACGACCCTCGTCATGCTGTGGGTGTTGATGCCCTACTGGGCACTGGGCCTTTTGCTAATCCAGATTTACAGGCAAGGTGGGATCCTTCGATTTTGGCACAAGCTCAGCAAATTGGCATGGGTGGTTTAACTAAAACAATGGAAATGGCAGCTCCAAACCAGAAATATATCACTATACAACAAGGGATGAGAGAACCATTTTTGCAGTTTGCAGAAAAACTTGCTGCTGCTATTGAGAAACAGGTAGATGATGAAACTTTGCGAGACAAATTGTGCATACAGTTGGCTAAAGAAAATGCAAACCCAGATTGCAGAAAGATTATTGACACTTTGCCTGAGGAACCCACCTTGTCTGAAATGTTTACTGCTTGCTCGAAAGTTGGTTCAGTTGAGCATAAAATGGCAGCTCTTGCTGCAGTGCTAAGACCTTCAGCAAAGTGTTATAATTGTGGACAACAGGGGCATGTAAAGTCACAGTGTACTGTCCGGAAAACAACATTTAGGCCAAGTGCAAGAAGCGATGTATGCAATCGTTGTGCTAAATCTGGGCACTATGCTAAGCAATGCAGGAGTAAATATCATGCAAATGGTCAGCTATTGCCGGGAAACCCAAAGAGGAGCGTGAAGGGGCATGTGGGGAAACAAATACCCCAGCAACCTCAACAGCAAATGCGGGCCTTCCCAGCCCTGCAAAGCTACCCATTTGCGAACAATACTCAGGGGCAACAAGTGGGTCCGCAGGCATTGATATACCCACCACTGACACAGTAACCATTTTAACAAAAGAAATATGTAAGGTACCCCTTGATGCCTATGGTCTAAAAGGACGGGGATTGAGTGCATTTTTGATAGGGAGATCAAGTACTACACTTAGAGGTATTCATGTGCATCTAGGGCTTATTGATGCTGATTATTTAGGGCAGATTCATGCCATGGTATCCATTGATGATCCTCCTGTCACTATTCAGAAAGGAACTTGCATTGCTCAAATTGTACCTTTTGTGAGTTCTGTTCCAAATACAGTGGACCGAAGCCGAGGCACAGGAAGCTTTGAATCGACAGGAGTACCTCAAGTGTTCTGGACTGAGAAAGTAACAGAGAGCCGTCCAGAAAAGACATGCACTCTCACCACCAGTGGATGTCATCCAGGAACTATATCAGTAACAGGTTTGATTGATACTGGAGCAGATGTCGCAATACTCTCGTGACTTTGCTGGCCTTAATCGTGGCCTCTCACTCGTGCAAGTTTTGGACTCCTGGGATTGGGTGGTGCTACAACAGGTGGCCTGTCAGCCATTGTAATTAATGTGAAACATCCTGATGGCCAGCAAGCTAACATCAGACCCTATGTTGCTGATGCTCCTCAAAGTTTGTGGGGACGAGATTGTTTATCTCAATGGGGTGTCAAAATTACTATGGATTTTTAATGGGGGCCACTGTGTTGCAGGGCAATGAATGTCCAGTTGTACCCCTGACATGGTTGACAGATAAGCCTGTCTGGGTTCGCCAGTGGCCCCTGACTACTGAAAAGCTTACTGCCCTGCAAGAATTAGTTACAGAACAATTGCAAGCGGGACACATTGAGGAATCATTCAGTCCCTGGAACACCCCTGTTTTTGTAATAAAAAAGAAATCAGGAAAATGGAGACTTTTACATTATTTACGGCAGATAAATGCTGTAATGGCAACAATGGGAGCTTTACAACCAGGCCTTCCTACACCTATGATGATTCCACAGGAATGGCAAATAGTTGTCATTGATCTAAAAGATTGTTTCTTCACTATTCCATTGGCTGAGCAGGACAAAGAAAAATTTGCTTTTACGGTGCCTTCTATAAATCATGCTGAACCTGATAAAAGATATCAATGGACGGCACTCCCACAAGGCATGAAAAATTCGCCAACTATTTGTCAATGGTTTGTGGCACAGGCCTTGTCAAAAGTCCGTGAGCAATTTAAAAGCTGCTACTGCTATCATTACATGGATGATATCCTGTTGGCATATGACAACAAACAATGGTTGTCAGCTCTTAAACAATGTGCTGTGACAAATTTGAAAGCTTTTGGCCTGATCGTTGCTCGAGAGAAAGTGCAGGAACACATGCCTTGGAAATACCTAGGTATGTTGGTGACCAACACTCAAGTTATGCCTCAACCTGTAAAGTTGGACATTGATGTTAAAACTTAAAACTGCTACTGATGTACAGAAATTGGTTGGTTTATTAGGTTGGATTCGATCATATTTAGGCATAACTAATCATCAGTTGCAGCCATTGTTTGATTTGCTTTCAGGCATCACTTCCTCTACTGATAAGAGGCAACTGACCTCAGCAGCAAAAAAGACCTTGGAAGAAGTTGAATTAGCCCTAGCACACAAATTTGTTAATAGGATAGATACCTCTGTTGGTGTTCAATTGTTTATTTTGAAAGACCATGAAATACCATGTGGAATACTATGTCAATGGAATGATAGCTGGGAAGATCAACTGCATATTCTAGAATGGATATTTTTATCTTTCAGATCTCAGAAAACAGCTCCAGGACTTTATGAGCTTTTTGCAGATATTATCATCAAGGGCCGCAGGCGTTGTCATGAGATTTTAGGACAGGACCCTGTGACCATTGTGATACCTGTACAACAGTGGTATTTTGAATGGTGCTTTCAAAATAATCATGAATTGCAATCTGCCTTATCTTGTTTTACAGGCCAAATCTCATATCATTTGCCTTCTCATCCTGTTCTAACACTGACTAAAGAGATTCCTTTTGAAGGCAAGCAAATTTGTTCTCCTGTTCCAGTGGAAGGTATAACCGTTTTTACAGATGGGTCCAGGAAAACCGGAAAAGCAGCTGTGGCTTGGAGAAAGGATGATCACTGGGAATGTCAGACAGTGATTCAGCAGGGATCTCCTCAACTGGTTGAACTTTCTGCTGTTCTTTTGGCTTTTACTTTGTTTCCTGGTTCTGTAAATATAGTTACTGATTCAGTTTATGTTGCCAATTTGGTTAAGCATTTAGATCAAACAGTGTTGTATAATATTCAAGAGAAACCATTGTTTACCATATTAGTGAAGTTATGGACAGTTATTGGTGCTCGAAAACATCCTTACTTCATCATGCACATTTGCAGCCATACATCATTGACAGGATTTTTTGCTGAAGGCAATGCCTATGTAGACTCTTCAGTAGCTGCTGCTGCAATCAAAACTGTACCCAATGTGTTGCAGAAGGCAATTTTATCCCATCAATTTTTTCATCAGAATGCTCAAGCTTTACAGCAGCAATTCAAATTGTCTACTGCCGAGGCAAAATCTATTCTTTCCTCTTGTCCTGACTGTCATATGACTCATATCACTCAGTATTATGGTACCAACCCTAGAGGTCTTTCCGCATTAGAAGAATGGCAAACTCATGTTACAAAAATGCCAGAATTTGGTCGCTTCAAGTATGTTCATGTTACAGTTGATACTTTTTCTCATGCAATGGTTGCTTCAGCATTCACAGGAGAAAAAACTTGAGATGCTATTAGTAATTTTTATCATGCTTTTTCTATTTTAGGTGTTCCATGTCACGTAAAAACAGATAACGGCCCAGCATATGCTTCGCAGAAAATGCAAGCATTTCTTCGTGCCTGGGGCATTGAACATTCAACAGGTATTCCACATGTCCCCACAGGCCAAGCAATTATTGAAAGAGCTCACGGACTTCTTAAACATCAGGTTCAAAAACAAAAAGGGGGAATGCAACAGGAGTCACCTCAAGTGAGATTAGATAAAGCCGTTTATGTGTTAAACTTCTTGCGTCCCCTACCTGACTCACAGTTATCTCCAATCTTTTGCCATTTTTCTTCTTTGAATTCTAAGCAGCCAAATTTCCATAGAAATGTCAAGGTGTGGGTCAAGGATTTGATTACTGGTATATGGTCTGGTCCAGTAGAATTGATAACCTGGGGTAGGGGTTATGCTTGTGTTTTCACAGATAATGGTCCAGATGGGTTCCTGCTCGCTGTGTCAAACCTTACCTAGACCGTGCGGGAAAGGACAGGATCGATGGTTCCGCAGCTGAAGCAGAACGTGCGGATGACACTGGCTGAGACCATATATCAGTAATTAAAGATGGATGAAGGACAGGAACAATTGCATTAAGAATGGGAATTCTGTTGATGGTTGTAATTGTGATTTTGTGTGTCCCCTTTCTGCTTGGATTTTTGCAAAGGGCCCTGCAAAAATCCATAGCAGATGTATTTACAGTTCAAAAACAAAAAAGGGGGAATTGTGGGAGGGGCTAGCAGCGGGCCTGTTGTCTAAAGGAGCAAGAAGTAAGAGGAAGAACCTGAACCAAGGAGATCGAGAGAGGAAAGATGGGAGCCTTCTGCGACTGGAGGGGAAAAAACTGGAAAGTGTATCAGCCATTTTCACTAATAAAATGTTGCCAACCGTTGCCAACAGTTGCTAACGGTTGCAAACGATGCTAAAGCACTATATAAAAAAAAGGTAGTTACTGAAAGCACAGTATGGTCAACTGATGTGCAGTGCTCCAGCCCAAAAGATATGGGCACCCCTTTTTTGCCCTGCATGCTCCCCACATGGACAGGACTCAGTAAGGGAGTGTCTTTCTGCTGGAATATCTTGGAAGAGGTTAGGGAGGAGACATGGGCATCTGAAGGCATCTTTCTGGAGGCAGTGGGTGTCAATGTCAGAGGACTTGAGACAGTCCATCACCTCAACTTCTGCTAGTCAAGGAAGACTGTCTGGCTGGAGTTATTCAGGCTCTCTGTGTAGCTGGCCAAAATCTGTTTGTCTCAAGTCGTCTGGATGAGAAAGGTGATTTTACGAGTTTTGCAATGTTTAATCAGATGGAGAAAAAGCCTGGACATTTCTCTGTAGGGAATTACTGTAAAAAGAATGTTGACTATGTGGACTGTAAAGAAGTAATGTTAATCACTGGCCTAATGACTGTTATTATGAGGATTAAATAATAATTTTCTGTAAATTGGCTATAGATATTAATTATTGTTAATCACCATCATTCTTAATACTGTAGTTCATTGTGAAATATCTTTCAGGCTTTATACTTTGAAAAGCTGTATTTGGCATTGCTTTGAGAAATTCTCAGTCACATTAATATTTTAGTATATTTTCTTTTTGGTTCAAGGATGTAGTGACTTTACAAGTAAATGCATGAATGCTTGAATACCATACATGACCACTCTGCTAGTGGGACTCGTTAACAGTGGCTCTGGTTTCTGTTCAATCTTATTCAAACTCTTTTATCTGTAATTATTATAAAAATATCCTGGATTTTGTTTTTCTCTCAGATGGCAGTGACACTAGTTAGAAGGCTATACCTCAGTGATAATCCACAAATTAAAATAATAAATTGCAAACACTACAGGACCTGGAAGAAACCATTACAGTCTATTAGTTGCAGTTCAGAGTGCTAATGAGGTGCTTGCATCAGGCTTACTGGGAGGGTCACTACTTGACTGCACTGCCAGCCACAGTGTCTTAGCAGTGCAGGCGGATGCTCTAAGCTCCTGTCCCAGACAGATCAAAGCCTCTGTTGAGCAGCACAGGCTACTGGATTCTCTGCTGCCAAGGGCAAGCAAACTTCTTATGATGCTCTACAGACTTTGGGCCCAGAGAATTCAGTGTTGGATTTTGAATGTCACCTCTATTGTGATGGGATGTTCCCACCACACCGCAAGTGGTGGGACTGCACAGGGACTGCTCTCAAGTTCCATCTCTGCTGAAACTCCTGTATTGCATAGAGGGAGGTGAGCAGGAAAAACAAGTTCATGGAGATGGAAAAACCCATTGGATGATTTTAGACCCCACAAGAAATGCAGCATCTTGCTCAAAAAAATCATTTTGGAGTGCCCAGACACAAAAGGAAGGAGCAGAAGAATCAAAGACAGTCCAAGATTGGGGGCAGAGTCCACATGTGGGTTGATACTTCCTCCAGCTTCAGATACAGTGGTGGTGGCTGTCCCTCCCAGCCCTCACAGTTTATTTCTGAAGGATGAATGAGGTGAGTGACAAACCCCTCCTGAAGCTCTGGTTTCCTTTTTTCCACATCAGCTCCTGTCTCCCCAGTCACAGGCTGGTAAGTTCTGACCTTTACTCTCTCTTTCTTAACTAGGGGAGGCAGCAGGTTATATGCACATCGCAGGAGGCTGATGAAAGCACACACAAAGCACAGCTTACAGGGCTAAAGACGGGCAGGACACAAATCCTTGCAAAATGTGAAAGTTTATATGCTACATAGTTTAGGGCTGATACATGGAACAGACACATGTATTGCAGCACTTGAAAGCCCTTCCTTGAGGATACTGCACTGCTACTATTTGTGCATGCAGTCATGCATTCACAGTGCACACACAGTGCAGTATCTTGTCCCTGGCTGCTTCTGCTGCATTTTCATTTGCTGAGCTGAAGAGCTTGAGCCTGGTGTAGGTACCCACGTGTTACACCTGAGGCAGGAATTTGTTACAGTTTCAAAGAAAGCACTCCCTTTCTGCCCGGAGCAGCATTGAGGCATCTCTTCACGTTCAGTCCTCACAGCCTTCAGAGAGAAAGTTGAAATCAAAAAGAAGACTCCAAATAAAAGAAGAAGCCTGGGAAATTCTCTTCACAAAGCCTTTTCTGACACAGATGGGAGATGTGCAGCATTTGCAACTTGTGAATTTAGAAAGAAACATTTACCTTGAGGGATGAGGGGCCTCCTTCTGCTGCTGGCTGCTGTGACAGCCTCTGGAAACGTGAGGCAGAGCAGGACATGGAAGAGAGAAAGGCCTGTAGCACAGCATATACAATCCAGCTATGGAAATCGTTTCCACTGGGTGTCACTGTGACCACGAGGTTAGCAAAGCTGAAGCAGTAAGCGTTTCTTAACATTCACAACATAAATATTCAGGCTTGTGGAGAACCATGGTCTTAGTAGCTTCTGATTTAGAAGTCAAGTCCTCAGGGGCTTATCCCATACTTCTTATATGCCTGCTGTTTGTCCATAGAACTGTGGTCAACAGCAGAATGATGAAGCACAGCACTGTTCTTGAACCTGGCCTATGCTTCAGGTTCTTCTTGTTCTGCAGCCTTTTTAGAAAGTGCTATGAGGAGATCTTACAAATGCTCTGTCTCCTTTTTGGCCTCTGGAAGACCCACTCTATGTCTTATTTACTGTGATTGTAATCAGGGGAAGTTTCAATGCATCTACTATTTGCCAGTATTCTGGGCAGCTGACTTTTGCAAGGTTCCAAGATCCTGAAAGCTGCTTGAGTGTTGTCTGAGACTAATTAAACCTGCTTAAATTCATGAAGTGGAAATGCCATGAAATTGTGATCCAAAGTGAGAGAGGGCATGGACAAAGGCATTGGACTAGCAGGAGCCAACTTTTTGTGTGAGGAGTAGGTTACCCTGGTGTCTCCAGCCACTTTTTTCATCACTGGTGTAGCATGCTCTATTTTCACCCATCAATGCTAGTTTTCACACCAAACACCAACATCACTCCTAAAAATTTAATATACCACATGTGTTCCAGTAGGATTAAACGTGTCAGATCCTTGCTGCACAGCAGATCTCTGAGGGGTTTTGCATCCTGGTGTAAGAATTTCTTTTCCCCTAAAAGTAAGGAGATTTTCCATGTAAAAACCCCACACGCCAAACAAACTTGGTACAGTTTTTGTGAGATGAGGAAAGAGGAAAACTTGGTGTGAGCACCCAGCTGAGATAGCAATCATTTCTTTGAGAGATGGGATAATGACAGTAATGTTTCCTTCTCAGTTCATTGCTCCAGCTAAGCCTCACTCCTGAGTCAGCCCTGTGTGTACCAACATGCAGCACCCTGAGCAGGGCTGCAGCCCCCCAGCATCGCTGTCCAGCCTTTTCCCGGGACATGTGGCCCTGCAGCTACTGCAGCTGTGCTATCCTTCCTACTGCCCCATCACTAGGCAGCTGGAGTGGGAAGCCAAGGTCAGGGAGGAATTCAGTGGCTTAAAAGTGGCTGTGAAAGAACAGAAATAGGCCAATAAAGGGCAGGAGTAATTTCAAGGAAATTATGTTACTTGTTTTCAGGATCAGCACTTAAATAATAGACTGCACACAATGCTGTAAATCTCTACTTAAGTATAAGCATATGGAAAGTATTTTGGGAAAGATTAACTTCGTAAATTATGGTTTCTCTGTTTTCACTCAGTCCTCCCCTTTCTTGATGATTACTGCTTCAGTTCTACCTCATTTCATGGACTTTCTGCCTTGCCATACAGAGGACATGGCAGCAGTGTATCTCAAAGGACTCAAATTCATCTGCAAAATGACTTTTGAGCTTCCCAAGTATCATCAAGTAGAGAAAGAGACCAAAAAGCTGTGCTAAGGCAGACACAAGGGGTGATGTTCTAAGAGAAATAGCATATGGTAATGTCTTTCCAGAGCTTGGACTTGTGCTTTGCTCCCGGGCCAGGGTGAGTGAGCAGGGAGCTGGATGCATGTGTGGTGCTCTCAGGGAAGACTTCTGCACTTGACGATGAATGCAGCCTTCATTCTTTCATGGGTTGAAAGAGTTATTAGATGCACTTTTGTCCTTTGACCTGAGGTACAGCTCTGAAGCACTTTGCCTTTAAGCTGCCACAAGGTCTCCAGTTCCCATTTTGCATCTGCATAATCTTTCTATTCTCCTCATCAGGGTGTTAAAAGGTGTGCCCACCTTTCCACAAATTGAAGTATTCTGAAGGGTGTTGTCCTTATCTGCTTTTACAAAGAGTCTTTACTGAGATTTGTTCTATACCAGGGCTTCCAGTCCTGCTTCAAGATCTCCCACCTAGAACAGGTCAGAAAGATTTCTTGTCCCAAGAGAAAACACCTAGATTTAAGTGCTTATATTGTAAAGGAGGCCAGAAGAACAATTTTATTATTTAACTGGTGTTCCAAGGGATATTAGCCCAGCTTTGATCCTCTCTCTTTTCTCCCTTTTCTCCTTTTTATCTTTTGTCTTTTTTCTTTTTCCTTCACCATTTAATAAGGTAAATGTAACTTTGAATAATATAACAAAATTATCTGTAATAAATAATTTTGACTTTGTATACAGGCATATTTGATGTACTTTTGATGGTAAAATATGCAAGTGGTGAAGAATGCATTCTTATGTTGATAAAGTGCTGTCCACCTGAAAAAAAAATTAAAAGTTTTTATAACTTAAAAGCTCAAACCCTTCCTAGGATGCACTTTGAGAATAGAGGCTAGCCTCAGTTTGTGTAGGAGCTGCCCTGCTGTTGAGCTGTGGCAGAACATGAAGGGAATGTTGAGTCTACCTTAATTTGACAAAACCACTTTTTCTTTCTGACCAAGATGAAGGCTCAGCCTTCCTCTCATCAGAGACAGAGGACAGAAATGGATAGAAGGGAGAGGGAAGTGAATTGTGGAATTTTCCCTCTGCAGTCCCCAGGTGGTATATTTTTGTAGCCAGGGTAAATTAAAGACAGAATGTATCTGAAGACTGGGATAAATTTTTGAGGTTTTTCCTCTTAATAGTTTCACATTTTCCATGCAGTGACACAGGATTGGGATATTTTCCTTTGGAGATCTTTGGGTCCTTGAAGTGGCCTCTTAAGTTTAAAGTAGATATAAGACAGCATGAAAAAGAAGTGAGTTGCACGATTTCCTTTAATATGACAAATTAATTTTGATAACTTATTGCAGCATCAATGCTGGTTTTGACCAGTTCTGCCACATAAGGGTTTTGTCTATTAGCTTTTAGTACCCCATTATTCTACACTCTCAAGTATATTTCTGATTATTTTTTTAAATGTTGTATTTCTGATTCTTTTGTAAATGAGCCTCTGGCTTGTCATATGGTTAATAACAAGGTGCAGAGAGGCTGCTTCAGAAACATTTGCTTTTCTGAATGCCACATGTGATTTAACAGCACCATACCTAGCACAACTATTGCACCTATCAGGTGCTATTATTTTCACAGCAGTCACTGAACTATCTGTAGTAGCAGAAATGAAGGTCAGTTATTTTTCTCTCAGTTACCCCTGAATTTAATTTAGTATCAATCAGGCTCTAGAGCCTCAATAGCTACCCAGCAAGTAAAAAAGGTGACATGCAAAATTATTACTTTTGGCCTCAAAGTTTATGCACTCAAGGTCTAAAACCATCTGGTTTTATCCCAATACAATTTTCCATTTTCATTTTTCAGCTGAAAGATCTGAATACCCTATTTAAATCCAACAAAACATTTCTACATTACGTAGAAAACTTGGCCACTTCTGCTATCATGAACACACACAACTCTTTAGCAGAAAGCTTGATAACATGAAGATTTTCTCTTAAAACTGAAAGTTTTGATTTCAAGTATCTGCCTCTCATTGCATTAGGTATCAGCTGTCTGCTGGATACAAACTCGACACTTCCTTTGGGATGTGTCTCATTTGGTCTCTTTTGTCCAGGATGCCTGGTGCGGGATTGACCTTTAAAATTACATGTCAAACTGTACCTTCCATTCTTTTGCTATCATAGCTATAAGAAAGGAGTGAGAAAGGATCTGGGTTTGTGTTCTTTCTTCATTTAAGTGGCAATTTGTTGAAAGCATGAGGGCAGGACTTAAGCAATGAAGAATAAAGGGTTTAAATTACAATTTTTAACTGCTTACTTTAGGTTTTTCTGATGCTGCTCTCTATTTACTTTCAGTGTAACAAGAGTATATGAGGCAAAAGAAGATTGTTAAATATTGTAATTGTCACTTTCTTCAATAAGATGCAATATGTCATTGACAAATACATCTGAAATTTGTAGTAAATTTTCCACAAAACCTTAGATATTTCCTGCTTAGCAGGGTTTGAGGAAAGAAAAAAAGAAGTAAAAACCCTTAAAAATCAATAAAAAACTTTTTTAGACTTATGGAAAAGGAAAATACACTTATTTTTAAAAAGTTGGGGGAAAAATATGCTACACAGCATTGGCACCCTCAGATGACATAAGGGCTTTCAATCTGTTGAAGAGAATTGTTCTTAGTTGTATTACACAGATAACAAACTTTCCCCTCCTTGTCTTATATTGCACACATATCTGGTCAGTATATTCTCTTGTCTCCTGTAAGAGAGAAGACGAAAGCAGAACAAATTCAGGGTTATGTCACCTTATACTGATGATAAATGGACCTTTAAACATATGACAATCAGAAGAATTTGGCAGATTGAAGACAAAAACAGAAGGAGGTCAGGGTTAATTTAAACAAAAGTTTTAGCTTCTAACCACATTTGATCTTATCCTGAAAGAAATTATTTAATGTATTGTTGCATGGAAATGGAAAGAGCTGGAAAAACCTTAAAAGTCATCTGACACAGCATTGAATTTCCAGCATATTTTTGACTGTGTGTCTTGGAAAAAAAGGAAACAGCTACAATTCTAGGCCTGCTTTCCAGAGGGAAAAAGTATTTGCACAGAGGTTTATTGCTGATGAATGAGAACTACCTCAGAAAAATGTTTACTGTGTACAAATGCCTTGCACTTAGTAGAGTGAGAGGAGAATTCTTCAGTAAATACAGCAAAACAAGCTTTTAATTTGCAGTGGGATATTGGTGAGACAGCCAAGGCTGATTTTGTTATACAATGACTATGCCAGAACACCCAGTGAATCTGCATCTTGCACACTTTTTTCTGTTTTTGGCTGCTCATGGCACTTATTTTCATTTTCATATGGTTACTATTCATCCAGTATTTTTCAGAGCCTGAAAGTGTGTTAAAAGCAGATACACAATTGTTGTGGAAAAAATTCTCTAGGTTGTATTGGACTAGCTAACTTTGCTGAAGATTGAGGGTCTTGTACTCTTTGCTGGCCAAGCAATGTAGTCAATACCTAAATCTTCCAAAAGCTTGAGGTCTCCTGTTTCCCAGTCTCACATAGGAGGTGGTCAATCACAGACAAGTTGTCTTTTAATTGATAATTTTTCCTCAGAATTAAATATTGCAGAACTACGTGCACTACCTAACATTTCTGGAGAAGAAGAAGCATATATATGTGTGTGAAAAGGCATGCGTATTCCCTCTTTGCACCTTCTCTAATGCACAGAGCAGAACACAGAGATCTGGAGCAGCTTTACAGTGGCTGAACATTGCTGCCCAAATTGGTACCCTGCCATCCATTTCTGCTTACACCCTTTCTATTTGCAGCCGTTTCTATATGGGCCTTCTTGTGTGTAGGAGGGTGCAGGAAACTTTTCCCACTTTTCTCCAGTTTAGCCTTGCTATACAGGCCAGTTCTGCAGGGAGGTGTCAAAGTACCACATAACCATGACTCAAAAACTCACTGGAGGCTCTGTCAATGTTTCTGGTAATTTTGCTCATTAATACACAGAAATTGAAGCCTGTAGGTTCCTTGACTTAGTTTGTTGAAAATTTAGCCTAGACCTTGTAACTATTTAATGCCATTAAAACCTTAACAGCAACATGCACTGAATTTAGCACATTTTCAGTGATGGCAAAGTTGTTAGTTAGACCTTTGCCTGCAGACATGGGTTAAATTATGCAAATTTTTGGTTCCCCTGAATTTTCTTATGATTTTGATATTTCTGCACTGTATAGCCCTAAATATATTTTAATATTCTGTTTGAAGCTGTATGTCTGCTGTATGCCAAAGTGCATCTAATGTCTTATAAGTGAGTATCTGCTAAAATTTCTTGACTAAAAAGTGACTTACAGCTAGATGGAACTCTTCTAGGAAGAGGCCACTTCATTAGCATTGGCTTTGTGTTTTGTCTGTGGCATACAGTTTGAGCTTAGCCCCAAAATATACCAGTTTTAGGCACAGTGGTAGCACACTGTCAATTTCCATGTGTTAGTATGGAGGGATCACTAAGCTCTCTGGGTGTCAGAAGTGCCCTGTGGCACTAGAATCCTGTCTTACTGGATGGGGTTTGCTACTCAAATTACATCAGTACACAAACCTAGTCTTTACCACTATAGCTGTACTGGTAAAATGTTTTGAGCATTGATCCTGCTGTGGAAGGCAGAATTTTAGAGACTCTTTGGATGTAGTTTTGGCTGAATGGGGAGTGGGGGAAATACTGGAAGTTGGATTCTAAAAGCTTCAAGAGAGAAAGACACTTCTAGCTGATCTGCTTAATTGTTTTCTGGATATATTAAAAGCCATTCCCTATTCACCAGATAGTCACCCAAAAGAAAAAAAAAAAAATTGCATCCCTATGTCCTTTCTTATTTAAATACCAGTGCTTGGAATAAGTATACCAAGTATATTTTTCCATCAGTCTTCCAGTAAAATAAAACAAGGGATGTGATTACTGATATTTTGGAAGTGGCAAATGGCAGAAAAAGTGACAGCAATCCTCCAAGAACTTTTTAGCTTAATAAGCAAGAAAGAAGCTTTACTTAAAGATCTTCTTATACTTACATTATTAGTGATAGAAATTGCATGACACAATGGAAGCCAAGAAGCCTGTTTCAGGTTCTTGAGTTAGTCACAGATAAAAAAATTTAGTTTTCAACTTTTTTCCCAATTTTAAATTGAGCCATTAGCGTCATTTTTGTGAAGGTTACTTTGCATTCTGACTGCCTTTCAACTACAGTGTTATTTGCAAACTACTTAGTGTAATCAATGCCTGACTCAGTCTGGCCTGGTAAACTGGGCAAAGCACACTCTGAGCATGATTAGCAAACACAGGGAGGCCTTGGGGTTTTTTAAATTTGAAAACATCAAGAACTGTAATCAAATCAAAATAGTGGATTTTTTTTTCATCCATTTGTTACTGTTATAAGACATAAACTATGAGACCGTGTTAGGATATATTTCTTTTGGAGCTCTCCAAGTAAGCAGCAGTCCAAGTAAGAAGTCTGCTTTGAGTAAGAAGTCTTTTTAACAAGCATGCAAGCTCACCCAATTGTAATTGTGCAAAGTTTGTCTACACCTTTGCATAAGACATGGTGTTGGATACGTAGAAGGCAAAAAACCCACGAGTTTGTAAAATGTTAATTTGCATAAAGAAGGAGACTTCATCCACTTTGGTAAAAAAATATAGATTTTTTTCACTGTGTGCTGCTGAGAGCCTATATTTAATACCTCAGATGATGAAAAATTTCATCTTAAATGTATTATAATAGGTAAGAAATTCTCAGGGGTCAAAGATTGCCTTACTAACTGAATATTGTAATGCTGCATCTCCTTGGACCATACTGCGATATTTTAGGCTTCTGAATCTTTGGTCTGGTACTGTAATAACCTCACCTGTTACATTTTTTTTAAAATACCAAATGTCAGAATATCATACTCTTTTCAATTAAGATGAATGCTTATGGAAAAATACAATTGTTGTTGATATTGTGTATTATAAACAGTAACTATTTAAGTTTCAATTTTTTAATGAAAGCTTAAAAAATCTTATTTTTTAATTTTGAATGCTCTTAAAACCTCACAAATTCAAAAAAACCTCACAAATTCCAAATTCTTAAAACCTCCATAAATTGTTATTTTAACAATTAAAAAGAAATATAAATCAGGAAGAAAATTTTTTTAAAATATTCCTGTTTAAAATTAATTTTTAAAATAATTAATGGAATTAAACATTGGTAGATTTTATAGCAAAAGATTCAACTACCTGTCAACCTGCAACTCTCTTTATCTTGGTATCTCATGAGAACAACAAACAAATAATTTAAAAGAATAGAACAGCCTCTTAATATCTAAGCCAAAATTTTTATCTTGCAATATAATAGTAACAGATGCAATTCAGGTGGATTTGGGGTAAAAACTGAAATAAATTCAAGAAACTCGCTGTCCTTTGTTAGTATTAAATTTGGAAGAGCAGTACTTTAACCTGCCACAATTAACTTTACCTGTCTTTCATTTCTTCCCCAAGTCTGGTATACTCTGCATGCTTCTCTAAACCCCTTCCAGTTGCATAGCCAGAGTCTCCATTTACTGTCTTTGGGATTAAGGAGCCCTTGTCTATTACAGCGACCTGATGAGGTTTCCAGGGTGAGAGAAGGATGAGAATCTTGTTTGATGATCAGAAGGCTAGATTTATTGTTATATGATATATAATACATTATAACTATACTAAATAGAATAAGGAGAGAAGTTGCAGAGGCTGCTAAGCTAACAATAGAATAGAAAAGAATCTAAAAACAAGAGAGTTCTCTGTCACTGTGTTAATCAACACGTTGCACATGTCCACATGGATGTGAACAACTGCAGAACTGCAAGGTCAATGCATGAGTTTGGGATGTAAAACAGGCCCTTAACAGAGAAGCACATCTGCTGAAGGATCTTGTCTTTATGAGATACATTTCAGTTGGGGTTATCAGACAGAAAACTCAAAACCCTCCTGCTCACAAAGCTTGTATAACCTGTACCACTGAGAGGAAGTGAAAATGAACAATTTTTGTGAGCTGATTTAGAGAAAAAGCTTTTCAAAAATAATAGTTAAATTGTCAGCCATATCAGTATTTGTTTTATGGTGGATTATCTACTGTGCTATAAAGAAAAACTTAAGGAAAAAACATTTAAAATTCAATTCCTTGCCTGACATTGTCCCTCTAACTCTTTTACTAGTAACTTTTCAGACCACTGGTGATAAAATATTTTAAAATGCACTTGCAGCAGAATTCCTCACTAGTGTTCAGCTTAAAAATGGATTTCCTACTCCCCAGAAGCAAAACACGAGGGTCCTGTGCCTCAGACAGACATCTGTATTGTGTCATCAATAGCATTTTAACCACCATTTCCCACAGAGGCAAAAGTAAAACCTTAACTAGATGCAATGTGAGCAATCCCACTGCTGAGGCTGAGGATAGCCCACAGTGCAGAGTTAAACTCAGTTTGCTTGGCAGCTGCCTTTTTGTGAATGTGTCATGATCCCTGCTCTTCCCACAGACAGAAAGAAATCTTTCCATCTAACCCCTCTATGTATCACTTCTGCCAGGAATTCTGGGCCTGTCTTACTTAATGATAATGGCCAATCAACCTGACATTTTATATTGGTATGAACAGTGAGTAAACCTAACACTGTAAATGTTTTTCCCTCCAGAGTTGTTTTCCAAAGCTCCTTTTCCAAAAAAAAAGATTAATGACATTAGGTAATCCAATATTTCTTCAGCGCACTGTTAATTTCCTTCACCCACTTATTTCAATTAAATGCAAGTCATTAGTGCAATTGCTTATTTTGTTCTGATGAGGTATGTATTGATTTATAATGGAGATTATTTTGTTTAAGATTAAATGCCTTTTGGGATAAATGGTAGGAAGCCTGACAGTACACTAATCTTTGTCTCATTTAGGCAACATATTCACATTTTCTTCTCCATGGCTGCTATAAATATCTAGAAATATACATTTGATTATTAACTAACATCACAATTTGACAGCTGGATCTGCATGGCACTTTATCAAAGTGAAGGTGAAGACCAGGCCTAATTGTACACCATTTTGAGACAGCCCAAACAGAGGATTCCTCTGAAGTTGTTCCCAGTGCATTTGAAATGGCTTGATATGAGAAACTCTCTTGCCCCCCAGAGGTCTGATCCGTGTGCAGAGTAAGGTTCTCCTTTAACTTTATGGTGTGTTGCTGGTCCGCACACATAGATGATGATGCTGCGTTACTTAAAAAGCAGAAATATGGGAAAGCAGTTCTCATATTTCCCATACTGCTGTGTGAACACAGCAGTTCTGTGTTCACACAAGTGCTTATCTCAGAACCTGGGGGTGAAGAGAAACCAGGGGAGTCTTGGAGAGCCTGCGCACACAGACACTGGCATTCTGTCTTGTTTCTCAATGAGTCCATTTTCAAGGCAGAGTCAAGAGCTGTAGTTTCCATTTAGCAGGTCACAGTTGCTTTCCAGAGTAATTTTCAGGGCTATAGAACATGCTTGAAGGTTTATTTGACAACATGAGACATGCTTGGTATGTATTTCAAAATTACCTTCCCAACAGCCAAAGCCACTAAAAACATTCACAGCTACTTGTAGAAAAATGTAGATATATAACAGAAGACTTTGAAGATTAATTCCCTCTCGCTTATCTTGGGTCACAGGTTTTATAACTGATTTGGGACAAGGAATGCAATCTCCTGCACACTATCAGTAAGAAAAATCACAGTCTAAGAAGAAATGGAGTTGAAATCATCATATCCTTAGTGTGGCCCAGGAAATTTGCACCTAAAGAGAGCCAGGACATGAGATCTCTGCCAGGACCTCAGTCCTAATGTAACAGATGAAGCCCTAACTGAGAGAAACATCTGCAGGCTGAACAGCACATTCTCATTCAGTGAAATATTTCCCAAGAGAAGCAGCCCTCCTCCCTAATTCACACTACTCCCAGGCCCAGTACTTCCAGTGTGTCTTCAGACTGCAAGACACAGGTACTTCCCATCAGACCAAACACAGCCCAGCTTCAGTGGAAAAACTCAGGCTTGGCTCCATCACAGTGCAGTGAGGGGACCCATTACTCTAGAGCTCTGAAGAAATTCCTCCTCTCCAATCAGCAAGGTAATTAGTTTTAACCAGCAATCTCACTCCTAAAATTATATAAAATCCAAGTACATTTCAGAGATGAAATTGCTGTCAGCAATCAGCTATTATTTTTTCCATTTTGCTTAAAAAGGAAGAGGAGGTGCAAACTTCAAATTTTGACCCAGTTCATCTTTGCTCCTGTCTCTTTATATAGGGAGCCTGCTACAAACAGCCTCTGGGATTAACTTTAAATCTTTCTTGAGTGTCCACACAGAAAACAAAACTTCTCCAAACCTGAGGAATGTTATATCCTCTGAAAATGAAAAGAAAGACAAGAAAAATGTGGTGGAGGTATTAAGGCTAAGGCAATCCTACATGCCAGTGAAAATCCATGTCTGTGCAATGTCTGGAAGCAAAATTTTCCTCTGATTTTTTCTAGGCTCCACCTTAAGCCTCTAATAGTCAATTTCACTCTCTGGTGCACTGCAATCTTTAGATGCAGCTTTATAATCTCCTGCTCCGGGTGTCTGAGCTCTTCTCAGTGTCTGAGTTTTGGTGTGTTTCAACCATAAGTCTTAAGAACAGTTGTGGTTTATTACTAAGAAGGCACTTTCAAGACAGAACTTCAATCTGAAGCTATGTATCAACAGGAAAATTGTACTGACCTCTGTATTTGCAGAAGTATGAGTCATGAGTGATGTAGGTGACATCAGTCCTACGGAAACTTGGCTTTCGCTTTCAGGAAAATACACATATGACAAAAATTGAAAGGTTTTCTCATGTGAAAAGCCGCAAAAATTTGTACATCTCTTTCTAAAATTTTCTTTTATTTCAAAATGACTATATTTAAGAATTTTCCTGTGGATAAGAGATAAAATATTTGCTGTTTTCTAAAAGACCTGAAGTATTATTTCAGTCTTAACTCTGCTCTTACTAAGAATGTTTTTTCTCTGTGATAAAACATAAATAGAATTAATTTGCAGTCAGTCTTGTTTGCATTGTTTCATGAGCAGAGCTTGGCAAATGGCTCTGAAATTTAATCATAGTTTGGTTATCTCTACAGCATTTAAACAAATCAGCTTCATCCTTTCTCCACTGCTGGGAAAAGAGGAAGCAAAACAAGCAAAGTCACCTAAAGCTTTCTTCCCCTCCAGAGTGGTGTGTAATTCCAAAATACTTAAGACACTATGGTCATAATTAACTTCTGGGCTTTTAAGAGAAGACTGCTATAAGGTCTTTAATAGAAAATATATGTAAATACTCAGCATTTTTCTAGTCATGCTTTTCTACCTATACCATACCACACCACACCACTATACTATACTATACTATACTGTACTATACTATACTATACTATACTATACTATACTATACTATACTATATTACACTACACTATACTATTCCACACTACACTGTAATTATAGTATGTAACTTTACAACTATTACTGTAGAATACACCTCACAGTATGGCAGACTTAATGCCTACTAGTACAGATTTATGTAATTGGCATTTAACTTATACAGAACCTCAAGCAGGCCAAAAGAATTATTTTAAGCTTTTTTTCAGCTTAGTAATTGAGCCAATATTCAGTCAGTGCCAGAAATATATGTGTCTGCCTGAACAGGCCATCTACTCTGATGCTGACACACATATTCAACAAGCCAATTTTCACTCCTAAGAAATCATTAGAAGCAGGTAGCTATTTATAAATTTTGAATGCCAGAAAAAGCTTTTATGATCATGTAGTCCAAATTTCCATGCAGCATAAGATGTTGAACCTAAGTAATTTCTCCATCATGTATTGATTAATTTTTGAACTATATTGAATCTTTAGAAAGATACATAATGTAATGACTTCTCTCAAAGGGACTAATAACAACAAAAAAGGTGTGTTTCTTTCCAGATGTTGATATTTTCACCAGATATTTTAGCTTATATGAGCTTAATTCACAGTAGCAGTTTTAAGTCTTTTCAACATTTTTTTTCTTTATGTTCCTAGACAGTGTAAAAGCTTTCTACATATAACTCAAGGGGGGAAAGGTATATGTTTTATCTTTCCCCTCCTTCCATACCTCCCCCTACCCTAAAAAAAAAAAAAAAAAAAAAAAAAAAAAAAAGGGGGAACTACAACTGTTAAAAATAATTACTAATTTCCTGTGGGTTTGCAGTCTGAAACATGTGATAATGTGGAAAGTATTTGAAGCCATAAAACGAGACTAGCTTCACAGTAGTTCAAATGGAGACACTTCATACAGCATTCTATTTAACATAAGGACTTCTTCAACCCATGCAGACATATAAAATTGTGTGTAAATCACAAGTGTGACTTTAAGTCAGTGCCAGTGAAAGCCATTACACTGACAGTACTGGAAGTCCATAGACTAAATTTACCTGGAAGTCTGGCATAGTCTGGTCTAAGACCATGAGAAGCACATCATTGTAGCAATTCAAACCTGAGATCTGACACGTCACAGGCTACTTCCAGGAACACAAGAAGCTAAAATAATTTCTAAATAAGTAACTGGAGACTTGCTTTCTCATCCTTCCTTCAATTTCACTCTTTCTTTTCTGGAAGCACATGGCAAACAGCAGCTGTTCCTTTGAAGAGGGTCAATTTATATATTTTCTCCCGTTTTCTGGGTCTTTTAAGGTATAAGACCCTTCCTGAGCACATAGCCAGCCTTTCCCTGCTCCCAGAAGCCCTAACAGAATGTGCTGTATCATACATACAGCACCTTCCTCCTCACTTAGCTATGAAAACCAGTAGCCTCCTGGGGAGTAAATTCCGATTCTCCGCAAAGAGAGTCTGCATGTGTCAAGCATGACAACAACCATCCACAGCACCCAGCTTTGCTTTTTTCGTCCTGAAAGTGTTATTCAATAAGAGAAAATTCCCTGCGTTGATTCTGCCATTTTGCGACTAAGCCTCATGAGTCCAGACTCCCTAATGGACAGTTTTTCATTCTGTATTTATTTCACCTGTATTTAGGTCCCTAAAATACAAAGGCCAGAATACCATGGGGGTTTTTATACCCTTTCTGTCAAAATCTGAGGAATTGTTTCTTCCCATCTCCATGGGACACACCGTCTGGAGTAGAAGACATGACACACCACTGCCCTAGGCAGAATTGATTCAGCAGTGTCAAAATATCTCCCCTTTCATGCTTTGTGATAATGTTAAGATGTTTCCTTATCTTTGGAAGGTGCAGTTTCAGGCTATAACTAATGAATGGGTTTTCCCCAGACTGACTGGCTCAGAGGAGACAGGTCAGGTGTTGGCACACACTTGCACTATGAAAGAAGCCTCACCAGAGTATCTGTGAGGCTTCCCTCAAACCTCAAGTGAAGTTGTGAGATGCACACAGAAAGCTGAAAAACATGGCTTTTGAAAGGTGGTGGGGTTTCAAGGGCAGCCTGGAAGCTGCTCATGGCCCATGGAAGCAGAAGGTTTACCACAAGCAGAGAGTTTGCTCGTGACCTGAACTGGAAGTAGATGTTGCCTGGGAGGCTGCTGTGGTAAATGACCTTTCCTCCTGTATTTATTTTCACTCTTAGTTAGGCTCCTACTGAATGATAGCAGAGTAGATGGACACACAGTCTGATGTAGTCCAGGCTCTCCTGCACTCCTGTGCTATGACCTCTCATGGAATTTAAAATCAGAGTAGGTGAGATATAGGAAAGACGGAAGATCACATCAAAGAAGTGACAAGTCCAAACTAGGCACACATACTTTAAAAACTGAACAAATGTAGTGTTACTCTTTTTTTAACCGGCCTGTTTCAGCTTCCAATACTCAATGTCCATGTGGCTTTTCTTTTGCCCAGTGAAGTTGCTGTGTCTGGACATCTTCAGCTATATACCGGTATCCAGATTTATATATGTTTATAAGTAAGAAAGGCACAGTCCAGTTGTGGGGAGAACCCTGAGTCCCAGCAGACCAGCAAACTAAGTTGGTTTCTGTGACAGCACACCCTGCTCAAGGTCCTTCTCTTTGATGTACCTTATGCATTTTGTAGGAAAAAGATAACTATTACAGTAGGAAAAAGATAACTATTAGTATTATTATTAATAATAATAACTACAATTTTCCTATGGCAGGAAGAAAAAGATATTAATATGAAGTACAACTGCACTAAAAACTGGGCAAACACTGATATCTAGGGAAAAAAAGCTTTTGTAGGAGGCCATGATGGGAAAAGCAATATGGAAATACGAAGGTCTGTATTCTCCCTTTACTTCCTCCTGAGTTCTATTGAGCTTCTGTCTGGTTCCTTCTATTGCCTGAACAGAAGTGTGTTTTGACAGCTTTTCGAGAAGTTGATCCGACCAGTCCTACAATCTCACCTTCCCAATAACCTAAATTCAGCCAACTCGAGGCTGAATTTATCTCAGCAAAGGACAGATGACCTAGTTCTCCAAAGTCTTTTCCACATTTTGTAATTCTACTGAACTTATGAAAAAGAGATGCAAAAGAGAACAGAGATCACTGAATCTGTTGATGGAACTCACCATTAAGCCAATGCCTGCAGACAACTGTCTTTGCAGAAGTCCTTTTTTTTGCTCTGTAAAGGCAAACTTAGACGTGTGACAGTCAAACTGTGAGAGAAGTGTGATGCCTGTGAGAGAAGCAGGTTCTCATTTTTCCTTTTAATAGTACATCTTATAATTTGGTATCCAGGAGTGGTGCTGCTGGAGTAGCTAACAAAGTGGTTGCATGCTTCTATACTATGTTGACAGGCTCCCTGGGCTGGAAAACTCTTAAGAATCCTCAAATCCTTTCCCTGAAGGTTTTTTGTTCCTCTGATGACCACCCTCCCTCTGCTTCAGAGCTTTCTCTGCCCACCAGAGGACAGGTTGCCCTAAACTAAGGATGGCTCTCAACCCCTCTTCTGCAACTTAAAATACTGACATGACTTTTGCTATAACTCTTCAGTCTGATCACTACATGAGATTTTATGAAAAGACTTTTTTTCTTTGAGGTGCAGTTATGGCAGTCTCAGAGGCACCAGGGTGTTTCACCATCATGAACATTTAAAACAGCTTTACAACTTTTGGATATGCTCTTAGAAGTAAATAAAAGTGAACAGGTCCTTTTCTTTTAACTTCATCTTTGCAGAAAAATAAATACCTGTGTACTGAAGGAAGAGTGTCTGCAGGTTGTTTAGCTCAAAACCTTTCCCTACTCCTCCCCACTTCCCCACTATTTGTCTACATCCCATAATCTCTTTGTGGAATTACTTCTACCATCATTAATTGCCAAGTTTCAAGGACAGTGTTTTTTTATAATTGGACACCAGCCAAAACACCAAGTGTATCTAAAGCTCTCAACTGTGTTCCTATTGCCAGTTTTACTGCTGCTTAACCTCAAGGAATTCAGCTTTGCTTTGAAACAGGTCACTGTTTTGAGTAATGCTTACTTCTAATTCCCTTTTATCACTTAAGGGAAGGTTCTGCCAGCTTTATAAAGCTGGTGAACAGCATAATTATAATGGATGAATGTATCTGATTTTCTAACTTCTATCCATATTTTCATGATCAAGACCCAAATTTTCTGCTGTCCAAAGTTAAGGTGGCCTAAGTCCTTACATTTAACACTCTGTAAGGAATCTTAACTCAGAATTAAAACCACTTGAGGGAGTAGATGTTTACAAGAGAAGGATTGGGGTGCTGAGATCGGTGAAATCAGTAGGAGTTCTTCTTGACATTAATGGTGTTAGATTGGGCAATGGACAGAAGCAAGTATTATTGCTTGAAAACCTGTGTTTCTCATTAGGATGAACAGTGTGAGGTGTGCTCAAAATGGCAAGGAAATCATACTCAGATCTGCCAAAGACAGTTTCCATTTTGTGTGCGAGCTCTAAATTCCACTGCTTTTAGCATAAATGGGCAAAAGAAGACAAAGGAGATATTAATATCCCAATGCAAACACATTGAACTGTTTATCCAACTCAGAAAGCAAAGGAAACTGCACACAAAGATCCTTTCAAAGCTGTTTTATTTTTCAAGTCATGGTGTGTTGGTGCAATATGAAATCAGAGCAATTTCCCTGACAAATGTTGATAATGATCTCTAAATATTTCTTCCCAAAGTCAGTAGGGGGGATACATCCTAGATCACCACAGCTTCATGCCAGTTATTCCTCATGTACACCCAGTGTGAGATGAGACATTCACTTCAATGTATCCCATGAAAAATCTCCTTGACCAAACTGATGGTGACATTAATAAGATCAAAACTCGGGTGAAGCTCACAGAGGAATAATGCTCAGACACAGAAGTTTTCTGCCCTTCAAGGACATGCCCTCAATGTTGAGGAGTTCCCCCAGTACTACATTGCAGCAGTCTCGTTTCCTTGCTCCCCTTCAAGGCCTTGGCTTCAATGAAAAACTTCGTGCTCGGGCAGCTGTTTGTGCTTACAGACCCATGATTGTACACACAGGGATCTGCCCAGGCATGTCTGTGATTTAATTGTGCTTTCTTGGCATGATGGAAAAGCGATACATGTTTTCCTGATCACCTAGGAGAAACACTTATTGCACTTGACACTGTCTCAGTGTTATGGTAACCATCTCCGTAGCATCTAAATGGCTTCTAAGATTAAAATCTTCCTCAGTTCAGAGCTCCTAGAGCAGCATGTTCTTTTTCCTCATACTTTTACTCACTGTGCACTTCATTTCAAGAACTATAGCTCAGTAGAGCAGGTCAGATCACAAGAAGATAGAATATCAGTTGATTTTTCCTTTAAAAAAATGGGAGAAATTACTTTCTTTTAGATGAGTAAAAAAAGTATCTATCTTTGAAAAATATGAGACTTTCCACTTCCAGTACTCTTCTGAAATTCAGTATAGCTATAATATTTTAAAGACTTCATTTGTACTCTTTTACTGAACTCGAGTAAATAAAAAGGGACAATTTGATTTTTTTATTAGTGACACCTGAGCCAACAGCTTTTAATTCTCTGAACCAACAGCAGTGAAAGCTGACTCAGTAGAGATTATGATTATTAAAATTAATATTAACTATGTGAGTCTCAAAATGCTTTTCTACCTTTTGCTTCTGTGTAATAAGTATATCCAAATATTCTGCAATTTTTTAATGTTAAAAAATCTAATTCAACAGAAAGAGCAATTATTATTCTGTGGTTATTTCTAAAGTGTTGAGAAAAGAGAAATTAAAAATAACACATTTGTTGACATTCATACATTTTATAAATGTGTTTGTCACTACTGTGTTGATTCAAGTATGACGAAATTAGTAGTGAGGGAGAATCCTGTAAGTGGCAGAACCAGGATGGGAATGCAGGGTGAATGATTTTCCCTTGATGTTTCTGCTCCTAGAGGATAGCAGTGAAAGGAAGAAAAACACAAAGTGTTGAGAGAAAAGAAACTGTGCCCATTGGCTTGATGAACAAAATAAGGTCTCAGTACCAGATAATGCTACCAAGTTCACCAATAACATCTTGGCTGTAAATATGCACCTTTGGCTAACACCACTATTCCAATTTACAAAACCAACAACAATGACACTAAGTAACCCAAGACAAAACCAGAATTGTTAATGTATCTCTGCCAACAGAAGGCACTTGTTTGCTCACCTTGTTCTGTCTGAAGATCTCCCTCTTTACCAGAAAAATAATCTCATGCCATGCCCTGTATTCCCAACAAGGAGCTGATTGTACAGCTAAGCAGACCAATCACCTGAGAACAGCTTCTAAGCACAAGAAATCCTTGCACAGGGCTCCTGTGAAATGGCACCATGGTGAGTCATGGTTACTGACAGACTTAGGGGCGAGGGGGACTTGGGGAGGAGAGGATGCAAGGTCAGAGGGGCAGAAACAGCTCTCTATGTTTTTCTCTAAAGTAAACTGATTGTGGTTCTAATTTAATTAGCTGATACTGGGGTTAATTCAAGCTTTAATTAGCAAAATGTTCATACTAATTATAATTCATATTACC
Source organism: Melospiza melodia melodia (assembly GCF_035770615.1). Taxonomy (NCBI): domain Eukaryota; kingdom Metazoa; phylum Chordata; class Aves; order Passeriformes; family Passerellidae; genus Melospiza; species Melospiza melodia. The sequence continues at coordinate 70,203,966 of NC_086226.1, read as the reverse complement.
ATGGAAGGCTGTTAATTGGTGTAATTAACAGTGTTATTAATGTCCCTGAATGCTATGGAAAAGAGTTTCCATGACTAATGGGAGTAACCTCTCATTGGAATTGCTAATCCATTATCTTCTGGCTTTCCTTCCCACTGCCGTGGCAGGATAAGCCAAGTTTGTTTGTTTGTGTGACATCTTGTGGGCTGGATTACCTGCCAGTGACAGGAGAACCAAAACCCTGCACAGGTGACTCTCCAGCTGGACACAGCACGGGCATGGAGAGGGCATCAGCAAGCAGTGACTTTGCCAGCTCAACTGAAGGGCAGCCCCAGCCCCATCCTCACAGCAAGGCAGAACACTATTGTTCATGTTGTTTTTCTCCAGCTAAGACTCAGTTGTCCTATAAACTCCTGGAGATTTTTTCCCTGCAGCTGTAGTTGGCTGTTGACCCACAATCTGCTTTCAAAATCATCCATGTAAGGCTGACTTTAACTCAGGCAGTTGCATTCCCAAGGGTTTGCAATGATTTGGAAGCTGTAGATTTGCTGAGACCCACAATGCCTGGAACATGCTTCCCCTTTGCTGTATTTAGTTCACTCCTTTCATAGAAATGAAAGAATGTAGAAATATAAATAGCACTATCCCCCTGGGGAGTACTAGCACATGCAAAATGTATTCCTCAAACTAAATATTTAATTCATGATCTCTGTAGAAATTAACTAAAATATCCTAAAATACAAGATGCAAACATACAGAGTGATTATTTTCTAAATACTGGTTTCAAATTCTAACAGAATTGTAGCCATTACTGTCTTGCTCAGGCTAAGTGTGAATGCTAGAGGATGAAGTAAGTAAATCTACAAATCTTTACATTTTTGCCATTTTTAATACAGTCTTGAATACTTGAACCAGTCAATGAACAGAAGGGTGGAGTTTTTAATCTTTTTCTAGTTGAATCCTTGATTCTGAGTATTATTCAATTCTTGCTACCAACAAACACTTGCACACTTACTTCTTAATAAATTTTTTATTTAAAAATATGAGTCAAACTCTATTACTTCTTAATAAAATTTTCATTTAAAAATATGAGTCAAGCATTGCTGCAGTTTTGTAGTTTTCTACCTAGCAAATGAGCACCTTGGAGTTGAAGATGAAATTAGATAAAACATAGACAGAAAGCATACCAGTCTTCTGATTTGTAAGGTTTGCTCCAGAATCCTTAACCCAGGAAGATGAACTGGGTTAAAATCTGCAGCTTGACTTTAAATCCCAAAACAGGAAGAAAGAATCAAATTCCAAGCATAGTGGTCATGGAAAATAAACCCTAAGATCATCATTTGCTAATGAGTATCTGTGCAAGAACCCCAAACATTGGAGTGGCATTTAGCTTTAAAGTATCAGTGGGCAAGAAATTAATAAACTAAATCTCTTTTTCTTGGGATTACCCAGTATTAACTGGAATGCAGATTCTTATGGAGTTTCTTGTTAAGAATACATTTTGTTCTTTGCATGTTTTCCCTTTCCCTTATTCCACTGCATTTGCTGTGAATAGTTTGGAGTATGTCAGCCTTTCCAGTATAAAAGCTTTGCTCTCCAAAATATATTCCTGGTGCCTTAGTGTGTGCTCCAGCTTAAGTATTGCCAGCAGATTTTCAAGATATGGGTGGAGATCTGTGTAGAGTGTGAATAAAAAAAAATTAAAAAGAATAATAATAATGAAAAAAAAATATTACTGTGTTCTCTGTTTAGTAAAAATAACTGAGAATTTTACAGAACACATTCCCTGCTAGTGTAAATCAGCAGATCTCTTCCAGTCATAACCAGGAGGAGGCCTGACCCTGCATTGCTTAAGTTTTGTTGACTTGTATTATCAAAACTCCTGTTTTCCAGATAAGTTACTACAGCTCCCACAATTAATTTGACTTATTCAGAGGATGTGCCCAGGTTCTGTAGGTTGTAATTCCATAAAAACTATGTTTCAATAGGACAAGGAGCAGTTGTCAGCTTTAATAATCTTTTAAATTAAAACACATTTGTTTCCTGTGCAAATTAGAGAATTGACTGTTTTTTACTAAAATAGAATTGAATTCTCCTCAAAGTGACCATTTCATATTTATAGTTGCTATGCCTCAGAAATAATAGCTTAGATTTGTCCTCACAGTTTTCATACTCTTCTTGTGATGGGATGCTAGAGCCCTGTTAGAAAGACTGACAGAGTGTGAACAGAAACAACAAAAAAAAAGTAAATAAAATAAACAAAGGGCCTCTTCAAAAATAATGATTCTAAACTCATAGAGTTTTCAACATAATTCCTATTAAAATTCTCATTTGTCAATCAAGTCACCTTCTAGACTCCTAAGCTTTTTAGTTTGTTTTTTCATCTGATAAATAGCTTAAAAGCAAGTTTCATTATTTAATATTGGACATACTGCTGAGATAACCATGCAGTGACAATAAACACAGTCCTCTTTGTGCATACTCCAGCGAGCATCTGGGATTCATCTGGAGTCTGTAGTTTGCATCAGGAGGTAACAGTGGTCCCTCCACATGAATCTGGTTTGGCCAGCATTTTGTTTTCATCTAAGATGTACAAGTCAACATCTGTAATTTCTTTAATCACCAGAAGAAGAATTCAATTACTATTTCATAAATGAGCATTGACAAATAATTTTCTCTTGGGCACAGCAAGAAAAGAGGGGAAGTAAAGGCTGATGCATCTTCTTTCCTACGGAACAAAGCAGCACAGGTTAGCCTCATCAACCATGTGTAAGGAGTTTGTGAATTGTGCTTCAGAGTCAGGGATGGTAACAGCCTTGCCACATGGCAGTGGTGACCAACAGTAGAGATTGGAGCCTTAGGGCTGAGAAGCCTTCCACATATGCTTTGCAACTCTTCCGGGTTGTGATCATTACTCTCTGCTTCTGGGTGAGTGGATGGGCTATAAACTAAACAGGAGGCCCATTAAATCATCAGACATGTGCGCTGCAGATTGAAGTCACAAGCCCAAGTATTCACACAGTGGGAACCCTTACTTATGCCAATGTGTACAAAATCAAGAACATACCTGAATGCAGTACAGAATTCTCAGGGCAAATGCTTCCCTTCTTTGTTATCTGTATATTTCTTGATATGGGAAGCTGCTTTGGGTTTAAGCCACAAAACCTACTGTGAGACTTTCTTATTCTGAATTAATGCTGCTGCTTTTCAACAAGGAACTTTTCAAAGACTCAATGCTAATTAATTTCTGACTTATTCTCTGAAATCAAACAAGTCCAAATGCTTGGTAGTACATATATCTTCATAGAGCATGAAGCACAGGAAAAGAAAGGAGTGGGGCTAGATTTTGTGTGAGGTTCCCTAATGACTTTTTTAGCTTCCCAATACCTCTATTAGCAGAAATTTGCTATTTGGTTTTGAGGCATTTAGATTTATTTGGTTTCAGAGATACTGAAGAAACATTCTCCCTGATAATTCTGTACTGCATTCAGGTATGTTCTCAATTTTGTGCATTGACATAAGTAGGAATTCCCACTGTGTGCCAGAGGGCCTTTGGTGAGCTGCCCCTTGAATTTCTTGGTTCTTTTTAATTTATTTATTTATTTTTTTTTCTGAAGGATCAGGAAGTAGGCCACAAAAAAAGTGATGATGCAAGTGAAGCTCAAAGTGACTCCTGCTGCTCCTTCAGACATCACAATCCTTACCAGAGGCTGAAGGTATCTGCAGGTCAAGAGTTTCCTCCTCTCCTATTGCTGTGCAGTGCTGGGGACATTATATATACCAGTGCTGATCCTCCCAGGCAGGACAGATTGGGATCAGTGTGGGAGATTGCTGAGTTGTCCTAACCCATATTGGCTCTGGAAAATGCCACGAGGCCTTTGGAGATCAGGATTCTTGTTCCTCATTCTTTCTCTCATGAGTCCGTGCTGAAAAGTATTAAAGATGGAGAAAAATAAAGGAAGAACAAATGGAAAAAAAAAGAGAAAAACAAATTCAATAGTATTAAACTGAAATAAATTAAACTAAAATGGGACCCTTGTTTGTCTTTTTTATTCTGAGGGAAGAGCACTTCAGAGGCAGAATCACTGTGCGGGTTCTGTACCGATACCACACTTTACTTTTAAGTGGTGCTGTTCAGTGATACCATTCCCAGTATTTTTCACAACACTTCATTAACCCGCTTGTCATTCCAGCAATGAAAGATGCATTTTTGTTATTAGTGAAGCAAAAGCTCATAAGCATGGTAAAATTACAATTATCTGTGTAGTTCCCTGCCAATTCAGAAGTTTTGGGGAGTAACTTAAATGCTTCTACTACTACTTTGAGTCAACTGTATGTTCAATCCTTGGAATATTATGTGGCTGTATAGCAAGATTTTATTATTATCAGTATCAGATGCTCCTTCTCCTAAAATAATTCTAAATTAGAAACTGCAATATTGTACAGTTTCTTTTTTATTCTGGTATGTATTACTTGCTTTGAAAAAGTGTACATGTAAGTGTACATGGAAAGAAATGGGTTATAGAATCAGGCTTTTTTTTTTTTTTTTAATGTATTCCTTATTTGAATAAAAGGAGGAAATAGCTTTCTTTAGCAATAAGACATGTCCCCAGTCCACCATGCTCTTGGTGCATTGGCAAGTAGGCTGAATCACAACTCCAAAGCTTGAAGGAATTAACTTGTCCTTTGGACCATGGGGGTTTTGTGAGAAAATGGGAAATGGCCTTTGGCATTGCAGGAAAAATTCCTCCAGTCCGAAATTTCTAGGACACAAGTTGGGACCCTAAATAATGTCACCATCACCTGGGCATGGCCAAACCTTGCCTGTTAGGAGACAGGTGGGGGCAGGGAGCATAGTGACACAGTGAAATGGGAAAAAGTAGATTTTTTAGAAAAGGGGGGTATCAAAAAAGGTACGAGGGCATTCTGTCTTTTCTACTGCCATAGTATTCTCCCCTCCAGGAAAGGATATAGTATTTTCTTTTCATGCTTTTTGCATCTGGCTGTCTTTAAAATAGAGTGTGGGCAAATTATGGATCCATGGGAAACCATCAGCACAAAAAAACCAATGTCATATGATTTCTGCATCTGGCATATGATAGCATTTAATATTTACCATTGCAGTTTGGAGCTGGATCTTCTAAAGAACTAAAATTTTAAAGAATTGAAGGTCAATAGACTTGCTGTAATTTTAAATAAGCTCAGAGATTTAAAGGGAATTAAAATTGAAAATAAGCAATTTTAAAATTACTTTCATGCATGATATGTCCAAGCTGGAAAGAAGGAATACTTATCAACAAGCATTTTCTTGACAGAACAATTGGCATTTTCTCTGCTGTTAGTCCTGAAACTGGACCGGGGTACAGGGCTTTGTCATCCCTTCTGAAGTCTCCTCTATTGCTCAGTCAGTTTCCAGAGAAATGAGTGTGAAGCTAGAAATTCAAATTCAGGCTTCTCAGGAGAATCTCATAAAGGAGAGCCAGGGGCAAAGAATAAACAAACTGTGAAAGGTACATTTTCTCACGTAAGGAGCACATCCATTCATTCTGCTGACTCCAAAGCAACCAAACAAATTAATGGTGAAATCCAAGGGCTGAGTCTTAACCACATTAAAACCATTTTCTGGGGGTAGTCAAGACAGGGGGTTAGTAAATTTGAATTGCTACCAACACTTAAAGCTATATATACAAAACAGTGTTTGTATATTTGGAAAATATAAGACAAATCTTGAATTTTAAAATTTTGATATTAGCTCTTTATTAGACAAAAATTATTGTGGATGTCTCAAGCTGAGCTCTCACCAAACAATGTAAGGAAGAAGTGTTAGCAGTACAGTGTTAAAATCAAGTGTTTGATCTGGCAACATACCTTTTCTACAGCTTAAACCAACTGACTTCATATGGGCTGGAGGAGTTTTGTCTGTATAAAACAGTGATAGGGAATCAGAAGATTAGCTGACAAAATGGATTTAATCATATTTTATCACAGGTTTTATTAAATGGTTTTTCAAGAGACACAGAGTTATAACTCAGGAGAGCTGACTTCCATGATATTCACACACTAAATTGTACAGGAATGGAAGCTACTTTTGCCAAAATCACAACATTTCCAGAATTAAAAGCTCAATAGGTTCTTTTGCTGGAAAGTTCAAACTTCAAGAGATAAAAAGAAGTCTAGTCTTTCTGGGTAAAAACTGCAAAGAGAAAAATCTTAAGAAAAATCTAAACATTACAAATTTAAATAGAACCAGATTTTCAAAAACATACATTCAAAAGAAAGTTTTTTAAAAAAAGCCTCTCTTTTTGATTGGTGTTTTGATTTTTTTCCAAGTTTTATCAACTTTTTTCAAGATTTTAATTCTCAGAAGAATATACAGACAATTCACCCTTGCCAGGATGAGGATCAAGGCTATCTTTGCCCCATTAGCCTCCAACCAGGAGCAGTGTATTTTACCCTGTGAGTGTTTAGTGTTATTAGCCATGAGAAGCATTGCTTGCGTCTGCTCTGCAGATTGCTTGGTTTAAAAGAGGATGATGTAATGCAGAACAGGAACAAACAGCTAGTTTCCCAGCAGTAATTTTACTCCTTCTCTGTGAGAGGACTACTTTCTAAGAGATGATCTGTCCTCATCACCACCAACCCTGCTTTGTGCCTTTTTATTTTATTTGCCCTGATGTCCCACTGTAAAGGTTGGTTCAATTTCAGGACCGGGACCAGTCAGCTCTCAGAGTGACATCTCAGCTATTCAGGAAAGGCAGCAGTTCAACATCTGGCTTTTATTTGAGAGTAGCTCTGCATTTGAATGATGAGCTCAGAGAGTGGAGACAGCAGCAGGACTTTGATCTACCACTGCTTAATTTTGCTTGGATTACCGAGGTCACCATTAATGTCAGGAGGAATATGACAGCAGCCTTACTCTTAGGGCTTCCAGACTGAAATTCCTGTACCTTTACTGTTCTCGTTGGTCACCAAACCATGACAATGATGTATTTCTGGGGCTCATATGAAGACACTTGAAGTAGTTCCCCTAAGAGCTGATGACACGGTTAAATGGCTAAAATTAAGGCTAGGAGCTACACTATTTTCTTCCATAGGCCTTGGTAGGCAGAGAGGTGAGGAGGTTGCTGGAACACCTGTCAGTGGCTGTGGGATCTGGCTTGTTTCTCACTCTGGTCCAGGTCTTCTTAATCCTCATGAATACAAGTAAATCTCACTTAAAATTGAGTGAATTAATGGTGCTTTGGGGCCAGTTCTTTAGCTGGAATAAACTGCTTTCAGCACTAGCAAGGAAATATCTGTTCTTAGTATCTGTTGATGGTGAATATGGACAGCAAAAATTGTTTTCCCATAAGAAACAGTCAAGGATGGTTGAGGATGTTGGCAGTACTGGTGACAGAACCATAGATTTATTTAGGCAGGAAAAGACCCATCAAATTATCTAGTCCAGCAATAAATGGGATCTGGCCCAGACCTCTCAGTACCATAGCACAATCTCTGGCCATAGAGGAACATTTCCTGGACTGCAAGGAAGAGGAGGGGGCAATAGGCAGCCCTTAGAAGATCTTTGGGCCATAACAGGCCTTGGTCTGATGGTGTAATAGGGCCTGGAAGCTGAGCAGGAGCACTGACTTCCACTGGGCGACAGCACACAGCAGAACAGAGAACAGAAAAGTGTAAGCAGCCCCTTGGTTTTGGGAACTATCAGCAGTTTTCACTTGCAAACTTTCTTGTGTGGCCTGAAGGAGGGTGGATACTTGCTTCCCTTTTTAGGCAGTGCTTCTGGGTGCAGATAGAGCCAGAGCCATTCTTTTTTATACTGGGATGTGATGCAATGCCAGCTGTTACCAAGAGCAAACACTGAGAGGTCAGGAAATTCATAGGTAAAGCATTACAGATTTAAACAGAGACTTCATAAAAGCATTTTGCTTTTATTGAGTAGTTAAGAAACATAAGTCTCATCACAGCATAGGACAGCATGGGACAGTGGAAAGCAGGAAAGAATAGCTCATTAGATTACTAAGGTAAAGGAGAAAAATGTTTTGGCCAAATTAGTACATAATTATTTAATTTATTGTTTAGATTTATTTACGGGGTTAAGAAAAACATCTATCCCAGTGTTCAAGGCACTTTTGCCCAATATTTAGGTGAAAAAGAAATAAACACAGCTGTCCTCCTTAAAACTAAAATAAACCCATTATCAGTGTCGTGTTCTAACATCAGCTTAAAGCTGAGCATCAACTTGAGTGCTTTTCTGGGTCTATGACAGAATTAGACTTCTGATTTTCTTGAGAAATGCTTATCTATCTATTTTAAAAATATCCTGCAGTCACAGTCTTCATATATCATTTAAAAAAATATATATTTGTTCATTACTGTATCAGGCCTCAGAGAAGGATTTCACAGTATATATTGCCTTTGGAATTGTTTTTACCTATTTCATTGATTTATTAATTTTTTGCCCACAAAAGGGATAATCCTGTAGCTTGTTTCAACTTGCAACAAGCACATGTTTATGAGTACACATTGCCCAGGAAAAGCTTGTTCAGTCACTTGCACCTAATCAAGAAACAGAACTAAATTTAATAAGACAAAATGGAGTAGAGAGCAAAGACAGGTTGAGTCTTTCATTGGCAGGCAAACCAAAGAGGACTTTGGAACAGTTTCAGAAACTTTCCATTAAGAAACAACAGCAAGTACAGAAAGGTTTTCACCAACATCTTTTAAAAGCATCATTGTAAAATGGATAGCCATCATAAATAATGGGGAAAAGTTTGCGCAAAGGGAAATTTAAGCAAAAATCTCACACCAAACTTTGCTGTGTGGAAACAGAGGCAAAACATTCAAGAATATCTATCTCACTGTTGCAAACTTCCAGTTAATGTGATTTAGCAGCGGAGTAACTGTCTCACAGTGGCTGGGAGGTGCTGCCAAACATTCAGTACTGTATATTTTTTCTTCATGCTATTGAGAGGAAAAGGTTAGACAGAGACAAGGTTTATAAGAAGCAGACTTTGCTCCAAATATTTTGTTTAACCTTCATATAGTATCCCCAGCTACAGCGCAGAATCAAGGGACAAGGAGAACATAGGATGAATATTTGCATTTCATTTAACACATTAGTACATTTATTCTGGCTTTATTAGGCAACAAAAAAGTTTTTATTTGGATGCAACACAGCAAAAACCACTGCTTCATAAAGGCAGGCTATCAGTGTGGTGTAAAACAATATTCCAGGCTTTTCAGAGCTGAGGTGACATGGTTATATGTGACAGTTTTGTAGTTTGTCATACATAAGAAAAGGTATTTCGTTTTTTTATTGCCTCACAGCCCATGATGTCTGGCCACAGCAACATGCTTTAGCACTTAGGCAAGCAAAGTCACCATCAGCATTAGTGAAAAATAGTGGGTATTTCTGACCTCACACTGAAAATTTTCTGTGAAAAAATAATTGAAACGACAGTAGCACTCCTAATTCTTTTTTTTCTTGTGATCATTGCCTGTCCAGAAATAGCTAATTTATAGCACTCAGGTGAAAACAGATTGCTGGTGTATTATTTTTTTCATTAAAATAGTATCATTGTAATATTTTGAGAATGAAGCAACTATTAAATTAGGTCAATGAATTTCCCTCCAGAGGAGGAAAATCTCTTCCTATCCAGAAGCCAGTATCTGTGAGGCAGGGAGACAAGAGTGATTGGAACAAAGGAAGGAGAGAGAAAAGTGAAGACAGTTCTCTGGTGCTTCACAGCAGAAAGAGGAAAGCGTTGTGCTTTGTTGCAATTCTTCACCTTTTGCCCCTTCCTTTTCATGCCCCTCCTGCAGCAAGTGAAAGCTGTGCTTTGTTTATTTTTGCTGCTCTGATTTATAAGGAGGTGGCATATCTATATGTTCAAGCCAGAAGGAAGGGTTTGAGGCTTAGATGCACTGAGAAACCATATATGGTAAAGGCTGAAGAATTTTTCAAGCCATTTTAATATCTAATTTGCTCTCATTAGTAGTAAGAGTAGTTACCATCAGAGTATATATACATATAGTGTCACACTAGATATAGTATTGCATTTATATACAAATAGTGTCAGGCACAGGCTTTTTGCTTCTAGGGTTTGGGTAATGAGAAAGCCCTTGGGCTGTGAGGTGTTACAAGAGGAAATGTAGCAGGTGAGAAGGGCACCAGTGCATGATATGAACCCACCACTGCAACACTCAGATGGTAACTTAGACTAAACACTGCAGAACAGAAAAGCAGATGAAACTGACAGAGAGTCTTGAAATTATTTAACTTGGAGAAACATTTTCTATTTTGGGAACGAAGCTTTCTAGACTTGGCTGTAGCCTTTAAGTACAAGCTATCTCAGAACACTTTTTTCCTCTCCAGTTTTTCATAGCAGCACTCATGTGCAGAGGCAGGGGGATATAAGGCGTGGTGATTAAAGAAAAATTGCTCTAAATTTACTCTTAGGAAGGAATTTGATTATAAAGTAATGGAATGAACATCTCTGATTTCCTGACAAAATTTACAGGTTATCATTATTCCCTATGAAAATGTGAGTGATTTTGTGCCTAAACCTACAATAGTTGGAAACTGGGAGACACATTTGCATCCATTGCTCTTGCAACTTCCTAAGCCTAGTAAACTTCAAATTTATAAGAAGCTGTCTGCATTTAATTTCATTTTTGTTTACCTCCTTGTGTTTGCTAGTAGGAGGAGGGAGTGCATTCCCAGGGGCATCTTCCAATGTAATAAATAAAAGCAGAAAAGGGAAGAAAATAAGATGGACTCTTCTTGTATTGTGGGTCTAGTGGTTTATGTTTTGCATGCATTGCATAGACTTATTCCACCCCCAGCCTTCACATCACATCTCAGTTTACCTTCCCCTCCACCCACAAAGCCCAAAAGATGGAAAATTTTTAGTTGCCTTTATAACATTTTCCTGCATTCCTCGCTGATTTCTTTCCCTGTGTGATGCTTCCATCTTTACTTAGGATTTAATTCATGAAATTAATCTGGTAATCATTAAAATCAGATATCCGTTGTTGTAGGACCTGCATAGTGTGTGGTGAAGACTGGCCTGCTTCAAGCAGCTTGCTACTGAGTGAGACAAGTGAAGACAGTACGAGGGGAAAAGACATCCTAGTGTGTTCAACTAGAAGTGCACGATTGTTAAGAATATAGCTGAGGGTCATTTGGAAAATTATAGCAGAGCCAGGAACAGAATTCATGTTTCCTTATTCTTTACTAAAAACCCATGCTTCCTTCTCCATGTTAGCAATTTTCCACAAGCTGTCTTATAAAACAAATGAAATGTGTAATTCAAAAATACTATAGGAACTAGATGTTTAGAAAATGTCTCCGTGTGATTTTTTTTCATTAAATTCAGTAAGAAATATTAAATTATACAGAGGTCATTAACTTGTTCTTTACAGGCCTCTTCTATACCACTTCTTGAAACCAGTTCTTCTGCATCCAGTACTTAGACATGGTTATATGATTTTATACTTACAGCAGAGAACACCAATTTGTGATTTACTTCCAGAACATTTGAGTATCTTTCAAAATAGAAATGCTTAGTAATAGACCTTCTTTATAGCCACTCAGTGTTTTCCACTTAAGAAAAAGGAAAATTACTGATTTGATAGTGAGCTATGAGTTTATTAATTTCAAAAGGCTGAGAAGTGATTATGAAGCAATTTTGACCTTTCCTGTCATTCAGAGGATTTGCAAATGGAGCAAATGCTTCCTTGCTGGCAAAGTAAGGACCTGCCTCACTACATGTTTAAAGAAAACAGTTACAGAACAAATATCAAGGATTTACACGAGACAGCCAATCCTCACTCAGCATCATAATGTAACTTGAGTTTCCTAAGGCTGACTGCTTTCTTAGTATACTGAGCTGACATTTACAGTTCCCACTCCAGTACAGAAGCCCGCATTTCCTGTTACATTATCCTCCTGCACCCACATAATCTGGTAAACTTTGCTTTTGTTTAAAAGTAAAGGTCTTTACCTGATCTGAAGACATTCTCGTCAAAGAAAGAACTAACATCGTCCCTCTCAACATGCTATGCTAATTCATACTGATGCCTTGGGAACTGGTAAAAATTTATTGCCAACCTACTTAGATCAACTTGAGTTCTGGCAGGAGGGTAAATGCATATGTGTTTTTAATTAATCCCCTGCCTAAATCAAGGGAAAGGATATTGCATTTTTCAGCAGAATTGCTCCACACAGTGCTGACTGCATATATTTAACAATTTTTACTCATGTAACTGAGAAAAGCCACTGGAAAACTTCCAAACCACATGAAGTTTTTGCCTTGTTTGAACTCTCCTCCACCTGATACAGTGCTGGGGATCTTGAGCTGGCAGCAACAGCACGAGTTCAATACCTGCAGTCCTGGTAGAAGAGTCTTGTCCAATGAGGAATTTGCATTCAGAGAACATGTTCCCCTCAGTATGACTCTGGTGAAATCTATGCCTGAACATTAAACATCTGGAATAATCCCATCTCTTCTTGTCAAACACATCAAACATATGCTTGGTTTTCAAGTAAGTCCTTGGTCAGAAACTTTGGATGAGTTACAGGAAGTCATTGAAATGGTGACTAGGTAAGTTCATTGTTCAGTGTTAGCAGAATGTTTTTTTCTTTACTTTTCATTTTTCTTTACTTTTTGCATTACTTTTTTCTTTTTTTAGGTCTGGGTTTGTAGTCTAGAGATCAGTAAATCCCGCCCCCCGCCCCCCCCCACCCTTCCCCTTTTATTTTGTTTTCTTGTCCTGCTTATTTTCTTTTGAAGGATTTGGTCAGATTTTGGTTTCTCCAACTTCCTGATCTGTTTAGGAATCAAATGGCTCTTTAAATATGAAGCCTTTCAGGCCTTTTGATTTGGCTAACCACAGAGGTCAGGTTTTCATTTAGAATTTAAATTATTCCAGATGCTAGCACAAATGAGAATTGCAAAGAGATCAGTTTTGACATGCTCTTTAATACAACATGTGGTTACAATTTATAGTCAAAAGTCACCTTTCCCAAAATAGCTTGGATTTTGGAGGTCAGAGCAGGTGAGATATTTATTTCTTGGTTAAGACACTAAGAAGTGGTAAAGGCTGATTTTGCAGAGTCTTACAGTATGTGAATCTATAGATAGGAAGAGAAAGAAACATAGTCATTAAAAAAGAAATAGCCCTATAAGGATTATTTTCACAAGTTCCTCCACTGTTACAAAATAGATTTCCAGAAGAAGGATTAAAGGAAAGATAAGTTTGCCAGACTTTGTGTAAAAAAAGTCTTTGAGACTAGGAAACAGGCTACCAAAGGAAAAGAGAGATGCTTGAAATACCTTTTGCCAGGCAAAGGTCAGACTGAACTACTGAAGTTACTAAGTCTTCACAGTCTTTGCTTTATCATTTTACCATTACTGAACATTGATAAATAATAGTTTCTGTACAAGAAACAGTCCTCTCACCTCACTGGGTGAGCGAGGCACAAGCCAATGACTGACCAGACAGGCCATCTCCCTGGCACTGCCCCTATCCCTTGCACGTGATGGGACGGATGCAACGGGAAAACAGTAATTTTTCTTTGTGAGGTTAACTCACTGATGCATCAGCTCCTTGGACTGGGTAACTACCCACTGATGATGAAAGATACTGGGAGGGAAAACCTTATGTTCAATAGATGCCCAGAGAAGCATCTGGAATGTGGATGCCCCTGGAAATGTTCGAGGCCAGTCTGGGTGGGGCTTTGAGCAACTTGCACTAGTGGGAGGTGTTTCTGCCCATGGCAGGGGGGTTGAATGAGATGATCTTTAAGGTCTGTTCCAGCCCAAACCATTCTGTGGTTCTGTGTGGAAAGACAGTACAGCATGTGGCAGCAGCAACTGGGATTTAGACTGACTTTATGTTTGTGAAAGCAAATATATGGGTAGTGGTGTTTGACAGCGCTGCTGTGGAGGGAAAAGCTTGTGTTAGATATCTCTCAATTTTCCAAAGCCTACATTTTACCAGTGTAGAAGATGCTGCATAAGACATGTTTTCACAAACACAATTCTTTGTGGCAACTCTTGTTTGACCACAACTCTTTGTAGCAATTCTCTTCTCCTTCAGAGCTTCTTCCTCCCCCTCCCCTCAACAAAAAACCAAATATTCCTTACAGGAAGTGAAGTTTAGTATAAACATAGTGATTAATGGCCAAGATGATGATGAGGTTAAGTTAGAGGCAATGCAAACCCTGTGATTTTTCTTTTTCTATGTATTTTTCTGCCTTGTGCTGTATTGTTTTGCCTCAAGCAAGGAAGTCTTTACAAGAAGTGAAGGGAGAAATTACTGCAGATTACCAGATTTAAAAAAAAAAACTCAAACAAGAAAAAGAAAACTTTTGTGCTGTCATCACCAGGATGATTACAAGAAGCTACACCTAGTTAGATAATTCTCCCTCCCCATACTTCAGTACTATTTCTGAAGTCAGGAACACACAGAAAAGTACCTCTTTGCTCTTTGCCATAGCTGGCATAGCTGGCATATTTAGAGGCATTATTTAGAGAGTGACATGGCTAAGGCCATCTACACTGTGCTATACCAAAGATCTAACTGGTTTCTTACCCTGCTTCCAGCAGTCATTTTAAAGCAGATACCTGGGAAACTACATGTACAGGCCAAGAATATATGACACTTCTCTTTCACACTCTGTCAGACCCCAGCTATTTCCACTTCAGGGTAATTCCTGCATTTGTATTGGTTTCTGTGTGTTTAGTTAACCTTAGTGGCCCCTGGGCCATGTAAAGCTGGACTATGGCAGCATTCTTTGGCAAGGAGTTTAACAAAACAGTTGCCTGAATAATCATTTCACATTGTTTTTAACATTGTTCCCACTCTCTGAATGCGAAGCCCCTTTGTTGTAGAACTGGATGATGGTGAACTCAATCAATCCCTCTCAGGTACTCACAATTTCATAAGTAGATTCCTACAATAACCCCTATACTTTTTTCTTTTGCAGATTGAGGCACCCCCACCTACTAAGCAGCTCCCAGTACAAAAACTTTACCTGGTATTTTAACATCCTTGAGTTATCCTGCCCCAACTCCTTTATATCTGCTCTGAAATTACAGAACTGACATTACACAGAGTATTCTAAGGATGTGGAAAACACAGTTATTCAGTGGCACTATGACCTGCTCTGGTTTGTTCTCTGCTCCTTTTACCTTGCTATTTTCTTTTTTTTTTTTGAACACTATTTCACACTGCGATGACATTTTCTTGGCAGTATCAGTCAGAGCCCGACCCCTCCTCTGAAGAAGTCATCATCCACTCATTGTCCATTATTTTATGCAGAAAGCTCAGATATTTTCCCTTGTGAAACACCTTATGTAAGATTTCCCTATCCTGAATTTCATGTTATTTTCTCACTCAGTCACTCAGATATTTCTGCTGCTCTTCACACTTGAATTTTCTAGCTGATAACCTTAATGCCATCATCCTATAGCTCATCTCCTTTCCCAGACTTTTTATGAATACACTGGGTAACACAGGTTCCTGCATTTGACACAGACTTCCAGCAGTTTGGCCTCCCGTTTACTAATTCTTGTCAGAAGTTTCTCTTACGACACGGCTGCAGAGTTTCCTTGAAAATTTTATAAAGATTGTGAAACAATTAAACACATTTATATGAATACATGGTGTTCTTCAGCTCTCCTAGTTGTAAGGAATTTTCTGGAGTTCAAATAATTACTTTAAGTATTCTTGCTGAGCCATAGTAATGAAAACAAAAATAAATTGGATTCCTAGCTGACAAAAGTTTTTGTGCTCCTGTTGTGTATGAAAATTCCCTTTTGACAAGGTGTTTATAATTTCTGAAAGATTTTAAAACAAGATGAATGGTACAGTACTATTCAAATATAAAAAGAAGTGGTCTGTCCTTACTACCAAGAATAAAAGATATGAAGATCTGGAGGGTTCATGGCACTCCCATGGACTGAGCCTGTGTGCTGACATTGTTTTGGTTCTATTTTAATTTCTTTATTTTTCTGTAAGCTTTGACACACTTTTATCACAGACTGTGACGTTTGCAATGAGGCCACAAAGCTCAGCTAACAAACCCAGACTCAGTAAATGCAACTTTGGATCATTTATGTCAGAAAGGTGCCATTAAAATTACATAATCTGAGCTGAAAGTACTGTAGAACTCCTTCACAAATTACATCATCCTTCTCTGTAAATTTGTACTAGACATAAAGCAAAGACAAAATAATTTCTAGGGCACACAAAGGCTGACTCTAATAAGGGAGATCAAATACAGTCAGCAGATAAAAACAGCATCTGGACTCCATGGCTAATGGAACATTTCAGTATGGAGATTTAATGCAACATAATGCAGTAATGTTAGTTGATTTTTCACAGACTGATAGTTATACATCATTAAAGCTTTTTATACCCTGATCAGCAGCTCTAAGTGCTGCTCCTGCTTGCAGACTAGGATCAGCCATGAATAAAATTGTTTTTAACATCTTCACTAAAGAAGTGCATTTTCAGAGGATACAAATAAAAGCTGAAATTGAAAATACTAATTTTGCTAAAGCCTTACTTTAGCCATGCATGACACCAAAACACAGCTATGCCTGCTTCCAAAAATAGCTCTCTTGAAAGGTGAGGCTTTTCCTCTGGAATAAGAGTCTATCAAGAATGATTTTAAAACCCAAGCTTTTATTTGCTTGGTTGTTTGTCCTGTTGTGAGTCATGTCTCAGAGCAGCAAAGTCCAAGACTCTGACTGAGCAACCACTGTTCAGAAAAGACGTCTGATACGCGTCGCTGCCTATAATCTTCATTGCTTTACAATGCAGCATCACTCCAAGCCCTGCCTGCTGACAGCGTGGCAGATGCCATGGAGATGGTGTTTCCTGTTCTGTGAAGGTCCTATAGTGAAACACCACCAAGATGGACTAGTACTGTAATTTTTCTTTAGAAGAGCTGTCTGTTCAGTGGCATCTTCATCCCTTTAAGAAGTCACCTACCATTTATGCATGTTTATACAACAGTTCAATAGTCCATACACCTCACACATCCTTTCTGTGCCCATATTTAGGCCAGCAAGTTAGTGCCAACAGTACCCTACGCCAAGCCCTATGTTAAGTGGTGAAGAAGTGATGACAAGAAATTTAAGAACTGTTGTTTTCCAGGATCAAATGCAATCCCATGAGCATTATTATTTCCAGGGGAAAAAAATGCAGCTTGCAGAGATTGCAAAAACTTCTCTTTTTTTTCTACATACCTACAAATGTTTAAAAGTAGCACCTTAAAGTGATACATGAGGCTGCTGATTCTCTGTTCCTTATTGATCTTAAAAGCTGTAAAGTGAAGTAGTTGAGTTTTCTGTTGCTGAAGGGAAGCCTGTTTGGACTGCTAACTCTAAAGCAATTCAGCCAATAATACTTGTTTGTTGCAAGCAAAACAAGACATCCCTAAAGAATGTCTTTCTCAAGAACTGTCCCTTTATGATAACACTGGTGCTTTACAGTGAGATTGAGCCATGTGAGAGATATTATAAAAGTAATATTTTTCTCCATACAGCCCAAAAGCTGTTTTTCTTGAGTACTGAAAAGAGTCTCATCAGGCCTCAGGACAATTACTGCTCTCCTTCAGGATTTCATGTTGATCAGTTTTTTTCAAGTGATTCTTAAATGTCATAATGAGGAGCATTGTACTGTCATGGGATTCTCCATGTGAATACAGCAGTCTAATTTCAAATAGACTATAGGAAAGGGACACAGACAAGGCAGGGTGGGGTTGCAGGAGCACAGGGTGTATTACTTCCAGGCAGTGTCCTTTAGGGTAGTAGTGTAACTCCATATCCTCTGTAAGAACTGCATCACACAACCAGGCTGAAGGACGAATGCTGCCCTGCACCAAACACACCCTCCTGGCTCTGACATACACCTGTCTCCAGTGGGATTAATTAATTACCCCTTTTTAGGTAAGCATAAAGCAAAAGGAAAGCTTTGTGCCTCAGAGCCTGAATTAATTTGCTTACATACTCTAGCTACAGTGTGATAGGAAAACTCAGCACTTTGAAGAAGCTACTCAAAAAGAAATGCAAGGATCCCATGGCACTTTTAAAAAAGGTGTATGTAGATAACCTGTGATAATGAATTAGAGAAGTATTAGCACTAATTGGAGAAGATAAGGAGAAGGCAGAGGAAGATGACTGCAAGGATGGAGTCATCCTTTCTTGCAGGGGATGGTTGTAAACTGAGATTTGTTAGCCTGGAAGGAGTTGAACTGGGGGAAGCATGGTAAAGCATTCATGTGAAGCACGAATTATTTGAAGAGTCACTTTAGGCTGAAGGATGCTGCGGATGCTAAAGGGCTACTGAGGTTCAAAGGGCAAGTGTACAAGCCTGGGGCAGCAAAGTTCAAGAAGGGTTATGTCCAGCTCCAGAAATCTCTGAGCCTCAAATGACTGGGAACTGGGAGGAAGCATTTCTACATGATTGCTCTTTTAAAGCATACCTTCCTCCTTCGGGACCTGTTGTGGCCCACTAGGCAACAGCTCCTCAGCCTGGCACACCACACCATTGTGTGACTCCCTTGGGCTGAAACTTGTAATCTAGTCTAGATGACCTGACTGTCTTTTCCTCCATCAACAAAATGTTTTTGTACAGCAGGAGTACTCTGGGGAATAAAAAATAGGAGTGGAAAGTAATAGTTGCACTGCATTTAATGTTGCAGCTACACGACACATAATATTTAATTATTTATTAGGTACTGTGCCTTGTGATTGCTGTTATATGCAAAGTTGCAGATAGAAGTGAGTCTTATTTTACTCAAAATAGGTCAAGGAAACAATATTTGACCTTTTAAATAATTGGATTCTATCCATAATAATAATTTTTACCATCAACATGTGTTTGAAGTGTAAAGAACAGAAAGTGTCTTTGCAAATTGACTAATTTACAGTTAAAGTTGACTGTCATCATTTCACAGTACAATAATTTATTTCATGAAAGAAGAAAAACATATTTGCTGGAAAGAAACACTGGTATATTGAGATAAAGGGTCTACAGTAAAGACAATAGATTTTGTGTGGCTAACCTGAGACACCACAGATCATCACGTCAAAAATAATCTGTCTGCCTCAAGTTACATGTTTCAATTCTGTATATCCTAAAATACTGTTTTATCTGAAGGAGAAGGTGGAAGAGAAGGAGAAGACAGAACTTTAGTTCCTTTGTGAAAGATGGATGCCAGACTATTTATAGTAAATAATGCTTCCTTCCCTCATTACAAAGCATGTGTTGCACTAGCAACCATTTCAGAGAGACAGATGAACTAAAGCAATTAAACATAAAGGCATTAGCAAATGCAGTCTGACCAAAAAAATCCCTCTACTATGCATTCAACTTCAGAATTCCAGTGTCAATGATGCTGAAGTAAACAGATGTAAAGATCAGAAAAAGTATCTTTCTACTCAAAAGATAGGAAATGTTTAAATTCAGGAAAAACAAATTAATAAGTGTCTCTAGTAATTCACACTTTTTTTGTCTCTTTCATAGAATTGCATTTTTAGACATCATGGTCTGTATGCCTTCCTAAGAATTTCTTCAGTACTTACTGATGGAAGAAAAATCATATAGTGAGATACTGTAGCAATAAAAAATCTTCAGGGTACACCACAGGTAAGTAGCCCTGAAATACACCAAATTATCCAATTTTGCATTAGATGCTGATAGAAAGTAGGAAAGGAGCATAAGGACTTGGCTAATGGGACCATTCCTTGTTTACTTACATTTCCTGAGATATTTAAAGGGCTTGCATATGTTTAAAACTTGAGTCTCTTACTAACACTTAGTCTTAGTTACCCCTAATGAAGGAGCTGTCGTGTTCAACAAGAAATTATGTAACTGAATTTTCTTTGATATTTTGATGAAGATGATCTAATGGAAAAGGACTGTGGCTTGGAGGGCAAGACATCCTCTGCAAAGAAGTACTTCTACT
The DNA here is from genome assembly GCF_035770615.1 of Melospiza melodia melodia. Lineage (NCBI taxonomy): Eukaryota > Metazoa > Chordata > Aves > Passeriformes > Passerellidae > Melospiza > Melospiza melodia. The sequence goes on along the minus strand of NC_086226.1, from coordinate 70,184,003 downwards.
AAATCTTGCTCAGAAGTGAAACAATGATGTACCTATATGTTGTAGCAGGGGTCTATCACCCTCTGCCATCATGGATAAGAGAAACCCTTGGTGCCAGAAAGAGTCTCAGTCTTATAAACTGAAAGAGAAATTTTAGGTATCAGATGGCCAGAGTGTACCACCAAATGTCATCATCTGGAGCATATATCTGCCTATAAATGATGGGAAAGGAAGCTTTTCACAAGTATGGCTGAAGAATCCACACAAAACACCTCCAAAAGGACAAGTAACAGCAAGCGACTCTACCACAACATCAGGCAATAGTGATGGTGTTCCTGCTCTGGAACTCCTGACTGAATAGTGGTGAATTAATTTTAAAAGGCCTGAATTAGTGAAAGCAATATAACACAAAACAGCAAAATTTACCCAGAGAATCAATAAACCTTTACCAGGTTACTTGCAAAGTCATGTTTATGTCTGAGAAAGAGGTGTGCATACAGGGAAAGTTCTACTTATCTGAGGATGAAACACCTGGTCTCAGTAGATGCAGTGATTTACAATGCTTTATAGGAATGCTAATGTTCTGTCATTAAACAGATGACTCAGAAGAAAGGTTTCATTGGATTGACCTAGAAGGCAGGGAGATACACAATACATGACATGAGACAGAAACAAAAATAAGGAAAAAACCCTGTAGAGTGCCGAAAGTGCCTTCCTTGAGCGGGACTAGTACTGCTATGTTTCAGTCACTTGGCTAGCCCCAAAAGAGCATTAACTCTTTTGAGGAACTGAACGGATTTTTGTTTGCTTTTTACTGCAGCCATTTATATTCTTATTATCTCCATTTGCCTTTAATCAGGCCTGACCGTAGAATATTTTTGTGACAGTTTTACTTTAAAAACTAGGAAAGTTTTATACTTCCTTTTGTTGTTTAACACATTTCTGACACTGCTGGGTGCTGTGCCCAGGGAGGACATGAGATGATTTCTCCAAATATTAACATACCTTCATAATGCTTTCTCACTGGATTTCAAAAACACATTTCACCTTTGTCTTGTCAAAGGCTGTAGGAAGGAAATTGAGTCATTAGGTGAAATAAATAATAAATGCCCATGACAATCAGCTGATGCAATTACACTTTTGAGCTGTGGGATTCGCTTTTCTTGTGAAGGCCATTTTAGAATGAAAAAACTTGAGATAAGATGTTGATATCAAATAACAGGGACCCTGACATAACTGATGGCTGGGCACTCAGTTTAGGCATATAAAAAGAGAGGGCAAAAGCTTGTTCCCTTATCTTTGGGATTAAATATGTATGAATGTACTGAGAGCCAAGACAATGTATTTTTCACACCACACCTTTCACTTAAGATGATATGTGCACATTTACACAAGTTTCATAAGTTTTCAACATCTGCATTCAAAGTATAACTTATACAAATTTACATGCAAATTAAATCCTTCAGTTAGCAATCTGAAGTACTTTAGAAAAATGAAGGTTTTCTGATTTATTCTTTGAAGATTGAGGTAAAACTATCACTCCCCTTTCCCTTTCTACTTACATTCCTTCCTCCTGCCCTATCAAACATTCAGGCAATGACAGAGCTGGATAGACACAGGTTCAGTTGTGAAAATGTTGAAGCTATCATGAAAATGGAATAAAGTACACACTTTCAAGGAATTAGGGCTAGGTGGTCTGGCAACAGGAAATATTGCAGCAGTGCTCTGTCAGTAACAGATACAGTTGCTCTGCACAACGGCTGCTCCAGCAAAAGCCCTTGTGCACTTCAGCTGTTCCTACTTCATGCAATTATACTGGTGCAAATTCTGCTAACACAGTTTGCCAGCACAGACACTAGCTCTAGAAATTTCACCACTACAGGTTTGATGAATATTAATCAAGTATATTAAATATATAAGTAAACAAATATACTAACAGAACAGTTCTGATGCAGGCTTGTTAAGACCTGTCAATGCTTTAGGACTCTGATCAGCTGCTGACAACATGTTTTATTCATTACTGTTCACATCAAACTTACTGACAGCTTGTTTGAATGCTGCCCTTGCTAGGCTGCTGAGTCCCTTTTGTTGATCTTCATTCCCTCCCTTACTGAAGAGTTACCTGAGCTGTAGCTGGAAAGTGGGACCAAGCACCCAGTAGCCTTGTGTTAGCTGCCCTGGACAGCACCAGAACATCTGCACAAATTGCAGCCTGGATACTGCATTGGATGGCTAACCAACAGTCCAGTTTGTATTGCAGAGTCCCTGTTGCACTATTGGCCAAATTAGAGGGATTTAAGCTGGCATAGACATGTTTCTCCTTCCTGCAGACGAGTCTGGCTCCTGCAGAGGACATCCTTAGGCTGCACTTCATTCAGCATTTGTGCAGTGCCTGCTGGGCACAAAGGAAGTCTTTATCTATGGCCAGTCTGCTACTGAAGTCCAATAGTGACCAATGTATTTTTCTTTTTACAAGGTAATAGATGGCATCAGCTACATGTACCAAGGCAGTGGAGTTTAGAGATGACCACTCTTCCTTTCCCTTTCCAGTGTTAGTCTCTCCTCCTCTCCATTGCTCTCTCCTTCTCTTTCCTTATTTTTCTCTCACTTCACAGCTTTCTGAAACAGTACAGGTTAAGTTGCATTTTGATAGTGAAATAAACATCTTCAGGCTATATCTGCAAACCCTGCTGGATTTTTAGGAATATTGCATAATTTTTGTCTCATCAGGCTCAGTCTTCAGTTGAGTCACCAGTGGCACAAGGGAGTAATGTCTCTGTTGCAGGAACAAAACAACCTCTGTATACTGCCTGCAGGAAATTCAATTGGTGTCTGTCTGTCTGCTTCCCTTTCTTCGTGGGGACACTTCTCGGGCACTATAATTGGCTTAGCTGGGGAGATAAGTGACAATTGTGGATGGGAGGAGGAAAAACAGGAGGACGAAATCTCTCTATTTTTTTATCTGTCTATTGAGATGTCAATGTCAGCCAAGAAGCACTTAAAAGAGATCTACTCTTATCTGTCAAGAACAAGGACACATGGAAAGATCTAGTCATGACAGGAAAAGCCAGTTACAAGGATGCACATGCCTAGGGCTTTCTGTAATGTTTTCTGATGAGAGGCTCACTGGCATACTCAGGGCTGGATCACTGCTTTGGGAGACAACGAGAGGGAACTAATTCAAACCTTCGGGTTTTGACCAGCCACATGCATCGGTTCATAGTCATAAACATTCGTCTCTTCTGGGATCTTTGCCCACATTAAGTCAGTACAACTTCACTGATTCCCTTGATCTCAAAAGCATGCATGCCTGTTTCCTATATGGCTTCCAGCATCACAGGCTGGTTTACATAGACTGGGCAAATTTGACCTAATATGGATTTGCCTGCTTTTCTTAAGAAAAGTGCCTCTGTGTGTGAAGGAGGAAAATTTGGAGTCTAATTACATGAAGGTTAATTCAAATGGTACCAAGCCATACCAGAATGAGAGAACTACTGAAGCTCTGAGAGCCTCTGTGTTTCCTGGTTGTGTACAAAAGACACTGCAGCAAATTGTTTCAATTGGCATAATAAGATGAATGAATCATAAAGCAGACAAGCAGCAATTCATTCCTCCACGCAGCCTCTCCCTCTAATAGTATTGTACTTAGTCCACTCAGTAATTATATTTTCACTAACATTTTGCTTGCAGTCAGGTTCCTGTGCTCTTACTGACCAAAGAGGATAGCACACGTTCACAGGTTTATCCCAGAAAATAAAATGGTTTTCTAGCTCTACAGAATTTAATCCCAGGTGCAAAGATCAGAGTTCCCCTTACCAGATACACATCCGTCAGTAGTCTCTGACCCAGGGTAACCTCAGAAATGAATGTTCAACTCATTTTCACAGACCAGACCAGTGCAAATCCAGTTTAAATAGGCACAGGCTTCAAGCTGCTCATCAAGAGAGAATACCGCCAACCTTATTTTCAGTTTTCGTAGGACACAAGTATGCTTAGCAAAAAGTTTCTAGTCAGACACCAAAGCTTTCTTTGATATCTTTTTAACATTAGGGTTTCCAGCTGGTAGAGGCTTCACACAGAGGCACATTGTAAAAATGCATTTCTCATTGCTGAGTTTCATTGCCTGACAGTGTAAATATAAAATGCTAAATTTTACAAACTCTGTTCCTCTTGCCTTCACAGCTATTTGTAGGAAAAAAGGCATCAGTTTTTGGGACCATCTTCTGCGTCCAAAAGTAGGCAGCAGAAATTACAAAGTTATACTTGGCTTCATAGGCATTTTTTTCAAAGCATGTAAGTGTCAGGTGTTGGTATTTGAGCTTCTGGATCATTCCTGATTACACTCTTGACACCAGTCAAGGGCAGCATTATCTAAGACCTGTTCTGAGTCACATGTGCAATGCTGAACTCTCTAGCTTACCTCATTGGCACTCTTTATTTGAAAACATTAGGGCATTAAGTGAAGTCAAACCCCAGCATCCATGTATTACTTTCTGATTTCAGAAAATACCATATATTTCTAAAATATCTGGAAGGCATTAGAGTTCTTTTTTTCTCATTATTAATCTAGAAAATAATTCTGAATATTAACAAAAATGGGGGGGGGGGGTGTAGATAAAATATAGAGGAGGACAGAAAGAAGTTTCCAGTGTCAGCAGTTTATGGCAACCCAAGATTTATTTTATGCTACAAGAGGACTGCTTCAGAAGACTGGTAAAAGCTTTGCAGTGCCATTAGCTACTGATGTGTGCCACCCTGAAAGGCAGGCAAACACAAAGATGCTCATGGTCAAAAAGGAAAAGCAAAAGTCAGAGGGTCCAAAAAAGTTGCATAGTTCTATTAGCAAATTATACACTTGGCATGGAAATTGGTATGTGTTAGTAATTAGTCCCTTATCTTTCAGTATAAAAACATGATGGTGGATTTGGAGGGAAGGAAGGAAGGAAGGAAGGAAGGAAGGAAGGAAGGAAGGAAGGAAGGAAGGAAGGAAGGAAGGAAGGAAGGAAGGAAGGAAGGAAGGAAGGAAGGAAGGAAGGAAGGAAGGAAGGAAGGAAGGAAGGAAGGAAGGAAGGAAGGAAGGAAGGAAGGAAGGAAGGAAGGAAGGAAGGAAGGAAGGAAGGAAGGAAGGAAGGAAGGAAGGAAGGAAGGAAGGAAGGAAGGAAGGAAGGAAGGAAGGAAGGAAGGAAGGAAGGAAGGAAGGAAGGAAGGAAGGAAGGAAGGAAGGAAGGAAGGAAGGAAGGAAGGAAGGAAGGAAGGAAGGAAGGAAGGAAGGAAGGAAGGAAGGAAGGTAACCATAGTAGTGATGGCTCCAGCACTGACCCAGCTGAGGAGGTGTTTTAGGGTCCTGGAGGCACCACCTGGACTTCATGGAGGTACATTTTATAGATAACTTTCCTCATCCTAGAGCTCAGTTTCTCATTTCTCACTTAAATGCAAATTATTTGTCATGCACAGTTTGCTCTTTTATACCTTTGTGAAAATGGGTCAGAGGGTTTCAGGGGTCTTTGGTGATCTTGATCCCAACTCTATTGGGTTGACTTTTAGTTGACTGTCCGTGCCTGCTTCTTGACCTTTTTCCTGCAGCTGTGTTGTGCTGTGTTGCGCTTATCTCCAGAAGCCAGAACAAGGGTGTTTGACACAGAAAAACACTGCCCTACCTCTGTCTGGTCCCCTTCTCCAGCCATACTCCATTCTATTCTATTTTCACAGCATGTTCTTACCATCAGTCCTTTGTTTAACTCCAAGATATCTGGCCATCAGTGTTTGAGACATATATGTTAGCCACTTATCTTCTGGGCTTCTACAGCTAGAGGCAAGCAGTCATACATGTTACACATCAAACTGAGTCATACTTCAAGTCTCAACCAACCATAATAACATGTCTAAGCCCATTTATTATATCTAATTCAGGTAGTGAAATTTTTGTGTTAATTTCTCTACTTTTATTCTTCTGATCCTCAGCTTAACACTGATTTAACATCCCCAAACTTGGTTCTGATTTGAGTGCATTTTTTTCATTAAATTGGCTTACACTGCTGTTTTCCATAGTTTTTTTTGTTGAAGTTTGAATATTTACAATGTTTTGGGTTTATTACAGTTACAGGACAAATGGCACTTTGTAAGCCTCTTCAGTTACTGTCAATTGTCATCTGCAGATGACTAACTTCCTATCAGCTCTTCATTCAACCACATACTTTATCTAGCTACTGATTTCCATATTACCTTTGGGGACTGATTTACAGGTGTGCTTGTGTCTTGCTATCCAGTGCCCTGCCAAAAGCCTGGTAGGACATATCTATCTTCTCATGACTATGGCTGGTATTATGTAACAAAGATGTATAAATAAATCTTTTGCATTCATGACAATGTGTGCATCACTGCAACTGACTAGGCTGCAATGTGTCTGAATTCGTCTTATGACAGAGGTGAATTACAGACATGTTCAACATACTTCTAATCCTATTTTTGGCATCCAGGAACAAAGTATCAACTGCAAATGGCAAATGTGTTGGCACGTCCTCCTCACATGGATATGCATGTCTTAGTTTCAGCCAGGACAGGGTTAATTTTTTACAGTAGTTGGGAGGGGGGCATGGCCAGAGCCTAATGTTATTCAATACCACCTTGCATCATTGCCAAGGGGAGGGGAAAGGAACTCTTTCCCTTTTCTGAGAAGGGTGTCCTTTTCTAGTCAGGAGAAAAGGAAGGGCAGGAAAGAGCCCATCAATATTTGTCAAAGGCTATATGTATAAGTGGTTTCTTTGTTTTATACCTTTTGTTATAAATGCTGTTGCAGTTATTGTTTGTTTCCTTATCTCATTGCTGTTTCCACTAAATTCTTATCTCAACCTGTGATTTTCATCTTTTGTGTCTCCAATTCTCAATTCCATCCAACCAAAGTGGGAAGAAGGAGGGGAAGGCAGAAGGGAGTGAGAGGCAGTGTGGTTTGGACTCTCTTGGGAGAACTAAATTGGGAAGTACCCAACCTAAATAATGACAATCTATTAGATACTGTATGAGAAGTTAGTGGATACCCAACAGATGTCCAATCTGGTCCTCCTCAGCTGCAGCAAGACCACCTCCATGAATCTTCCTTCTAGGAGGAAGAAAACAAATCTCAATTCAATGGCCTTGGTTTTTGAAAGTAATTTCATACTGGCATTCACAGTTTTCTGCTGCTTTTACTGTTTACAGTGCTTTGAACAACCACATTGACTTTGGAGAAGTGAATAAACATGCTTTTTCCTCTGGATGCCCATGTAAGTTTTAAGTCAGCACCTGCATAATTTAAACAGGCAGTTGAGTAGAAACAGTAAAAGGAATTGGAAAGAATTTATTTTAAAACATCAGTAAACAACAAGGAAAGGGCTTGAACAGAAAAAAGGCTTGAGTAAGAGAATGCAAAGAAGAGAAGTAATAGAGAAGAGATTAAATAAACTGCCTGTGAGTGGGGCATCAGCTGTTAGAATCATAGCACTTTGATCAGGCTTATGGGGGAAAAAGATAGGCCATGCCTTTCTGGTGCAGTTGACTGCTTTGGTAGGGAGCACCATGAAGTACCACAGAATCACAAAATAGGTCAGGTTGGAAGGGATCATAATGCATTATCTGGTCTAACCTCCCTGCTCAAGCAGTGTCATTCTAGAGCACATGGCACAAGATTGCATCCAGACATTTAAGTATCTCCAGAGAGGGAGAGTCCACAACCTTTTGCAAAGCCTTTTCCAGTGTTCAGTCACCTTCATAGTAAATATTTTTCTTCATGTTCACATGGAACTTCCTGTGCATCCATTTCTGCCTTTTGTCCTATTGTTTGGCACCACTGAGAAGAGTCTGGATCCATCATCTTCGCACCCTCCTTCCAGATACTTACAGACAGTGATGAGACCATCTGCCAGACTTCTCAAGGCCCATCTCCCTCAGCTTCTCCTCATAAGACAGATGCTCTGGTCCCCTTATTGCCTCAAGGTTGTTCTTTTAAAATAACTAGAAAATAAGTCTATGGGGTGACCTGATTTGACCATATTGTGGCTTTTTAGTACCTAACAGGAACCTTCAAGAAAGTTGGAGAGAAACTTTTTACAATGGTGTGTAGTGAAAAAACAAGGTTTAAACTGGAAGAGAATAGGTTTAGATTAGATATAAGGACAAAATTTTTACAATGGGGGTGCTGAAACGCTGGTACAGATTGCCCAGAGTGGTGGTAGATGCTTCATCCATGGAAGCATCCAAGATTAGGCTGGACAGGGTTGTGAGCAGTCTGATCTATTTGGAGATGTCCCTGGTCATCGCAGTGGGTTGGACTAAATGACCTTTCAATGTGCCTTCCAACACAATGCATTCTGTGATTCTGTGGTGCAGTGGAAAGTACCCCTGGCCATGGCAGAGAGGTTGGAACTGGGTGATCTTTAAGATCCCTTCCAACCCAAGCCATTGTATAATTCTCATTGTCTTTGTAGCCCCCTGCTGAACTTGCTCCAGGAGCTCCATGACTTTCTTTTACTTGGGACCCCAGAACTGGACACAGCATTCCAGGTGAGGCCTCTCCAGGGCTGAGTAGAGGGGCAGGGTCACCTGCCTCAGCCTGCTGGCACTGCTCTTCATGATGCAGCCCAGGATGTCACCGGCCTTCCTGGCCACCAGGGCACTGCTGCCTCATGGAGCGCTTGTTGTCCACCGGGACCCCCAGCTCCTTCTCCACAGAGCTGCTTCCCAGCAGGTCACCCCCAGGCTGTGCTGGTGCCTGGGGTTGTTCCTCCCCAGCTGCAGGACCCTGCACTTGCCTTGGCTGAATTTCAGACGGTTCCTCTGTGCCCATCTCTCCAGGCTGCTGAGGTCCCTCTGAAGGGCTGCACAGCCCTCTGGGCTATCGGCCACTGCTCCCAGCTCTGCGTTGTCAGTGAAATTGCTGAGGAGGCCTCTGCCCTTCATCCAAGTCATTGATGGATAAATTAAACAAGACTGGGCCCTCTAAGGACACCACTAGTGACAAGCCTCCAACTAGACTCTGTGACACTGATCACAACCCTGTTGCATGTAGGCATGCAGTGTTTCTCCTGCAGGTCAGTGATGAGGGTGCAAGGCAGCTGTGCCTCAGCTCCACCTGACACATAGTGGCAAAAGAGGAAGGGTTGGAATTCCTCACACCTAACTGACCATCAGTGAGCTGGAGGTTCTCCTGCCAAAGCAGGAGTGGTTTACTGTGAAGATTTCAGGTGCAAAGGTGTGCTCATTTTGTCATTTATATTGACTACTGCCTCCGATCAAATAGATTGGTTTGTCCAGCCGTGAGCTTGGAGAGACCTCCAAATAAGTATTCTGCTGTGGAGGGTATATTTCCAGAAGAGGACTTCATGTGTAACTCAAAGAAATCCTAAAGACGGATTTAATGAATGACACTCAGCTTTTCTCACTGCAGTAAAATGAGGGGGACCTGATCTTAATTTTCTTGCTGAGACCAGCCTGCAGAGCCTGAAATTCAAAGATACAATATCTGCTTTGTTACTCTATGAGCTTGCTGTAAAATATGCTGTAATCTTTGCCAGGGATATGTTGTGCATTCCCTAGAGGTTTCTCAGCACTGAGGAACACTTCAGACTGCTTAACAGTTTGTTCAGGCTTTGCCTTATAAGGTCTTTTAACTCCAGCACAAGCGCATGACAGCCCCTCCAAGTGTCAGGCTGTTGGGAACAGACCACAGCAACAGTTTCTCTGCTCAGAGAGCCACATATGTCCTGTCTGCCTTAACCTACTGCCCTTCTAGCTCCTGTCCCGACAGGCAGCATAGAAATGGGGGCTTAGGGTAAAGGGTGGGAAGGGCAGAATTTAACTCTGCCAGTGTGTGTGTCCTTACAGAAAAGACGTAATGATTTTGAATAAGTCAAGATCCTTTTGTGTTTTACACAGACTTTGATTACAGCTGTGGTGCCCTGGGAAGATTGGTGGTCTACCACATTTCACACACTCTTCGGTGGTAAGGCATGGGATCTCTGCTCTTGGGAGTCATCTTTTCTGCTGGTGAAGCTGAGAGCCACGAGTTAAAACTTGCTTTCAGCTCATCCCCACTCTGCAATTTCAACAGTGGCAGCAACTCTATATCAAGGCAGCAGAAACATTTCTCTTCTATTCTCAGTGTGTCTGTGTCTTATTTTAGCAGCTCTGAAACATCAGCAGATAAGACTAAAGTACTGAAATGGGGAATGCTAACCACTGAAAGCCACACATGCTTTGCTTTGACTTAAAATATCCTCTGGTTGAGTTCTAAGCCATGGGAAACAGACACTTGGGGAAATTCAGGAGTACTTTCAGCCTCTCCTGTAGTTTCTATTAGCATTCCCATCGCAGCTTGGCCAGGCTGCATGCTGGCAGAAAGCTCACTGGCCTTTGCTGTCCTCACTGTCCAAGTGTTTGGAGCTGTGGGGAAAAGCAGCCCAATGTGAGGGCAATACAGGGAGCAAAACAGCCAGGAACAAACCCTGGACTTCCAGCACCGCAATCCCTTGTCAGAAGGCTATCCCATCTCCTGCAGGCAAAACCCCACTCCTTAAGCTCCTTCCACATCCAAGAAAGCCTTCCTCATTTCAAAAACCTACAAATGGTAGCAACTTCAATTACATGGACTCAGCAGCTGAGTAAATCCAGGCTGTCTGCGGCAAATCATTCAAATGAGGACTCGTAGAAATAGGTTCAGTGGGGCTGCCATTTGAAAGCAATCTGTTCAAAGGCTCTGAAACATAGCTGCAACTTGCTTTGAGGGCAAAAGATAGCAAGACATCTGTACCAAGCCAGTATTTGTCATCATACAGCACTTTATCTAGAGCCAAAATATAACAACTTAATTAAACATTAAAACTGCAATAACCACAGTATCCATGGATCTTAAGTTGCCCAGAGTTAGGTTTTTCACAAACAGATAAAAGAACTACCTATGTTGTATGTTGAGCTCTGTATACTTATAGGGACATTCTTATAAAAATTTAGACTTCATCTGCTAAACTCCAAAACAAACTATCTTTTGATCTTTTTTGTTTTTTAAACATACTTTAAAGACTTTTGAAACATCTTTTACTTACAGTCCTATCTAACGTGGGCCCTGCTGAAAGGTTTTTCCAGTTTCCTACTTGCAACAATGCTGCATTTGACTTTCTGGCATTGTAGCAGCTGAAATTGCAGTTCACTCAAGGCAAACAAAATGCAAGCTAATACTTACTGTGGAACTTATAACACAAAAGCAACAGACTAAAATATTAGCTCTGCTTCCCTTGAATCATCATTTTAATTTGAAAATACAAACCAGATCTCTGATTTAAAGGCAACCTCTGTTTTTCCTGACATTTTTACATTATTAACTCACTTTTCTCAGTGCACTCTTTGTTTCTCTTCAAGTATCAAGAAAGTTCCTTTTGCTTTGCATTTTTTTTCCTCTCTGCCTCATTCCAGAAGACTGTAAGTTACGCTTTGTTTCTGCAGCAGTGGATTTTCTGTGCTCTTTGGGAAAACTGTGCTCAGATCAATTGCAGGAATGATTCTCACTGCAACATTTCACAGCTGGTACACTTTCATCATGAGATGGAACAGGCAGCCTAGAATACTAAATCAAAACTCTGATAACTGGATAACAAGTATAGTGAAAACAACAAAAAAATGGCTATTAAAAAAGAAGCATTTTTAGGGCATTGATTTGTGGAAATCTTTGCCGAATTACTGCTATGAGTCAGAACTATCAATCAGACAGCAGAGGACTAGCATCTTAGGTTGGTAACAATGAAATGTGGTTTTAAACTGGTGTATTTTGAAAGGGAAAAATTAAATCCAGAATTGCTTTTCAAGCTGTGATAGTGAACTCCCAGGCAAAGCTTTATTATTTTGAAGGTACTAATAAGAAGGACTCAAATAATTTTTTCAACCAAAACCAAAAATACATCATATGATTTGTAAGTTTTTATGTAGAATGAAATTTAACTATCCTGTAACTAATCATCCTTCCTTAGCAGCCACATAGCAACCAGTCCCAGTACCGCAGAGTGCACATTAGAAGAACAAGATGAGAAGACAAGACAGGCATAGGAACACCTTCATAGAAGGATGGTTTGAAAGTTGTCAGGGTCTGACCAGTAGTGTCATCTACAGGATGTCTGCTTATTGATCTACTTTACTAAATAAACTCATTTAACTTGCTGAGGTTAGAGTTTATTTTGCAAGTAGCGTTACTGACTCAGATATTGGGGGAGAGGGGGGCGAGGAGGGGGTTGGAAGAGAAATTATGTAATTCCTAGACAGATTTGATATGTGAAAACTCAAAATACAACTTTAGATGTCCCTTCTTCCATATGGTCCCTGTCTTCTGAAAAGTGCCATCATCCTTAACTGCGACTCTCATGTCAACATGGAGATATATGCTTTCAGTATAGTTGAACTGTGGTTTGGCAACTAATAACATGTGCAGTAAAAGATACATTGAAGATGTTGCTTGCAAAAGACACGTCCGGGGCTTTTGTCACTTCAATGTCATCACATACCAGATAGAAAATTGACATCTGTTGTGGACATATATACGTAGGTTTATGCATACTTGAAGTACACTGAAACAGCTATAAAAGCACACCATGACCACCCCTCTTGATTCTAGTGACAACCTGGGCACTAGAATCAAGAAACACCTTTGTCATTTGACAGCTCTCAACCAGAAGTATTTTATCAGTCTTTAAAAGGTATCTTTTTAAAAATATATTTATCAGTCTTTAAAAAGTATATTTTTCCACTGTAGGAACAGTCTAAAATGTGGATAAAATTAATTTGTCTGTAAGATCTCATGCATCCACGCTCTCCATACTTTTGTTGTGTGCCCAAGCTACAAATGTTGTAATGCCCATAAAGTTAGAAGACTAAATAAATTGGTCATCTAAAGAAATCAAGGAAAAAATGTAGTAACAGGGAGATTATTTTTCTTTCCTGAGCGCGAAGAATAGAAAATCATGTTGGGAAACATCAAGAAGAAGAAATGCATTTTTTTCATTAGTTGTATCTGTTTGTCTCTTTACAATTTTATTAGGGAAGCAAAGTTCCTTCACCATCCTTACAAAAGAGTCTCAGACTGCTGTGAAGAGCAGTCTGTGGCAGAAGCACGCTCAGCTGAGAGATTTTTTTCACTTCACTAATTGTTTCAAACTTCCTAGGGGAAATTTGCACAAGAATAATTCAAGAAAAAGTAGTCTTATATTGTTAAATTAACAACCTGACGTGCTGCCTTCTTCTCCAGTTGTGCAGATGGCCCAGCTACATGGTTACTATTATTTTAATACATGATGGACAAATACATAAAGCACAGAGCTACAGTAGGCTCTCTCATGGTATGTGCCCCTCGTAAACCAGTTTCAGCCTCTTAGAGAGCCTTTTTGTTGTCATTCCTGACACACCTAGCAGTAACTAACCTAACTACATGAGAACACTTGAGACCTTTTGAGAGAGGTTTGAATTTATCATGAAGTTGAGGATACCTGCAGCCTTGCTCCACACGCTATTCTCTGGTACAGAAGACATAAACCTGAAAGTTGGAGAAAGATGAAAAGCCTGCTTAAGTACTGAATTAAGACATTACTGGAAGTTTTCAAAGTTAAAGAATTCAACCTCTTCCCAAATATCTTTATTTAAAAGGGTGGGTGACTGCTTAGTTTTGAAACAATTATGTCTTGTATTCCCTTCCAGGTTTCAAAATTGAAATACATGCAGAAATTTAAAATGTAGACATGTTGACAGGGAATTTCAAAGCAGTCTAGAGGTTTGAGAATCATTTTTAACTAAATTCAGTGGAAGACAATGTCAATCATTAAGACTGCTTTGTAAATCAGCATTAAATTTCATCCTAGGAACTTCTGACTACTAGGTTTAATGAATACTATCTCTTCTGAATGCTACTTACCAAACAAGACCTTTGCACATTAGAGGTGCAAAATAAAGATGATTTAATAATTAGATGCACACCAGAGATACCAGTTTAATGGCAATGTCATCTTGAGTGAGGCTTGTATGTTGTATGCAAAAGAAGCATAGAACGCTGTTCTACAGCATAGAACAGTTCTCCAGTTTGTTCCTTACAGCATTAAAGCATAAAATAATGTCATTAGAATGACACAAATAGGAAGTTAGTGGAGTTTTCATCTTTCTCTGGAATTCTGATTAAGATTTTTTTCAGCATCTGTTGTCTGTAGTACTAGTTTTGGAAAAGCATTAGAGGGAATAATATTTTCTGGTCGTGACCCTGAGCAAGGAACCAGTGAGAACACCTTTCCTATGGCAGAGACTTGACAGTGTGCTTGTGTGCCTGTGGTTGTAGCACTGGAAGTGTGACCAAAGAAAAGGAACAGCCTTAATGATCCTTGGAAGAAATCACTTTCACATATGCAATGCAGGATCTTCATGTAATACCTACCTGTGTTCAAGGAAAGTCTTGGCACTTTGTTGGCTGCCTCAGCCTGTGAAAAGATTAATGAATTCCCTTAACAAAAGAAGTCAGATGTACTAATTTGAACATAGTGTAGACTGATCGAAAATTCACATTGAACTTGCAGCATGTGTCCAGAAAGTAGCCAGCTATTTTTGTCTCTTCTTTGTGGCTGTGCCACTCTCTGAATTGGAGTCCGAAAGGCCAGGAGATGATTTCCATGTGGAAGGTTTCCAGTTTTTGCCAGGTCAGAAGACCAGAAATGGCATACTGTCTAAAAATACATAATGTCATTTTGATTTTTGGTTTATTTTGAGTTTATTTTAGGGCTGGCACCACTGACTAGCAGGCTTAAAGGCTACATGACAGGTCTCAGGAGGATTTCAGAAAGATGGACTGTGATAAACAGACCTGACTACAATCTGACTCACTCTTTCAAAGAACTGTTAAGGCCCCTTATTTGAACTGATGCATTTAACTCCTCTTTACCTCTGAGATAAAATCAAAATTTTAGTTCTTGTGCTCCCACAATGTGCTGAAATTGAGGAGGACTGGTTTAAATGCCCGTTGTTAAATTACAGCCTTGATGAAGATAAGCTGTACTGTAGAGACCTCTCTGGGCAGCCCCTCCACTGAGGAGAACATAATGATGTCATAATTTTCCTAGCTATTTATCTTTAGCTGAAAACTTGCCATTAACAAAAGCTGCCCCTGTAGATTGGAATTAACTCCACAAAACTTTTTTGTCATTGCAAATTCAACATCAATCCCATAGCCCTTCTTCTAGGAGTTCAAAGATAGGAGACAAAACCGAGAATGGTCTAAAGAATCTGGTAACAAAAGGATGTTTAAAAACTAGGTATTAAGTTATCTTCTGGTCATATGTGGGGGAAAAAATAAAACAAAGATCCCGGTGTCATCACAGCAGTGTAAAAAAGATATATGCAGATTCTGGCCCCAGTTACATTCTGGAACATTCATTTATTTTCATCTTTCTACAGCTTTTGTCTTTTGGGCTGCAGACAACTTATTTATTTTCTTTACAATCTCACTTCTAAAGCAAAATCCAGTGTACTAACCCAAACCTCATCAGTAAGTATTTTTGCATTTTTTAAGGGAATATAATTTCAGCTATATGTGAAGAATGATCAGAAGGCACAAGAATAGAAATAAATACCACTAAAAGCAGTTTTCCTGTTGCAGTCAGAGTTGTTTGAAAAGAGAGAAATGCCGTAACCTACAGGAGCCAAGCTTTAGTTTTAAAATCTAAAGTGTAAAAAGGTACACTTTTTCCTCTTTTTCTTGGCACAATGAATAGCCAAGCCAGTTTTAAGGGACTGGAGGCGCAAGAGCCTCCTCTGTATCAGCATTACAGCTGTCAGGAACAATGAAACTCAGCGCCACAAAATGTTTCAAATAGAGTGGATAACACAACTCCTCAGTACACACAATTCTCAGCTCATTAACAGCTACAGAGAGATGCACAGCTAAGGGGTGGTGACCTATTTTGGTGGCATAATTTTGCTGATAGAATTGAAATTCAACAAAAATTCCCTTTTTAGCGAAGAGAGTTGTCCTATTCACAGATATATCTCTGTCCTGCACTGTAATGCTGGCAGTATTACTTGTTCTCATCATTTCTCTGCCTCAGGTGGATGTTGAATGTCAAGGGAGGCACTGAGAATAGAAAGGGGAAGGTAAGGACAAATCAGGATTTTCTTTTTGAGTAATTCAGAGACTAAAGGAATTTGGGGAAAGTTGTCTTACATTTCTCCTCTGCAGGTCGTCCAATCCCACTCTGTTCCCCAGGAGCTGTCACTGGGCCAGTGATAGAATCACAGAAACAACTAGGCTGGAAAAGATGTTTGAGGTCATCAAGTCCAACCTATTACCCTGTCAACTAGACCATGGCAGTGAGTGCTATATCCAGTCTTTTATTTAAGACCTTCAGGAAAGGTCTTCACCTCCCTGGGCAGGCCATTCCAAAGTCCAATCACTCTTTCTGTGAAGAATTTTTTCCCGATGTCCAGCCTAAACCTCGTCTGGCACAGCTTAAGAGATTCTGTCCTCTCATCCTGTCACTGGTGGCCTGGGAGAAGAGGCTGATCCCCACCTGGCTAAACCTTCCTTTCAGGGAGCTGCAGAGAGTGACAGGGTCTGGCCTGAGTGAGACAGGATCAACACCCCCAGCTCCCTCAGCTGCTCCTCCCAGGGCCCCTCACCTGCCTTGCTGCCCTTCTCTGGACACACTCCAGCATCTCAATATCTCTTCTGAACTGGGGGGCTCAGCACAGCACACAGCACCCAGGGTGTGGCCTCACCAGTGCTGAGTACAGGGGAAGGATGACCTCCCTGCTCCTGCTGGCCACACTGTTCCTGGTACAGGCCAGGAGGCCCTTGGCCTTCTTGGCCATGTGAGCTCGATGCTGGCTCTTCCACCTGCTGTCAAAGAGTACCCCCAGGTCCTTCTCTGCCTGGGCACTCATCATGTTGCGCTGCAGGAGGTTATCATGGCCAAAGTGTGGGACCTGGCACTTGGTCTTGTTAAACTTAATATTGCTGGACTCAGCCCATCAACCAGGTCCCTCTGCTGAGCCCTCCTACTCTCCAGCAGATCAACATTCCTGTCCAACTCGATGGCATCTGCAAATTTGCTGCTGGCGGACTCCATCCCCTCACCCAGATCACCAATTAAGATGTTAAACAGGACCAGCCCCAGCACAGGCCCCTGAGGGACACCCCTCAGGGTGAGCAGCCACCAGCTGGATGCAGTACCGTTCACCACCACCCTCTGGGCCCGGCCATGCAGCCAATTCCTAACCCAGCAAAGAGTGCTCCTACCCAAGCGTGGGCTGCCAGCTTTTCCAGGAGTGTGCTGTGGGAGATGATGTCAAAGGCCTTGCTGATGTCCAGACAGACACATCCACGGCCTTCCCTGCATCCACCAGGTTGGTCACGTGGTCACAAAAGGAGATCAGGGTGGTCCTGCCCTTCCCAAACCCATGCTGGCTGGGTCTGATCTCCTGGCTGTCCTGTAAGTGCTGTTTGATCAAGATGATCTGCTCCATAACCTTGCCAGGCCCTGAGGGCAGGCTGACAGCTCTGTAGCTTCCCTGATCCTGCAGCTGGGTAAGCAAGCTGCAGTGCTAGCAGCCAGCACCGAAATCCCAAGAGGAGACAGACTGCTTCTTCCACCTGGGAATCTTCAAATAACACAGCTACCTGGCAAGGAAAAAAACAGAGAAAATAGAAGTGCATCCATAATTTCTTCTTCTTCCCTACTTCAAGGAAAGTCACAGAAAACAGCATCTTCAGGGCTGCTCATCTGAGGCTTTGGCAGGGAATGCTCTGTGGCTCACTTCTTAAGTTACTGCCAAGGACATCAGTAGCTGCCAAGTTACTGCAAGGTGTTGAATAAACCTCAGGCTAGCATGAGGCTGTTTTGGCATGGTAGTGGGACTGGCAGAACAACAGGTCTCAGGAAAACAATTGCTTCTAATCCCTCGTTCCAGCCAAATCACCTACAAGCAACTGTTTGTGGACAACAACATTTGTCCAGATTTCTAGTCTGTGGAGTCTTTTGAGGGCCCCTACCACTCCCAGCATCTGTTGGTCTGTTGAGAAGAGGTGTCATGAAGCTTTCATGACTAAATGGAAACCTAGTCAGAATCTAGTCAGAGGACTTCTCAATGCAATCTTCCCGTGGCTTCAGAATGAAACCAAGCAAACATGGAAAACTTCATTTATTAATAATTTATGGCTTACCTATTCATATGCCTGCTGTCTTGGGAAGGTTCAAAACAAAGCCCTGTGCTCTAGGTTTTATTTCCTAAACAATACAATCTCCTGAAGTGGCTGTGTGTGTTTCAACTCCATGTCTTGATAGCAAGCGGCACACGGGAAAAAAAAAAGGAAAATGGGAGAAGAAATAATTTCAGTTACTCCAAGTTTGATTAAAAAATTCTTTTCTATAAAGAAAGAATGACCTTGTGTGCTTAGAAAACTGGACTCAGAGGTATAGGTTGAACTCTGCCACCTCTCTCTTGTTCAGCTTCAGATGTACAACACATCGTTTCACCACATGCATTTTCTAGGTATAAAGTGCTGTGAGGGACGGAGGGGAGATTTCCAAGCCTTTGCTTGGCCTTTTGCACAGACTGGTTTTCCCACCACCCCAAACTGCTTGAGGGCTGTGCCCATGAAAACCCATGCAAGGGGGAATGGGTAATGAAGAAAATGTACTGGTGGTAGCATTTTCTACCCCACAGAACGGTGAGGGCACATATTTGGGTGCTCAGCTTCTCACTTTCACCACTGCAAGTCACGAGTGAACAGTATTGGGCACCTCCCTCCACCAGCCATACTGAGTGAGTGTGAAAGGCCTGGAAAACACTCCCCATCATACAGCCACCACTTCCTGGGTTAATGTGTCCAGGCAGGATGAAGACAACTGTCCTGGCATGATGTCTCACTGGGATGAGGGATGAGGGTCTCTGCAGCTCACAACTGTGAGTTCCAGGAGGCCCAAGCACAACCCTGGTGTTGTAAGCACTCCATATCCCCAGCAAGCTGTCTGGGTAGAGTCAAGAGAAGGACAGGAAGAGGTTTTTATGTGGTGAGGCAGAAAGCTACAATTAAAACTGAAGATGGAGTAGTCTTTCCTTAAAGTTTTGGATGGTGACACTGCCAGAAATTTTGAAGGGAATGTAGTGTGAGGCACAGTGTTTGAGGAAACCCAAAAAATGAGGATGGGTGATGAGCTCAGGTATCTAAAAGTTTAGATTACTTATTCATTCCTAACTATTTTAATATAGCCAGACTCTGGTAAGAAAGGCAAAGATTAATCAAACAACAGAATTTTGACTTAGAAGAAAATAATATGGTTCAAACATGCTGTAGGCATGAATGCTTGACAATATTGAGGATGCCAGAGTAGTGTTAGTGCAGCACAATGCAATATGTTGGCATGTGGTAATTTTAAGAGCCAGAAGTATCTCCTCTTAAACAATCTGAAATGCAAATATGAAGCCAGTTTTCCTTCCTTGCTCTGTGTTTTCCTGACAGCCACTGCCAGCATCCAACCAGTAACTTGTCACCTCAAAAACACGCTGATGCATTTGCTGAGGTGCTAATCCTGACCATCATGTGTATGCACGTGCCTTCCTTATGCAGTCTTCAGGACAAACTCTGGTTTCTTAGACTAAATCAGTCTGCCAACAGCCAGGAGAATGAAAAGGCAAACGTTTCCTAAGAATAAGATTCCTGGCATCATGCAGAAGGGGTCTTTTAGTAAGAAATGCAATGGCAAAAAACCAACCTGGTTGGCTTGACTGAAACCAAACACAGGTGATTTAAGCTAGAACCTTTCCTAATCCAGCTCAGCTGCATAGCAAGGACAAAAACCTGATTTTCACCACATAACTAAGCTGTCTCATTTAAAGTTCAGGCTACACAGAGCTCAGAGTACTTTCAGGATCTTCTCCAGCACTGAGCAGGATCTACAGACTGTTTCCTACACTCTTTTCCAAAGAAATGAAAATAAAAATCTGTTTTGCATGGAAATGGAATGCAATTCACACATTATTAGGATTTAGCAGTTCTTGCTCTTTTAAAAATTTCTGTGAAAAGAACAGCTTTTGAACTGACATTTGAAGAAATAAAAGGGACATTTTTTTTCCTTCTTTCTGTTTTTAGCTACTGATCAAAGTATATTAAACCTGCTCTTACCTACTCTTCTGGAATCTCTCTTGCTCCTCCCTACACACTCCATTCTCTCTTGTTTTACTAGTGTGTTTAAAATTTGGAAATATTACCCTGGTCTCCTGCACTAAAAGTAAGAAAAAAACCTGCACATAATTTAAGAAAATTTCTTAAGTTTTGAATTCGAATCCCTTACCAACTAGCAAGACATTCTGGAAACTAAATCTTAACCAACATGGACGAGAAATAGGTTTAAAAATTGACTGCCTAGATGCTTTGTTTTGTTTCATTTAATATGTTTTCACTAACTAAACATCTTATAGGGGCTGTCTGCTGCAGACTCCATCATGGTGTAATAAGTCACTTCATAGAGGTCATTTCACTTGGGTGTGCTCTGTGAAATGCCTTGGTAAAGGATTTCAACCTCATTGCATCACAGGCTTCAAGCTATATGAGAGGAAGCTATATGTAGAGAAATGTAGAACTACACGTAGAGAAACTGGTGGCTTTTACTATTGCATGACTTCCAGCCTTTTCTCACTGCACGTCAAGAGCAAGAAACTGCTGCAGTTGCAGATGCAACCTCTATCATTCCTGTACAGTCACAAAGAGTCAATAGAGCTGATCCATGTTTCCTTGGCAAATTAAACTGGAGGGTTGCACAGTCCTGCAGCATGTTCACTGGGACCAGGAAGACTGCAGCACCCACTAGGGATGCACCCTGCTTATTTTCTGCTGGCAACAAGCATTGCAGTTAAATTGGAGAGAGGATAAACAAGGCAGGGTGGTGGGACGGGGAGGATACAGAATACAGTGTTCAGCTCTGTAGCATAATTGAGATACTCACATCCATTTTTATATATGACTGTCTGGAATGCACTTAAATATATGATTAAATGTCTTCCTGAGTGGATGTCATATGGAAGGAAAAGAGGGGATGGCCTGAAGCGATGCATATTGCACACAACTTTGGCAACATGTAATGTGACTACAGGTTGTAGCATGAATAGGCTGCCCATTCCAGCTCCAGTAAGCACTGGGGCATAACCCTTGTCTTTGCTGGATATAGCCTGTAGCAGAATTCTTCCCCTGGGCAAGGCTTAACAGCAAAACATGAGAAGGCTATTGAAGGGATTTAATTGCATAGCTATCAAGCCTTAGTAGCAGTTGCCTATATATGTTCTCAGAGCACATGTGGGAGTAGAGATGTCTGGATTCTGTGTGATGGGATATTTCAAAACCAGCTGTAGTAATACAAGTAGCAATGCATGGACCTTTACATGGTAATGGAAAATAAAAAGGAGAGGTTTTGAAGAACAGCAACAAGAGAAAGATCAAACAGGCTAGAAAGCAGTTGCTACTCAATAAATTACTTAAAGCTGGAAGACTGAAAGAGTATCCCAGTACATAGCCACAATTGTTGCATTTTCCTTAGCTGTGATCCCCCCATCACCAACTTACTCATACTGGGATATGGCAATAAAACTTTGCCTTTTGTAATTCCAGTGACTACTGGAATTACATAATGTTCTGTGAGTTTTCAGACGACACAGGACTTCTTTCACGGAGGTAAAGCTAAGCAAGAAGTCACTTTGATGTGCTGTCACAAGACAAGGAGACTGTACACCAGCAAGAAAATGGGACCAGGAAGCAAAAACACCTGACAAAGCAGCTGCCTTGAAAAACAGCCTGCAGCAAGTAGCATGTCCTGGAACTGGAACTGGTATGGAGGTGGAGGATGTCTGACCAAGGAGACTGGGATGTGGAAAAATATAATGCCAGGCTTGGTGGCCTTTGAAATGGCAGGCACATGGGAAACAGGGTGACTTCCCAATCACTTTCCTTCAAGGTAATGGAGTTTCCCCATCTTAGCAGCAAGAGGTTTTCACCTCAAAATGATATGCTGCAAAATGCACTTCTGCATGGCAGGAGACATGCAGAAGTGCATTTTGCAGCATATGATGCTCATGGCAGGACGGCCCCACGATGTCATGGTCAGCCCCCACCCACCATCTGGTGTGGTAGCTGCCCTGGCTGAGAGACACCCCTCTACTGGGGCAGCCCCACGCTCGTCCTTGCAGTGGCACCCCATGGGACAGGACTGTGAGGGAGGGGGGCGGCTTTGTTGCTGTCTTTGAGAAAATGAAGCAGACAATGATACAAGTAAAAAAAAAAAAAAAAAAAAAAAAAAAAAAAAAAAAAAAAAAAAAAGTGTGAGGAATTTACATGCAAAACCAAAGCCAAATTTGAAATCACAGGTACCCTTGTGATAATGGCTCAGGTGTCCCCTTACTTCCTCACCTGCCTCCTTCTCTTGTATTTATAACACTGGATTCCTCAGTGAAACTGTTTGTGCACACAGCTTTATCACTTTCAATATCTGATGTCAATACATGCAATGCATGCAGGATGTGTGCATCTCCTTGCATCTCCCTCGCCATCCAGATACTCTTCGTCGCTTCTGTTAAGGGCTGCCCTGCAGCAGCAGCAGCAGCATTTTGCAGCGTGCCATGTTCCCACTGCACTGACGACTGTCTGTGCAGTTCGCCCAGAGTCCGTGCTCTCCCTCCTCCTGGCAGCCCTGTCCTTTCCCTTATCCAAACCCGCTCCAGCGGGGGCTGCAGCCGCCGCCTGCGTGTCTGCCGCAGCTCCCCTCCCTGCGCCATGTGCCACCGCCGTCCTTCCCTGCGCGCCGTGCTGCTCGCTAAGGACACGCTGTGGCACAGCTGTCTGCCTCCTCTGCTGCAGTCAGGCAGGTTTGTATTACTGTGCGCGCTGCTGATGTCGAGCTCCTGTCGTGACCCAGCACCCCATAGGAGGAGCAAATGAGCTGAGACGTCAACGCAAAAAATTATAGCCATGCGAGCAATCCCTTTGCTCAGCTGCTTGGAGAGTGCCTACATGGTTTGTGTGACAGCACCAGCACACAGAAGCAGCACTGAAATGCAGTTAGCAATACAGCTGGGAGACAGGCAGCCAGGCAGGCACTGGTCCAGGGACTAAAATGATCGTACCGTGAGCCAGCCTGCAGTGCCTCCAAAAGTGGCTGACTGCTACACAGAGGCTCGGCTTTCTTTGCCATTACTCCAGTTTCCCCCCGGTGACTGCAGTGTGCGCTCCGTTTCGGTTTTGTTTGCCTTTTTGTTTCTCCCTCCCACCCACCGGTCTCCCTCTCTCTCCTCCCGTGTCCTTCTCTCCAGGATGGCGGAAGCAGAGTTGCACAAGGAAAGGCTCCAAGCCATAGCAGTAAGTCAGTTTCCTTTTACTTGCTCTTTTGTCCTTAGCCGTGGGTTGTTGGAGGGACGGGAGGATTCCAGCACAGTGGCTGGGAAGCACAGGGAGAGCCTGGCTTGTGCAAAGTTCTGTGTGGAATTCCCTGTTCGGGAAATGAGTGGTTAAAGTCTGCTTTGCGGGATTTGGCGGAGAAAGAGGGCTCTGAGGAAGAGCGTTGAGCTGACACGTGCAGAAAGAAAAATGTGAATGCACAGTGGCATGCTTAAAAGATTGATGATAGAGAAGAAAAGAAGGAATAAATGGGGAGGAGAGGAGATTGCAAGAGAAAATCAGTACTCTGCTGAATATATATTTTTTCACAGCTGGAGGTTTTGCTTAGCTGATGAAGTCAAGCAAAAATGATCTGCTGCAGGATGGCTTTTAGTGCAGAAAATAATTGTGATATTGCTAGTTTTAAGACAATCGAACACAGACACTGCATTGTCAAAATTGTGTAATTGTTTTATCTACTAAACTGTCATCTCAGCTCCATAGCTGAGTACATGATCTCAGAAATATTTCCTGCTGAGCTGCATTACACCACGAGTAAAATATAGGCAGGATTGAGTCCCATATTATAACTTTTGTTTTCACATTTAGTAGAGTATTTGAATTGAGCCATGAGCTCAGCTGGTGCAGACCTTGGAGGAACGTGTCTAGTGACACCAGGTGAGGAAGGGGCCTGGCTGTTTAGGATCCACCATCATCTTGGCATATAGAAACTGCCAGCTCATCTTCTAGCATGTCACAGGCATCGTGTCAAAAGGCCTGTGTTTCTGTGGGCACTGCCAGTCGGACAGCCCCATACAGCCTGCCCTTGTTCAAGTGACACCCAGCTCTTCTTCTTCCCCATGGCTGAGATGTTGATGCAGCTGTGCCGGTCCCAGACGGATGGCACAGCCCGTGCCGGGGACCGCACACCTGGAGATCTGAAGGGAAACAGAAAACAGCAGAGCCCACATGTATTTTAGTTCTCTTCTCCAGTTCCTCCAGTGATCAACAGATGCTACATTTTTCTGCAGCTGGTAAAGGTTACAGATTTCTTTTGTAGTGTAACAGGAATGGCTGCTGCTGCTTCTGCTGCTGCTGCTTCTGCTGCTGCTGCTGTTCCAAGATATTTTTCTTAAGTCCTATACTCTGCTGATAGGTCAACAGAAATTTAAAATAACCAGATTTAAAATAAATAGATTAAGGATTTTTCTCTCTAAAATATTAACTGTAGAAGAGCAAATTATATTATTTGTTAGGTGGGGGAAGCTATAACCATTTAATTTTCAGGCAGTGGAAAGCAGATGCATATTTTTAAGCTGGTTCTCAGTTTTCTATCAACATAGGCATTGCCATATCTCAAGTGGAAACACCAGGAATGTTTCCCCAGAGGCAAACCTCAACATGGCTGGTGATTTGGGACTCCTTTATGGCAGAACTGTACTGCAGAGCTGCATAGCTCTGTGCTATGCTGCAGTGCATAGCTCTGAAACACTTATGTCTCCACATCAAGGAAAAAAAAGTTTACATTGTTGTTTCTTCCAACTGCTATGTAACAGAATACCAGACAAGTCATTTCCACATGATGTCCTGAAACCTGCCACCAAAGTAGATCAAGTCCTCTGCTTCTTAGTGTCCTGCATCTCACACCAATGAGGCCATTATGGATTTAATATTACCACCTGGTGTATGGCAGCTTTTACAGTAGGTTTATGCTAATAGACGGCATTATAGAAAGCATAATAGAAGGCCTTGAGAGTCTAGACCTCCAGACTGAACAAGTCTGGACCTTTCTATACATATTTCCTCTTTGGTTTCTAGTTCTGGTAATTCATGAAACATCGCAGGCAATGTATACAGTCAATTAGATTGAAAGAATTTTACTTCAGCATAAAAAATATTCAGCCTTATTTTAAGTGTTGGTGTGGGTCCATGAACCAATTTGTTTGCTTAGCACTCTGCAGAGCAACAGGTTTTCCATATAAGCTTATTAGTTGTTTTTTCTCCTATGCTTGGTCTGCTGCAGATGTTTGTCAGAATGCAGAGAAGTTAATTTCTAGCTTTGCTCCATCAGAATAAGTGACATGACACAAGTTAGGTGTTTCCTGCCTGCCAGTGGTTGGCTAAAATAAGGTCAGTTCTCACATGCTGCATGGTCTTTCTCAGAAGAAAGAAATGGCATTTCAGTTCAGCTTGGTGCTTTATCTGTTTGAACCTGCTGCAGTATCTCTCTGAGATGAGCAGAAGCTTACTCCAGTGTTCTGCAATCACACTGGTTGCATGCTAGACTTACAGAAAGAAATCCAGTCACCACTGGGTTCTCTACACACCTGTTCTCTGTACATTTACTTCTATCACCATGGTAAATGAGTTTGCTGGGAAATTTGCCGAGTGAATTCTAAGTGTGCATCACTGAATATGTAAAGAAAACAAATCCAAAACCAGAAATATGAACTTTAACACCAGGAAGCTGACTGGTTTTGAAGCATTTGGTTTTATACTTTGTTACCTTGACTTATCATAGTTTTAATATATGCTTCTCTGGCACAGAGCAAAGTGTCATAGGAAGAGGAAAAGAAGGAATCTACTGTTAGGACATTATTCTCAACCTCAGTGAACGTGAGTTAGCCACTTGTTTTGTCTGCAGCAAATACATAGCCTTTCTGTGCATCCATGTTCTATCTGTAAACTGTGAATAATAGATTTTGCCGCATCTTAGAGCAGTGTTAAGGATGCATGCAAGATTGAGCTGTACTTGGATGCCATGGTTTATCAGGGCAAGAAATATCTAAACACATCTTTAAAATAGAATTTGTGGTTCTAAAACAGAGAAGCTTCAAATGTGCATGTTTTAATGTCATTGAAATGCTTAGGCTGTGACTTTCAGATCTTTCAGAAGTCCCTAAAATTCACACACTGACTATAGTAAGACTCAGAGCACTGTGCAAATCTGGTTTGAGAAGTAGGAAGATGTGAGACAGCTAGTAAAAAGTGGAACCCAGCTCTCCCTGCTTGGGAGAAAAACAGAAACTCTGTGTACTGGAGAGGTTCTGTGATGTCTAGGAGCAACTGGTTTTCTGATCCTTACTTGAGCAGAGGCCACATCACATCTTCCAACTTGGATGTCATGTGTGCTACAGACAGATACTGGTAAAGTTTTCTGCCATGACACACTGCTCTTAACATCTACCTGAGTCTGAATCACCACAGCATCCCTCTGCTGCCCTACCAGCAAGGGAGCTGAGTGGTGCCCACTCTTAATACTGTAGCAAGATGTCTTCAGCAGGCACACAAGAGGGTAAAAAAGGAAGCCATCTTCTCTCTGGGCTTGTTCCTGTATAGAGCACTTTGGTGTTTGTGTCTGCTTGTTTTCTGAAGGGGAATGGTGGCTAAAATTTTGGGTGAAAAAGGAAGCATTTTTGTGGCTTTTAAAAGTATGCTGGCTGCAAGTTGCTCAGAAGTTGGGAATGTAACTAGTCCCAGACTCAGTGGCCTGGGGATAGGTGAGCTGACTTAATTTATCTTATTTTGGATAAATAACATGTATGGCCCCAAAATTTGTTATAGGGCCCCTCTTCTATGACTGCAGAGAACTCCAGATGATAAATATAATCTAAATGCTTTGTCTAAATATAGACAAGCATTTACAAAATCTAAGTATTTTCTGTCCCTTACCTAGCAATCACAAAGCTGGGAAATGGGATTTTGGGTATTGATTGGTGCATCTGGTTTATGAATTCACATATGATACAGTGAACATGTGTTATCCATACATCAGGTGAACTAAATACAATCATTGAGGAGCAGCAATGAGGCGAAATTGTCAACAAAAGCAACAACCAGCGCAGGAGTTGGAGGAGGTTTCCTGGTTCAAGAGATGTCCAGCATACAGATTCAAGTGGGGAACTACTATACTGATTCCTTAGTAGACAAAAACAACAGCAATGATGGTCTCTTACTTACAAGTGCCCAGCTCAGAGAAGCAGTGACTCAATTAAAGTATCACTGACATTCAATTAGCCACACCAAAGATACCGCCTGTCAGGAAAGACCATTCCAGTTTTTTCTATGAGATGATGAATTTGTTGAGCTGAATCCAACGTTACTTAGATGTCATCAGGGGGTTGAACTACTATGGCAGGACAGTAGTGTTTAAAAATAGCCCCCTCCTGTATCAGCAAGGTCTGCCTTACATGGATTAAGGACTGGCTTTCTGACAGGTCTCAAAAAGTTGCTATTTGTGAGAGAGACTGCTGTTCCTTGAGAGCAGAGGCAGGGAAGAATTCACAGGAAGCAGTCTTTCAAGATTTGAAGGCATTCCCTAGTTGTAATTTGATGTAAATGGAAATTGCTGATGCGCAGATAACAAGTGGCAGAGGAGCTGGATATACTACATGAAGACAGCAAGTTGATTATTTGGTAAACTGGATCTTCCATTTGGAGAAATACATCACACCTGTGTACAGCTGGCATTAACAGAGGCCAGTATGGGTTTGTACATGCAGATTTAAGGTAGTATGGGGCTCGCACCACAGAAGAGGGCTCTGTAGTCTGAGCAACATTGCCTTTGACAAGGAACAAGAAACAGTGTGGGAGGTAATTCAACAGGGACAAGGAGAGGGATCCTGGTCCTGCACAGGAGATTGGTTTCATACCAGTTAAACCTACATCAGGTGAGATTTTAGAGTCCTCCCAAACGGGAGCTATGTGCATTCACATTTACGTGAAGCACTGCACTGATTTTTCAATAGGTGTTTGAGAATACTAATACAGTAGCCGTTACTCCACAAAATGAAAACCCGTGACTAGTACATCATATCCAGGATCATTTTACTATAACACTGCTCAATTTTTGTGAGTCCTTCCAGAGATCATTGTCATGAATATTAGAATGTGAAAAATTAGGTGTTGAGAATCACCTAGAAAGATGTGGCAAATTGACTTAATCAACAGCTTGCTATTTCTGCCATGGCTTAATACATTAGTTTCCAATGCCTTCATTTAGGAAGTAATGCTTTTGTCCTTTAAGTTAAGCATGGGATCAAATCCATCTTAATCTTAATCTTAAGTTGTTTTCAGACCTAAAGACTGCAGGGAAAAACAAAAATGCAGCAAGGTATGGAAAAAAAAGTCAGCTGTGACTTTTCTCCTTGGAAAATAGGTGAGTGAGAAGAATCTGCAAAAGGAATGCGTGTTGTGGAGAGAGGATAAGTAAATACTACTTACGTGTTTTGGCACAAGGATTAGTAGGTATCTAAGGAAGGTAACAGTTGTGGAGAAAACAAACACAAAAAAATGTTCTCCCTGTAATGAGTTGTTAAGCTGTAGAGCCCAATTCTCTAGGACATGGTGAATGCTGAAGAGTGCACTTGGGCTTGAGAAGAAACCAGGCAAGCTCATGGCAGTGGAATCCATAAAGGACTTTCTCATTAGAAGTTTTTTAAGCTGTAAACTACTGGCAGGGAAGTTTTTTATCTGTTTGCCATGCTCCTAGTTCTCCTTTAAGCACTATGAAGCATGGCCTAAGTGTCCTGATCAAGTGCACCCAACCTGTGCACTCAAACAATTCAAATTCCTGGAGTAGCCAAATCTGGAAGTTTTGACACTAAAGCAAGCCCCTGTTGCAATACTTACTTGAATTCAAACTTATTTGAATATTGCTATATAGTTTAATCCATTTTTCCCTTTCCCATTTCCACCTCATTATCTTATTTGTGCATCATATTTATCATATCATATTTATCAT
This sequence comes from Melospiza melodia melodia, assembly GCF_035770615.1. Classification (NCBI taxonomy): domain Eukaryota; kingdom Metazoa; phylum Chordata; class Aves; order Passeriformes; family Passerellidae; genus Melospiza; species Melospiza melodia. The sequence continues at coordinate 70,154,877 of NC_086226.1, read as the reverse complement.
GGCTTACTTATTTATGGCTCTGATTAATCACAACCATTCCTCTGCCATCTCATTCCTCAGTGGTCCCAACACCCAATTACCTGAAACACAAAAAAGCCTTTCGTAGCTCTCCTCTTTTTACCTTCTGAGCTAAAAGACTTGAGGGCTAGTGAGATCTTATCATAATTCCAGAGTACTCTGGTGAGGAAGACCTGGCAGAATTGAGTCTGCATCCTGCTGCAAATATTTCCAGGGGTGAGTTTAGCAGGAGTAAACTAGGGGTTAGCACAAATTATCTAAATAATCTAAATTAGTTCTGTACTGTGAGCATGACACAGATCTGTGAGATTGCTGTGAACCTCAGTGCAAATCAGCCAAAGGAGAGAAATTACATTTGCATTGCTATAAAGGATGAGGAGAGGTTTCCCTGCACACAGATCTGCATGCAGCACTACCCTGGACTGCAGCAATACCATGAGTCAGCTTCATGGCAGACCTTACACAGAGAAATGCATGCAAGCAAGATTTGAATCTTGCCTTTACTTCTGAACATATAAAGGACTTAGAGGTCATGTGTGAAATGTTAGTGTCTTTGCCCATACTAAGACAAAAACCAAGCAAAAAAATGCCTAAAATACCAGAAAACTAAAATTACCTTCTCAAGTTTTATCGGTATTTTTGCTTTAGGAATGTTTAGACGACAGCAAGAGAAGCAAAAATATGAAGAAAAAATATTTCTGTCAAAGTATCTGTGAAAACTAGGTAAAAAATTAGAGAAACAGAAACCAGTTTGCTCTTGAGAAATTTCTAGACAGTTTCCAGACTTACCCAAACTCAACTGTTTAAATTTAGAATTGTTTCCACAGCACATTCCTAGCCCTTAACACATCACCAACATCTCTTGAGCACAGACAAGAAGCCTGAGATACTGGATTTTACCTTGTGCCTTTCAAATTATAGTTTTAAAAAGCTGAAAATGGGTGAAAAGTATGTGAAACACATGTGATTTTTGTTGTTGTTCTTTTAAAGTCTCTGGTTAAATAAAAAAGTTGTGAAAGTTGTACATTTTTGGAAACTATTGAACACCTCTAGCCTGGAGTGTAACTTTAAGGACAGATTTCCTATACCATGGTATAGTTAGTCTGAGGTCAGACTGTGGGATTTACATGCCATGCTTGAAGTAATGGATAGCTGGATACCTAGGTTGAAGGTGGTATAGGCCTGAAAGGGGTTCCACACTGATATTCAGCCTCCTCTTGAGCAGTCCTGCTCTTTTAAAGAATCACTCCTTGTATCCATCTAACTGCTTCACAAATACTGTTCTATGCTTGCACAGAATAAAGTGTATCCTTCTCACAAAGCAGTCACCAGCAAGATGGTTCACCTGCCAAGTGTATTTGGTAAAGTATTGGACTATGCACCTCTAGTAAATTATTAATTATTACCTTGCCCTCTCTCAAATGGCACAGGAGTATATGCTGAGCCTGTGTGTGCTGAGGCACAGGTCGGACTAAGGATGCCTTGCAGAAGCAGAGCTTGGAACCAAAAGGATGCTATGCCTGCCTCTGGCCCTAATTTCCTAGCGTAGAAAAGAATTTTCTGTTGCAAATTCTGATCAGGAAAAGCCACGTGGTTGCAAGGGTTAACGTCATCCAAAAAGATGAGTGGCAATGAAATGGGTTACGGCCTATTGGCAATTGCTTACCAGACCTATGTGGTTCTTGACACACAGATGCTTTCTGTTACTTAGCTGACTTCCAATGAGGTTAGATGCCGGAGGTGTGTAGAGCTTTCTTCCTCTTCACCAGTAAAAACAAATACTCTTGGTGTACAAAAAAAGGCCAGCAACCAATGCAGTTCGAAGAGCTCTTTTTGGAAGGAGACAGACCTGCCCTGGTCTATGAGTTGCTGCCCCTTCCAGACAGCACACAGCTCAGGTTGTTGATTTAGGCAGTGCTCAGACTGTTTTAATTTGAGCTGCCAGCATAATTTGTCAGGATCCAGAGACAACAGCAGGGTGGGGCTCAGACCCTCTGCAGTTCCTAATAATAGCAGTCACTGGCAATCAGCTGGAGATTTGGGACAGCAGAGATGTGTTCAGATATTTCAAACAAAGCACAAACTTTGAAAGAAGGCTCTTATTTTACCAGCAGAGGACTAAATAAAAGGTGCTTAGCAGTTTTTTGGGGCTATGTCATTGTCAGCTCCTCTGCTTCAGCCACGTTCCTTTGCCATGCAGAATTGCAAGCAGCACTGCAGTAGAAGGAAGTAACCTGGGCAAGTGATGGCTGAGGAGACCCTTTTAAGAGGCTGAATATTGCAGACAGAAATTAGAAGCCGTGTGATTTATTGCTGGAGAGGCAGCACTGAGCAGGCCGAGGCGCTGGCTGCAGTCTCGTTAGGGCACAGCAGCAGCAGGAGCGAGGCCGGGGCTGAGATGGCTCAGAGCGGGGACGAGCGCCTGGCCATTAATTAACCAGACGAGTGCCACTGTGGAATGACCGGCCTTTGCCAGAGGGAAAGAGTATACAACCCCTTCTTCTTAACCTCTCATGGAACAGCTCTGTTCTCCACCATGTGCCAGGTCCTTGGAAGAGCTCCTGATGACAACAATGTGTTTTTTAAAGATCCCTAGTCATCCAACTGTTTTCCATTTGGAACATAAAGCAAGCACTCGGTATCCAAGGTGTCACTAAATTTACGACAACTGCTGCCCATGGGACTGGATTGTCTCATATGCTGGCGTTGGTACAGAATGGTTATCTTGAATGTGTTGGCCAGTTCTGGCAGCTTTTTGCAAATAGTATTTGAAAGTTAATCCCTTATCTCTTTTGAATCCTCAACTACATTGCAATAGAAAGTAAGGCTTAGTTGTTAGTCATGTATTTGCTCTTAATAAATATGAGCATATACAAGAACTTTCTGTATGTCAGACAAATCGGCTCCAGCAGAATTTTGATTCAGCATTGAAAGCTGCATCTTTAAGACTGCTCCTTGTGGTAGAGATACCTTCTTTATTGGGAATGTACATAAACTCATCCCAGCATCACCAAGATCTTAGCAATTTGATCTGGTTAAGGAAGTAACTTCTAATCAGGCAGGGAAAGAACCTCTAGTTTTTAAAAAAATAAAATAAAGAACAGCCTAAATGTAACACTTTGAAGAACTGTGTCCCTGAATCAGTAAAACACTATACCAATTCTTTCTGCTAAATTTACTGTTGTTATTGCTAAAGTTTCAAAGTATACAAGATTTAGACTAAAATACAATATGGACTATAGGATACAGACAATACAGGATGCCTGAAACTCACCTGTGAAATAGAGACCTTCTCACACTTTTCATGCTTTAGCTTTAGATTATCAGATTGCCAACTTCCTGGTTTCTTGAGGAAAAAATAATAGAATTGAAGTGGTTTATGATTATTCTTTTCCTTATCATGTGTGATGTTGCTTAGGGTGCTGATGCAAGATTTTGGTGACACTAATGTGTCACAGACCTCCTCCTCTGTGACTTTGTCTGTAATTCACAGTGTTCCAGAGTGTTCCACAGGAGTTGTTCCAGGATCAATAAAGCTTACAACACAGGCAACTCTTTACTTTTTTTTCCCCTCGGATTTTAATATAATCTGAAGAATTAATAAGAATATATATAAGAATTAATAATTCTGAAAGCAAGGGGTGTTCAAAGATTATTCCACTTCTGAGAAGGAGCAGATGGAAAATCCTGCTGAACTGGAAAAAGCTGGTAGGAATTTTACAACTCTGCTGCAAATCTCAGAGGACTTCAGGGGTAAATTCTCTTCTGGACTTGGCCTCTGTATCTCTGCCTGCAAACTCATTGCCTGTGAAAGCAGCCCTGAAACACTAAGGAATCTAGATCTAAGGAAAAAAACAGTGGTATTTTGGTGGTCCAAGTATCTACAGCTACAGTTTCTGCTACATTTTGGTTTGTGACATTTAAGGCAAGCCACCATCCTGGCTTAGACATATAAGAAAACAGAATAGTCTGTGGCGTCTGTTAGTTTGAAAACACATGCTCATTGGTAAAATAAATCCAATTTATATTGAAGTGAATAACAGTAATGACATAACTCTGGACAAGTCAAAGATGACTGGTCGAAAGGTGGTTATATACTGTTACTATCTGTGTGGATTGGAGGGTGGTTTTACCAGGCTCATCTGTGTGCCACTGAAGTGAAAAAGTGATTTTTAAATGATACAGGAATATTACTGGCCTTTTTCACATGGTGTCTTCAATACAAGCACCTAGTACTTACCAACAGCTGTGTAGCACTACTGAAGAAAGAGTGATAGTGGAAAATGCTGTGAACATTACTCAGCAGTCTCATCTCAGTCTCCTCTATCATGGAAAAGGCACTGTGAGTGTATATATATGTATATGTGTGGTGATAGATTAAGATAGATAGATAGATAGATAGATAGATAGATAGATAGATAGATAGATAGATAGATAGATAGATAGATAGATAGATAGACAGACACGCACACAAACATAAAAGCTTAATAAAAGCTTAGTATATATGGTATATATTCTGGAATGCTGTTTGTTAGGCATGTGGAATGCTGTTTTGGTCAGATCCATGCTGTGTGTTAGTCTCCAAGAAATCCTTGGGCACAATGGAGAAGAGTCCAAGAGAGTCAGGAATGATCAGAAGTGGAAGAAAATTACTGCTGAGGCAAAGCAGACTTGTCTGGCCTGGTGAAGAAAATACCATTCTTAAGCTGATCTTGTGTAAGGGTACAAAAACCTTCTGTATTCCTTCTAGGGTGGATCACCAATATCTTTGCCTGTTCTCAGATGTTTCTTAGTCAACCAGTGATAACTAGTCTGCGTATAAAGTGTTCTTCTGCAGCCTGTCAGTTTCTTTGCAATGCCAAGCACACTCTTTCCCAGAGTTTGGCAGCTGACTTATGGATGCTTGCAGACCCAGAAGAGAAATTTAACCCAACTGCAGTGTCAGAAATCTGAAGCCGTATTGGTTTACTTTGCATTTTGAATAGGGCAAGTGTGTGAGTAATCAGGCACTGGAATTCAGATATGTTGAGTAACCTGATCATGTTTGAGGACATAAAATTACCTTTCTTCCTGCAGGAGAACCATCAGTCCCTATTCTCTTCAGCAGGATCCTATTCTGCTTCCTATCAAGTTTATGGGAATTTTGCTGCTAGTTTCAGTGGTGAGCAGGAACAGGAGTATCCCCATAAATATTCACACCATTTCTAACACTATCATCACAAAAAATTCCAGATCTGTGCCAAATCAGACCTATAAATCAGACTTTCCAGGAGGAAGTATAAGGATGAGGATGAATACAGAAACTCAGCTTCACTATTTGTTTAACCTTGAGAGTTGCATGCTTTGCCATTTGTCAAATGCTTGTATCAGCAGTACAGAGGCACAGTTAGAAAGTGCCCAAACACAACTATCCAAAGTTCAGCTTTTTATGGGAAAAAAACAAAAAAAAAAAAAAAAACAAAAAAAACAAACAAACTGGATTTTAAACTCCATGTGTTCATGTTCATCCACAGGAGAAAGCCAGTTTTGACAGCTTGGTTCTCATAAAACTTACTCTCTGCTCTTGACTTCTTCCCTTTTATGTTACCAAGAGTGCAGATATACCTTTGCTGGAATAAGCTTCCCATGCTTTAACTGTGCTTTGCAAGGAGCTGCTTTTTCAGTACAATCTTTTTCAACAGTTTTTTCTCTTGCGAGAAATGTTACAAATGGTAGCAGGGGACAGGGGGGTTTGGAATAAAGAAAAAATAGAGTAATTATAGTACCATCTCTTTTTTTCTGCATAGGCAGGGAGTAGAGAAAATTTTTTTTTAAAAAAGAGTTATTTTCAGTTTCAGTGAAACCATGTTTGTGGTTTCTTTGTTAATCCTGGAAGGTGTGAAACTGTGAAGGCTCAGCAAGCTGAAATTTCCTTAACACTATAGCCTAAAATCAAAGGGGTTGAGAACCTTACTCTTTGGCTTGTGCAAACTGAATTAAAGCATTAATACTGTGATTGAATTTCATTGTTTTTCTTTTTATCTAAGCCAAATTGGCTTTGAGTTGCCTTTACAAAACAATGCAAAACTTTGCACTGAAACTTTGGAGCCAGTCTTTAGGACCTGTTTGGGGGCTGGAAAACAAATAGTGCATAATCTGTCAGGCAAAAAAATTGTCAAAGGCCTCCAGAAAGCTCAACTTCAGGACAAGTTCTTTGCACCTACATCTTGACCTGTATGGGCAGAAAGCCTTGCAGCATGCATTAAGGTAAAGCAACAGGTACTCAGATTATAACATCCTTACAGATTTATATTTCTCTATTCCTGTATTTTAAGACAGCTCACGTCATAGTTAAAAAACTCATCACAGAGACCCTTCGGTGCTGATGTGCTGCTAATATTGCACTCCATTTGTCTTGGTCTGAAAGACAAGCGCCTGCTATGAAGGCAGGAGCATCCCTTGGAACGGAGAGTATGACCCCCTTCCCTGCGAATTATTATAATTTTGAATCCAAGGGGCTCTCAGGCAAAGGTAAGACAATAGGAAGAGCAGTTCATGACGAGTGTGTGCAATAAAGCACACAAACATCACCAGCCCCGGCACTGACCCCACACAGAACCCGAGCTCGGGCCCGGCCCGCTCGGCCGCGGCGCTTTCCCTCTGCTGCAGTTCCGGCCTCGGCCGGCAGGGGCGCCGCTGCTCCCGGGGGCGGGGCGGGGGCGGTGCCTCCCCGCGCCTGCAGGGGGCGCTGTGGCGATGGCGGCTCGGCCCACGCGGGCCGGGGTGGCGGAGAGGCCTCGCTCCACGGAGGGACTCTCGGGAGCACCAGGCTGGGATGGCAGGGCTGAGCAAAAATCCCGGGGTGGTGGACGAGATGTATCAAACTCCGCAGCTGTAGCGGGAGCCACAGGATGTCGGGCAGACAGGGGATGCGGACTACAGCGTGACGAAAACGGAGCAGTGGCAAAGAAGGGACGGGGGATGAGGCGGCAGCGTCCCGGCTCTGAGCAGGACAGGGGAAGGTCGGCCCAGGGGCCTGGGGTTTTACCCGAGGCACCCGAGCAGATGGAGAAAAGTCCCTTTGTTTTAGTGAGGTAGGGTGTTAATAAAGTCCCAGTGCAGCGGCTGCTCTGACGAGCGGGACTCCACTCACGGCGGAAGAGAAGCAGCCGAAGACAGAACCCCACAGTGCTGATGTATTCTCCCCATAGCAACCCCAGCCCCTCTCCCCTCAGAATGCTGACAGCCCAAGAGAGATAGGGCATTTGCACCCAAATCTGTTTTCCCAGTCTAAATCTTCACAGTATCTCTGCCCCGCGTGAAACCCCAGGTAAAGAGAGAGTAGCCAGCTACACCCCCTCCCCTGAGCTGTGACAACTTCTTTTGTCTCTCTTTAAGTATCCCGTTATTGTCTCCTAGCAACATGCATGGGGGAAAATTCCCTAAGAGACAAAAAAAAAAAAAAAAAAAACCCAAAACAAAGGAGAATTATTAAATCCCAACACCATTTCAAGCTATTTGTCCTTCTTCAGCAGAATTCTTTGGCTTAATATAGCCCCACTTAAACCATGAACAATAAGTAATTGGCTTGTGTGTGGATATATTGCTGAAGCATTGCATGTTTCCAGGTGTGCAATCCAGAACTGCAGATATTCAATACTTAGTAGAGAATAAAGGTGGCAAAGCTGGTGACGGCCTCTTTCTGTGGTGTAGTAATTGCATCCTGAGTTTTACAATGTTACAACTATCACATTAGTGTGTGACTTAAAAACTCCATCTTTGCTGACCAGTTCTCAATTTAACAAACTAAACATAACATATTTTTGGGTACCTGAGTAATAGCAACAGTGGTTTTGGCTGGTTCAAGAGTTGGGTATTTTTTTACTGAAGTGAAGAGCATCACTTTCCAAAAAGTAACTGTGTAAGTGGCATTCAGCTTTCCATTTGTATTGTCTTTCAAAAATTAATATAGAATATCTCATCTACAAAATGTTGGAAATATTTTCCTTGGCTAAAAGACATCAAGAAACAATTACAATCATTTAGAGCACATTTAAGTCATACACTGAAGTACCTACATCTGTACAAAGATGCACATCTGGCTTTTAGGTCTGCTAGGTATCCAAAACATGTCCTCATAGTAAGAAATCAGATTACTGGAATGGATGTACAACAGATATCAAGGGTAATGGAAACAAGCTGGTAACTTGCTACAAGATCAGCAGTTGAGAGAAGCAGAGAGCAGTTAGGATGAGCACAGATGCCTCTGCACTTTACTGTGGTGTATGGCATCCATTAGCTCCCCATCTGACTCAAAAATATGTGCCAAAGAGTAAACTCAGTAAGCTCAGCATGAAGTCTAAACTTTGTTTCAGAAAGGAGGTAATACAGTCGTGTATTATTCTCCTTAGTGTCCTTACTCAGGCATCTTTTTCCAGCCAACCACCCTCAAAAACTTGAGTTATTACTTTTTTTTTTTTCTGTTGTACTGACAAGGACTAGCTATTTACCCACATTTTTCCTGACATATGAGTAAGAGCAATATTGTCAAAAGTATCCAGTAACTCTTTACTCAGCCTGAGGCTTTTCAAAGCCTGTATTTTTTGTAAGGTAGATTGTTATGTAATGCTTCCTCTATTCAGAATACCTTTGTATTGATCTGAAAGACATTGTGAAACTTTGGTGTGTCGGACTTCCGCATCTGCTAGAAATGCAAAGTAAATCTTCATTCTGACAGTTTCACAAGTGGCAAATTGAACAACAGCACACAGTGATAGGAAAAACTTACACTTACTTACCCTTTTTATATTGATTGCATCCTTGGTCTTTACTTTTAAAACAATATTTATTTGTTTCAGCTTCTCCTTCTTCAGATAAAAGGAGGGAGAGAAACTAACTTTACTAACTAGTAAGGAATAAAAGGCATGTCATTGGAGGCAACAGCATTGCTGAAAAAAAAAAATAAAATCCCCTCTAATAGTTTTGGTTTGTCACATAGTTACAGGGTTTTTCATGCAACCTGAACTTGTGGCCCCATCTTTCCCTACAAAATGTGAGTTGTCATACTTACCATGGCACAGAAGCAGTGCGAAAACCATCTACGTCAAGTCTAAATGGTACTTTGAAGATGGAATTTCAGGCACAAGTGCTTCCCAGACCTTTATTAGTCTGTCTTCAGCAGCTGATGAAGCTTGATGCTATAAAGGAGGCAAACAAAATGCCATTAAACACCTCCTGAATAGTTTCAGAATAGTTTTCTTTCTGCTTTGGCAGTGGAGAAGAAAAATCTCTATTGTTCATGACTGGCATTAGAGCAGTCGGGTCTACAGCTGAGGTCTACACCCCGTCATGCTAGCAAAACAGAAAACATGTGCCCAGCGTCAGCCTCCAACAGAGCACAGGGCAGGCAAGATGAGAAATGAGCACAAAAAGGTGAAATCATTTACCCAAGACATTGAGGAAGCTGAAACCCTCTTTTTCACTCATCCGGTGGCAGGCTCCACACTGAACCCTACTGCCCAGGTCCATGTTAACTTCTGTCGTCAAAGGTTCCCACCCTGCACAGAAAAACACAGTCCACTGACCTGCTTCTGTTTAGGGTGCTGGAAGATCCTGTGTGGGCGTCTTGTCTGCAGGATGCTCTGATCCTTTAGTGCCCAAGATCTGCACCACCTCCATAGGCCATGCCAGCAAGGCCTTCAGCAGAGCTGTTTCTATAGAGCTTTCATACATTTTGATTAGCTGGCATCAATGGACTGAATCTTCCACCATGGGCTGCACTGCTGTTCCTCAGCCATATCACATATGTTCTGTGATACAGCATGTGTAATCAGTTAACCCATCAGTTTTTTTCTTTACTCCTACCTTGTGCATGCGAGCAGCCATACCAATAACACACTTTCAGAGATCCTTCAGAGGTGTCTGAGGACCAGAATTTGTATTAAATGTCTGCCTGGTGACTCCACTGCAGAGACACCTGGTGCAAAGAGGAAACTTTGATCCAGCCTGCTGACATGGCTTTTGTCCCTCTGGTTGATGTTCATGATCACTATAATTGTTTGCCTAGTTTAATTTGGTGGGTATAGGGGCAGGTTTTGTTAGGATCTCTGCAATAAGGGATAGAGTTAAGAAGCTGCTAAGTCCTCATAAGAGATGTATTACAGCACCAGCTGTGACCTACACATGTGTTGGAGCAGTCCCAAGCACAAGTACAGGCTTGACAGAGGAGTATTGAGAGCAGTTTCTGGGAGAAGGACTTGGGGCTGCTGGTGGATCAGAGGCTGTACATGCCCTGTCAGTGTGCACTCAGCCCAGAAAGCCAAAGTGTCCTGGGCTGCATCCAAAGCAGCGAGGCCAGCAAGGTGAGGGAGGGGATTCTGCCCCTCTGCTCCTCTCCGGTGAGACCCATCTGGAGTGCTGTGTCCAGCCATGGGGCCCCCAGCATAAGAAAGACAGGAAATTTTTAGGTCGAGTCCAGGCGAGGTCATAAAGAGGGATGGGAGACTGAAGCACCTCTCCCATATCTGGAGAAGAGAAGAATCCAGGGAGACTTTATAGCACCTTCCAGTGCCTAAGGGGAGGAGAGAGATGGGGAGGGAGATTTTACCAAGGTATGTAGTGGCAGGACAAGAAGTACAGCTCTAAACTGAAAGAGATTAGGTTTAGATTAGATATAAGGAATAGATTCTTTACTGTGAGGGTGGTGACACACCCATACAGATTGCCCCAAGAAACAGTGGACATGCCATTCCTGGAGTGTTCAAGGCCAAATTGGGTGAGGAACCTGGTGTAGTGAATGATGCCCTTGCACTTGGCAGAGGGGTTGGAACTACATCATCTAAAAGGTCCCTTCCAACCCAAACCATTTCTATTATTCTCTGAATACTATGTTTCTTTATTTCTAGGGAAGCAAAGCAAGAACATCCCCTCGCAGTGTAGCATGACCTAGGAAACTTGCCTTTCCATCTCTGCAGCCACAGCAGCTATGGATCTAGCTTGATTTCTCTGCGTTTCTACTGATAGATTCAAAGGTACTGCCCCATGGCAAGTAATAATCATTTGAAAGAAAAAAATAATTTAATCCATGAGTAAAAAATGGCTTTAGGAAGAAGCAGAGGCAGAAATATTTTCAGGTGTATAGAACTGTTCTGCCCAACTCATTACAAATGACATAACTGTGGCATATATTTTCAAAAATCTTAGCAGTGGAATGGATAATTTTTGCCTCTGACTTTCAAGCTGTGATCTTGGACGGGTGGTGGGAAATTTTGAGGGTTTTAAGGCTGTTAAGATTCAGAAAGGAAAACCGAAAAGGTGAAAGTGTTGGCACCAGTTTCCTAGCAATTCTCATGGCAGGAAGAGAGCGTTTTCAAGCACCAGCAGTTATCAGGACTGTCAGCCAGCTAGCTGCTCAATAAGGATGCGCCTTCACGACAAGCAGTGGTAAAAGAATCCTATTTTATAAGTATGTCTGTCTTCTCTGAATGCCAGTTGTTCAGCACGGGACAGCAGAAAAGATCATTATGGCGGACTTTTACTTGTCAAAAGTTGGATCAGAAAAGAAGATTTTTTTTCTATACCTATTTCTGTTACAGAGAATTTCTTATAAATGGAAGAGAGACGTATTACTGCCATTCCCACTGAATACTCCATGGGGGCCAAGACATGCTGTTAACAGTTTTTTTAGAAAAGTATTTCTAAACCTTCTTCCTTTTCAATGAATCCATAGAGATTTAGTCTTTCTCTACTACTTGATATATCATTACCAAGCACCAGTGATTTAACTGTTTGCAGATGTGACTGAACTTGTATTTTTTCATTATCAGACTGACTTAATCAGATTTTTTCTGCTTTTCTTCTTTACTTTTGACATTGTAATGTCTTTGAACTAAGCACTGTAGTAGTCCAGTGAGTGCCTTAGCATGGCAACTGACTGTAATGGAGACAAATAAAGTCATCTTCTTCAAGTATTGATTGATAGTTCAAGCCTTGTCATATTTGGATGGCAATCAAGACCCAGCTTGATGCAGCACAAAAAAAAAAACACCCAGTAGCAATTACAGTGGTCAAAAGATACCTTATCATGGAAAAATCCATTGTTAATGCCATATTTTCTTTAAGTTTTTTTCCTTCCCCTTGATAAGAAAACTGAAGAGCTCCTGTTTCATCCTTTGTATGGCTGTACTTGGACATTTTTAACATCCTTACTGTTTGTTGTGTTTCTTTTATTCACCCATGATCAACCTGAATTGAAGTTTTCCTGCAGAATGCAAATTTTTGAGCGGATTTGCAGAGTTCAGCATTCAGCTTACAATAGGAAAGGGTCTAAATTAAAGATGCGACCTTGAAAATACATACTTTCTTGTGCCCCCACTCCCTTACATTTCTGTATGGGATGGGTTATATTTTCATAATATATCTCTAAATGTAGTGAACATATCTACATAAACTCCCAGTGGGTGGATCCCATCTGTTTCCACACTATAAGAAAATGTTTTAGAACCCTAAAGGAAAGGAAAGTTATAAATGTACCCATCCTTACACCCTATCCCAGCTTCTCATTTTCCTGTCCTCTTTGATGTCTGTCTGTGCAAATGCCAAGACTGAAATTCAGCTCTTCTCCTAAATCTTCCTTTAACTCAAAACTTAACTCTCTTGTTTCTGTTATCAACATTTGAAACTGTCTCTCAGTTTTCCTTTGGAAGAGGGTAAATAAGACACATTGGTTATGCACATAATTACCATTAAACTTTTTACCCCTGATAATTCAGTCTCTTCAGACTACTCTGTTTCTGAAGAATCAACTACAAGATCCAAGAACCATCCATAGCAATTACCAGATAAATCTTATTCATTTCACAATTTAAAGGAAATTACTCCAGAAGGAAATTATTGGCATGCTCACTATTTTATAAGTACTGCTTAAAGTTGTAGGGAAAAGAGAGGGGAGGGAAAGCTTTGTAAGAACTACTCTTTTTTCCACCTTTAGATTGGTAAATGATGCAAAGGACTTGTAAAAATATTATGGACATTTGAAAAAGAAAATCATGTATATCTGAGCAAGAGTTAAGATTTAATTTGCATTCAGTCACTTCCTTGGCAACTCTATTGCTTTAAACTTATCATCCTTGTTTCCTGATGACAATGTGTTACTGACATCAGCTCAAGCTGATGGCAAAGATATTTAGAAAATAAAGTGTCATCTCACGGAAATGATCTGCCTGTGACACCGTTAAGCACACCAAGGTGCCCAGCTGGAGCTGTGGAGTCATAACATTGCCACTGCGTAGGGGAACAAAAGGATCACAGTGCAGTAAAAGAGGGCTGTTCATTCTTACCCGTTTGCATGGAAGAATATGGTTATATGCCGATTCCATAATGAAGTGGAGATCTGGCTTGTGAAATACAGGTAATTAAAAAACCCATTGCAATATTTTAGATAGTTTTTAAATTATTTTCCACAGTTCAATCATACTTCTACCTCTTTGCTGCATTCATAAGGATTCTTAAATTCCTTTTGAAATACGAAAGCTAAGATTCCCATCTAGTTATATAACTGTACAGCTAAGGTTTTAAGAAAAATAGGAAATATTGTGAAACTTTTTACAAAATCACAAGAGTTGGCTAGCCAACTAAAAAGCCCAAAACAGGGCTAGCCACATTGGTTTTGATATTCCTCCTGTACATTGCCTACAGTGACGTTTAAGACTTTTACTAACAGATTTGCAGAGGATGTGATCTGCTTTTAGCAAGAAGTTTAGTTAAGTATCAGAAACTTACCCTTTGAGACCTAAACTGAGAGCAGATGCAAAGTTAAGATGGAGAGCCTATAGCTACAATTAACTAAAGACTCCTTTCATAGTGACCACATCTTAGAAAATAACTGTAGCAGGAAAAAATACAATTGAATTGCAATATGACGGAGGTTACGTATGAGTAAAGATTGCTGTGTGTTTTCAGGTGGAAATCTGATACTTGCTATAAATGAATCTGGAGTTTTGTCTCATTATCTCTGGCTTCTTGGTAATACTGTAGTGCAGATGGAAATACATATTACTCCTAAGCTTAATTGTTGCTTCAGAGTAAAGTCAGAATTTCAAGATACAAAATAAAAAAATTGTTTCTCTTGCAAGTCAGCAAAAGTTTGATTATAAAAATTAGCAGTGCCCTGTTAAGCTAATATATCTGCCTTTTGCTCCCTGCTCCAATTTATCATCACGTAACAGGTTAAATGTACTTTTCTCTCTCACAATATTTATTTAGCATAAAAAAGTATGATTTTACTCACACTATGGTTGAAAAATAGCTGTTGTGATGCCACATTGCATGTGAGACTCTTCACAGGGCACAGCAAGAACATGCAAATGATAGAGAAGAACTGGAGAATTGATGTCTGCCTACAAAAAAACAGATCTTTGTGTATCTGCAGAGCTAACCCAGAGTAGTGACAACTTTTCACGTGAAGAATTTTATCTTTCCTGGTGTAACATATGATTGTTCCTCATAAAAAGCTGCCAAAATGCTGTGACCAAAATGTTGTTTGAATATTGAGATAGCTGGCACAGGAAGATTTTCCAAATCTGTATCTGTGACAATACCATGTGACATCTGCTTATTCAGGAAGGGAGACGAAGGTTATAGGAATAAGCATTGGGTTTTCATCTGTCTGCATATAACTATCTCATAGCTCAATGAGATTAATCAGGTCTGGTGAAGATGTCACTCATCATGACTCTGGCCAGCCATGAGCAATGATGGGTCAGAATGGCATAGGAACCCCTCAATGAATGGTGTTTCATATGCCGGTGACATTGTTGGTCCAAAACTGTCCCTTTTCAACGTAATTTTTCTTTCCTGATATACAGGAACTGGCAGTTGCTAAAAAAGTGTGGCAGGCAGGAAAGAGAATCCAGCCTTTTATAAATCCCAGACCATAATCAAGATAAAATTCGCTTCATTTTTAATAGGATCAGACTGGAATGCTAACAGAGGCAAGCTCAATTATTTTAAGTCTGGAGTATTCATTAAGAAATATCAGACTTGCCATTTTTTGGTATCTGAGGGACTGATGTCTGAAAATGTACTTAGAAGATCTCATCTGCATTTTGGCCAGCCAGAAGCTGTGCAGTGTATGCCCACACCCCGCTACTGCTGGAGCTGCTGGCACACATGGTGTCAGACAGTGATCTCCAGCTTGTTTCAGAAGGCTTCTGCAAGATGCCAGGAGCAGGCACCTGTTGGCTGGCCAGCTGTTATTTTCTCTTAATCACTTTGGTTGGTTGACTACACTATGCAAACACTCAAAAGGGACAGTGAGGAGAGGGAAACAGCAAGCCCCTTTTGTACCCTGGAAAGCCATGCCTTGAACAGTGGTACACGTCTGTGCTGTAAAGGAGACTCCAATATTGCTTAGGTACTGATTGAAGATCATATTCACTGTGCTCATATTGCACTATAGAAGAGTTAAATCTTTTTAAAATCGTAATTAGAAAAACAATGCCGGTTAAGATCTTTGTAGCTGAACCGAAGTGGAGAAAATTTGTACACCTGTAGTAGGTCCAGTAGACCCACATAGAGACACAAGGACTGGATTAAGATCAGCAATTTCAAGAATACCTCATGCTTTTATTTCATGTTGCACAAATGCAACTGAAGTGTGTAGGAGTGGAGATGTATAGTCAAGTGCTCCAGGCCCAGCTGAAGCCCTGAGGAGGTGACAACTGCCTCTATGCTGGACAGTATTTTGCTAGAGCCTCCCCAGATGGTGGAATGAAAAACCTATCTTCTCCACTTAAACCAAGGTGTTTGACATTCCATAGAAAAAGACGCCTCAGAGCACACAATTGCAGACCAAGGAAGGCAGTTGCAAGCAGCTGGAAAGCAGTAATTGCTGCAACAGTGAAGTCCTTTAGAAAGCAGATATGAGCCTGTACTTACATTTACATAGGTTTTAAGTGATCATTGCTTTGGAAGGTGAGAACTGAGGTTCCAGGCAAAATGTATTTGGTAAGTTCTATATTTATTGAATAAATTTTTATAAAATCTTCTGAAAAATTTCATTTTTAAAAATTAAACGCTTTTATGGATAACATTTGTTCCTCTATAACAAATTGAAAACAGAAAAGGGAGATGATACACTAGATAACTATAATATAACTATATATAGGAAAGAAGGTTGTTTGTTGTTTTTTTTCTGTGGGGATGCTATCAGTATAAAATGTGTATAAAATGGATTGCCAAAGGATTTGTGGATCCATCATCCGTTTTCGTGACTGCTTTTAGCCAACATAATGTGGATTCCCCAAAATAACAAAACTTAGCAGGAGAATAGGAAGTGGACAAATTAAGTGTTAATTTGACTGGAAATATCTGGAAAACAGAAGGTAGTGTTCCACAGACTTGTTTTTTTGATTAATTGATGGAAATTACTTGCAAAGCTCAACCTGTGCAGGAAGCTTGATAGAGAAGATGAAAAAAATACCCTGTCTTTGCAGTAGTTGAACTAATTTGCTGTCATTTTTAAGATCTGGGACTTAGGCTGAATAGCAGAAAGAGCTTTGCAGTTTTCATTATGTATGGGGAAATGTGTTTCATGCACAGATAGATGTTAGACATCTTCTTTGCATGATATCCATGGAAAAACTGTTGGTCTGTCAACCTACAGTCTCATTCAAGCCTTTCTGATTCCAGATGGCTGTCCCTGATCACAGAATTATAGGATGAATGAGAATGGAAGGGACCACTGGAGGTCATCTAGCCCAACCTTCCTGCTCAAGCAGGGACCACTAGAGCAAATTGTACGGGATTGTGTCCAGATAATGCTTGAGTATTTCCAGTGTGGGAGACTCAACAACCTCTCTGGGCAACCTGTTGCAGTTCTCAGTCACCCACACAGTAAAGGAGTTCTTCTGCATGTTCAGGTGGAACTTCCTCTTTCTGCTGCTTGCCCTATTGCATGGCATCACTGAGCAGAGCCTGGCTCCATCCTCTTGATATCCCACCCTCAGATATTTATAGATGTTGGTGAGGTCCCTTCTGTGTTGTCACTTCTCCAAGCAGAAGAGGACTCATTGCCTCTGCATTTCCACGTAAGAGAAATGGTCCAATCCTCTCACCATCTTTGTAACTTTATGCTGGACTCACTACAGGAGCATCACATCTCTATGTAATAACTCTGTTTAGGTCATCTATACTTCCCCTCATACAGAAATCTCCAGCTCTGTGACAGTTAATTTCTAGCCACAGAGAACTTTAGTTAAAGAATTCTCTTTATATGTTTTAGTTTGTGAAGCAACTAAAAAGAAGGGTCTGGGGTTTTTATTATTGTAGAATCAATTAATATAGGTTAAAAAGTCTATTTTCAGGGAAGTGTTGAAGCCTGGCTGTGGTGAAAAGCACAAGGCCTACCTGCAAAGTTTTACTGTCGTATATTGTGCTGTACAAACAGCTGTAGTGGTGTGTGAAAGGCACAGAGGAAAAAGCCTTCAAGTTCATCTTTAGGTGTGTAACCTACTAGCACATGTATAGCTTCTTGTTGGAAGATAAACCAGTTATTTCCCTGATGAGCTTAGTGGGATGTAGAGATGAATATCCTGCTTTTGGAAAGCAACAGAAAGCAGTTGTTTATCTTTGGAGTAAAACATGAGCTTCCTTTGGCACTAAAGCATTTTAAGTTAGGTTTTGGGTTTGTGCCACATCTACAGCACATGCCTGTGACAGCAATCCCAAAGCTGCATCTCTGTCTGGGCCCTTCCAGCAGAGATGACAATGGCTCAGCTGCCTTAAGGAAACCCTTAGCTGACCTTAATTTGGGGAATGAATGTTCCTTGGAATAAACAGTTTGCAGAAGGAGGCTGCTAATAGCAAAACCTCAAAGACTCTTGCACAACTTCAGAAGGAGGAAGCTGGTGCTTTTGATTTTTCCCAGCTTTGAGTCTTCTGGGAGAAATTCAACAAAGAAGCTGTGTACATCTACACTCAGAGTGGCTCATGATATACTCCTGGTGGGAAAAAAATTATATTCTTCGTTTCATAGTCACTTCTAGAAGCTTTTTATAATTGGTAGAATTTATCATACACGATCCTAGTTAGAAGGAGACTACTGTATCACATCAGGAATAGAGCTAAGGTCTTAATAGGTCAAAGGAGGAGCCTCCAGACTTCAGAATGCTCTGCTTCCTCCACTGCACAAACAATGACTTTTGTGTCTGAGGCATAGTTACTGTTAACTGTTACTATTTTTCATTTGTCATCTCAGACAACAAATGCAAACACAAGGAGCTTGCTTTCAGCTTTGGTACCACTGTATTTTATAGACCATGCCCCCATTTCATGCAGCAGCCAGACACCTATCTCAGGGAGACAAGGGACTGACACAAATATGCAAGAGCTTCCTCAAGTGAGGCATAAACAGCAGGGTACTTTTTGTCAAAAGCCTTTGAACTCATAATCATTCCATCTTATCTCAGTAGATTTCAATTATAATCACAGGAAGGAGGAAATGAGATATAGAGGTATTGACATGAATGTGTGGGCCAAGAAAAGTGAGAGAGAGGTGTAATGATGTAATTGTGTGCAGTCTTCAGGAGGCTCGTGCAATAATTCATTAGGTGAGAAGGGAAGGAAGAGACAAAAATCTGTATAGAGCCAGGTTTGAAACCATGAGCTTAAGAAAATGACAGGCAGAGTAGGCTCGAGCCCACTGATGCTAAAAGGTTAAAGCTTGTCAATAGTTTCAGCTTGCCTTGCAGCCAGCGTAATACTCTCATCTTTGCTTTCAATTTCCTGCCTGAAATTATTCTGGTCTGTCCTCAAAATCAGATTTTGGGGTGTTACTCCAAGACTTTTGCCTGTGAATTCCTTGAAAGCAGAGCAGCAGTCTGCCTACCGTATTACGCATGACAACCTGTCTCAGGACGCACGAGGATGCAGGGAACTAATGGATTTTTTATGATCATTTTAATGGGCATCAGAGAAAAGGGCCATTCAGTCCATCCAGTCTGTTGTACCATCCTGACAGTAACGAAAGCATTACAGCATTTCTCCAGTGCCCTACCTTCTAGGGGAATACAGTGCAGCTGTAAACCAGCTGTGCTTCATTTGCACTCTGCAACAGAGCCCTTTTGTCTGTTGTAGCTGCTATTTACCATCTTCTCTTTCACCATTCCTGCCTTCTCCTTCTGCCCCTACGTTTGTCTCTTTATAGGCAAAGTGGTTGCTGAAAGACAGGTTATCTGTTTGAAATGTAGCATTTTTTGGGCTTAGCATCTATTCTGATAGTATTAAATCTAAGACAACTTTCCCTATTTGTGATGTGAAGGAAAATGAAGAATGACTCTTGTTGAGTGAGTATAAAAGGATGGCATGTTGCTGCCCTGGCTGCCATTTCATTGGAAATAATGGATTTTTCACAGAGCTTTAAGCACTTTGCAGAGGCCCTGATCTGTTGACATACTGAAGCAAGTTTGCCACTCAGCCATGGCTGCTTTGCAGACACCACGTATAAAATTGTTTCTATTTGTTGGTCCTTGAAAAGAGATGTTCCAGTTGTAGTGTCTCCAGTGTGTCTTGAGCATTGCATGGTAAAAAACAAATTTTAAAATCCCCATTTCTCATTTTATCTCTAAATTGAGGACAAGGATGAATCAGACAAGCGCCTTTCCTAAGACAAAATACTTAAATGAAAGTATAGCACCTCACTCTTCAAATCCAAGTGAGAAAGTTTGCTGTGAGCACATCCATCAACACCATTGAGACCATGGATAGCATGCTTGTCTTACCTTTAGTCCAGCATAATTTCACCAAATTCACCAAATGTCATCCTTGCTTATAAAAAAACTCCACAGCATTTTGTCGAAGCACTAATATAGCAGAAGTAGGTAGACCATTTCTAATGCATGGATGAAAAGACAGAAAGTGACATGCTACTTTCATTTATTCCCTCCTCCCCTAATTCAGTCCACAGGGAGTTGCATGTATCCAACATCTAAGCAGAATGAATCAATTTCTTAATAACTTTTCAAGTATAGCAGTATGATCACAAAGATTTTGTGCCGCTCAAATTTCTGCTGTACAGCTGCAGCAAAAAATGAAGTGACATATTTTGCAGTGGTTTACACCACTTTTCCTGTGACCTGTGCAATTTTGGCAGACATAGATGTAGTGTTTCCGGGTGCCAAGGGACTGCTGTTTTGCCTCTTTAGATTTTTTAAGTCAATGTCTTGTTTTTGGCGAAACAAATGGTGGGCTGGCAGTGGTATTTTGGAAACTAGTGCCATCCAGTGTCCCGCAAAGAATGCCTTAATACCATTCAGTGTCCTCAAGGAACACTAAGGCGTTGCATTTTCAGCCAAGTAGGGCCATGATGAAAATAGATGATAGAAAAAGTAAAAGCCTTGAGTTTTAGAGCTCCATATTTATTATTATTTTATGTACTCTGAGTACAGGCCCATTTGCATAAATGGGGTGCAGTCTTTGGTTGTGTTTAGTTCTGTTCAGAGGTCCCTGAGCAAAGGTGGGTATTCAGAAGTCAGCACTGCTATTTTCTATTGCAGACTGTTAGTGATTCTCAGCATTTAAAGCAGATTATCAGGGATTAATACTGCTTATATGAAAAAGGAAAAAAAGAGCTGATATAACGGTGGGGTATAGGTGGACAGTAGTTCTGCAATTTAGCAGAAGGACTTTCGTGACATCTGCATGTTGGTTCATAAACACATAAACACCCATATGACAGCAGGAAATGAGGCAAAGTTTATTAGACCTGTTCATACTGCTGTGGACAAAACAAGCAAACAAGAAAAAATACGGGCAAGACCTTATTCAGGTAAAAGGAGAAGGAATGCGAAGGAAGTGGTAAACTTCAGGCTGCACAGGAACCATTGCCCTGAGTTGTGTTACTGAGATAAATACGGAAAAGGAATTATCGTTTAAATAAAGGAATTATAGCGTGGGCCATTGGGAAAATTGACAGGTGCTGTGAAATCTGCCATGTCTTGATCAGTTCTTCATGTGCTGTTCTTACATGCTTCTCTTCAAGGGCCATGTGTCCTTGTCCATGGTAATTTTTCTTCAATTAGTAAGCTTTATTAGGGAAAGGGATTGCCTGAAGACTAGGGGGAAGTATAAGTTGAGGAAAAATATTATTTGGAGATGTGAGTCCTAAAGCAGATGTATGCAATCCAAGAGCATTTGACAGTCTTTTTTGTCTATACTGACTCTTTTGTTCTTGAAATTGCTTTAATGTCCACCATTTTACCATTTGCAAAACTTTAAGGTCCTCAAACACAAAAAGTCATAAAATAGACATCCACTAAGATGAGAAGAGCAGGACGAGGATTTTTTTGCCTAAGGAAATTTTTATTTGAGATTGCTGCTGAAAATTGCTGCTCTCAAAATGACTTCCAGGAGGAATGTGAGCCGTGTGATCTACAGAATAACCAGCCCTGACCAAGCTAGTTACAGGAAAACAAACAGGCATCTTCCAGTAAAGCACATATTTGAGGCATAAACCCTGGCAACAGGATTAAAGTGTGATATGCATGGCCTGAGAGTCTATCCTGGTCCCTTAATTGTCTCACGCAAACAGAATAAATTGTTGGTAACAAACAGAAAACATGCATTGCAGAGACCTTTGCCTCATACTGGCTTGGATGTGGTCATTCTTGTGACATTAATATGAATAGACTGACTCACTGTTTGTATCCATGCCTAGGAGATGGTATCTTTATCAAAACATATCTCCAGTTCTCAGAAGAGTGCTCAAAAATAGTAGAAGTGATAAATCACCAGTAGGAAGCAGATTCTATGGATTACCAGTTACTCCAACCTATTTAATTATATTGGTTTCTAAAAAATAATAATGTGGGGAAGGACTAAGAAGAAATTATGCTTGGTTTTTTCTGCCTGTATTATATTTGTTAACATAAAACCTTACCATGCAAGGAACAGCATAGCATTGTGCAGCTCCCAAGGCAGACCAGAAGAGAAATCACGACTCCAGGAATCAGAATTTCTTTTAAATAAAATTTTAGGAGACAACCTGTAGAGAGTGCTTCCCCTTCATGCTCAAATTCTCTGTGGTATTGATACCTCAGGATATTTTCCTTTGGCCATGCTGCTCTATGATGAAAAGATTTCATCATAGTCCTCAGCAGATCTTCTCACTGTTTGCAACTTCCCAATACAAGAATAACTTGTACAAAAAAGCAGAGAATCCTCAATCTCTTACTGCTTTGCCTTCCATGTGTTGACAGCCTGGCAAGATATTATCTAGAACTAAATGACCAGTTGTGCTATGGGGTACACTCCTGCTCCAGGGAAGGGACATGGGATCCAGCTGTTGCTACCAGCTGTTATGCCAGAAAAATTTCCTGTAATTCATGTCTGAAACACTGGAGAATAGGTATGATTTATAAAAAATAATTCCTCTGGATTGTCCCTTGGCAATCTGCCATTGAAGTAGAAGTTCCTGAAGAAAAGGAGTAGATTATGGAGAGAAAACTATATATTCTGTGGGTGGCAAACAAGATTATATTGTGTTCCAGCTGCCTATTACTCTTCTTCATAGCTGTTAGAGACAACCTACTGAGTTACTGCATGCTTTGCAGAGTTATGATGAGTAAATAACTTTCCTTTATAAGTAAGGGCCATGACAGCCATGTCTATGGAGGAAGAGACTCTTCCTCCGTAGGGAGGGGTAAGGGAGCCTTTGGCAGAAAGAAATATACAAGGAAAAGGCTGTACCACAGTACAGAACAGAGCAAATCTGGGGCCTGGAGGCACCTGGTGAAAAAATGCTGGTTTCCTAGCCTTTGGTTGAAAATCTTCTTTCTATGACGTGTACCTTTAATTCTAGTATTTGGTGTTTTTTCCCTTCTTTTCACAAAAGTGCTTCTTCAATGATGGTTTTGAGTGCTTTTGCTCACCAGAGGGGTGAGCAGGCTTATATAAGTCATAGAACCACAAACCAGATTTTGTGTAGAGATACCTCTAGAAGGAGCTCCTTGATACTATGACGCTTTCTATGACATCTGTCGAAAGTAGACTCAAAGCTATTTTTCTCTTCAGACTCTTCCTTCAGGTGGTACAAGCTACATAGAAGACAGTTTGAGTTTGGATTGTTTGGAGGGTGGCAACAGGTTGAGTGTCCTTCCCATCAAACCCAGGCACAGAAAATGTAGCCATTTGCAGACAAAACACTTTATCCTCTAGTGGAACCCAGCAGTTTGCCACTTCAGACGTTAGAGTAATGAAAGAGCTTGTAATGTTACTGATTGTTACCAGCACATCCTATCCCTCACCCATGCTCATGGGAGTCTTATAATCACAGAGTGGTGGAATGGCTTGGGTTGGAAGGGACCTTACAGACCATCTCATCCCAACCACCATGCCAGGGACACTTTTCACTAGAATAGGTTGCTCAGAGCCCTATCCAGCCTGACCTTGAACACTCCCAGGGATGGGACATGCAGTACTTCAAGACAACTTCTCACAGTAAAGAATTTCTTTCTACCATCTAGTCTAAAGCTACTGTCTTTTGGTTTGAAGCCATTCCCCCTTGTCCTATTTCTACATGCTCTTGTCAAAAGCCCCTGTCTGTATTTCTTGTAGGATCCCATCAGGTACTGGTAGGCTGGAATTAGGTCACCCTGCAGCCTCCTCTTTTCCAGACTCAGCAATCCCAATTCCCTCAGCCTTTTCCTACAGGAGAGGTGCTCCATCCATCTCAACATCTTGGTGGCCTCCTCTGGACATTCTATCAGGTCCATGTCCTTCCTGTACTGGGACCCCCAAGCTGGATGCAGGTTCCAGGTGGAGCAGAATCCCCTCCCTGCCCTGCTGCCCACGCTGCCCTGGATGCAGCCCAGGACACGTTTGGCTCTCTGGGCTGGGAGTGCCCATGGCTGGGTCATGCCCAGCCTCTCACCCACCAGCACCCCCCAGTCCTGCTCACAGGGCTGCTCTCCATCTGTTCATACCCCAGCCTGTGCTGATATTCGGAGTGTCCTGACCCACAGGCAGCACTTTCAATGTGGTCGTGTTAAACCTCATGAGATTCCCATGGGCCCACTTTTTGAGCTTATCAAGGTCCCTCTGGATGGCATCCTGACCTTCAGGTGTCCATCTTGGAAGCTCTTGCAGGCCATCTGCTATGCAAAAAGGGGACAGAGGTCTCCATCTTCCCACCCCGCTTGGCAATAGGCAGTTGTTAATTTGATTTTCAGGGGACTGTGGAGAGCACAGGCAGAGTGGCTTGTACTGATCAGTAGCACCACCCCTTCAGGCTACATCTTTCACTTTTGCTGAGCAACCTGCTTGCCTGTGAATTCACTGTGATCTGTCTACAGACTGGAGCACTTCTGTCAATTCATCCTTGCTTGACTGGAGGGATACCTAGGAAAAACCCAGCATTTCAGGGACAGGAGCTTCAATACTGTCACTACTAGCTGGCTTGCTGTGATCTGATTGTAGTGGCACCGTGCATGCTATGCCAAGCAAAACTCAACT
Organism: Melospiza melodia melodia; assembly: GCF_035770615.1. Classification (NCBI taxonomy): domain Eukaryota; kingdom Metazoa; phylum Chordata; class Aves; order Passeriformes; family Passerellidae; genus Melospiza; species Melospiza melodia. Next base: position 70,130,373 of record NC_086226.1, on the reverse strand, counting down.
TGCTGTAAGACCTTAGTATTGTGCCCTCTTTTCTTTGTGGTATGTATCCAATCTTGCAGCTTGTCATCTTTAACATTTTAGTTGCTCTGATGGGGAAAATCTGTTGTTTCTAGGGGCTGTGCAGAGCAGTGATTTTGCAGGCAAGCTGACCCTTGTCAAAAGTAGATTACAGATGATTTCAGTGGTGCAAGAGACAGATGCTTGCCAGATCAGTGATGTGGGCTGTAAAGGTTATTCTGATGCACTGGAAGAGTATGAGCTGGGGATGTGCACATAGTGACTTCATTCTGTTCATATTAGAGGTAATGGGTGAAGCCACTTGAAAATCCTGGTGACAGTACTCTCAAAGTTTTCTTTTGCATTTATACTGAGAGCTTGGTAGTGCGACAAACTCATGTCCTTCAACAGAAAAAAATAAAAAGAAAAAAAGAAAAAAAAAACTTAAATCATTTGAATAAGTTATAAATCCTGAGTAGCTCTTTGTGGAAAATCATTTGTCCCTGCACAGAAACTTTATGCCTGACAGTTAGAAAGCATACTGAATTTGTCTGTTTGTCTCTGGCATGGTGGAATACAGTTAGTACAGTTATTGCTTAATGACAAACACTGTGTGCTCTTCCTTGAGCTTCCATTGTTCTTGTACTCACATAGTGAAATGTGACAGGGGGCAAAGTTGAGGTAAGTTCCATTTGTTCCTTCCTGGAGGAACATGACACTACATCTGTGCAAGATACCTGTCCGAGGATCTGAGACAAAAATTCACAAAATGCAAGTTTTCAATATGTCCGGATTCAGAATTTGGGAATCTATATAGTTTGCACAGAATTCCTGTGCACAGTATGTATGTCTGTCTGTGAGATAACAATCAACATAATCAACAATCAACATAACAATCCTAGGTGGGAATTAGTACCTCTTGCTATTAGATTTTGTGTGATTACAGACACTGTATTTTCCACAAAGAGCTTTCATTCTAAATAAAGTTTCCTGTCTCTGGTGGTAGACCAGTTGGAAGCTCAGTCAAGATACAGTGGGTTGTGTTTTCTGCCATGGACTGAGAGACTAAGAGAGACCAACAAACAAACAGCAGTGATCATCAAGAATGGTCAAGGATGGAGATGCTTCTCTTGTTAAATGATCTTACAAAAAGTGAATATTTTAATATTTTATATGGTTTCTGGAGCCAAATCCTGGTCTTCCAAGCTGTGAGCAAAAACTAAAATGTCTTTCCGACCAGACTTTACTGAGGCTTCCAAGTCCTTTCTTCATTTGAATTATTTGGTCCCTGCCTGTTGGGGACTTGCAGCCAAATGTGGTGCTGACTTGAGCTATGGGAAATGGATTTTGTATAGAACTCAGTAGCTACTGTCTCTGCAGGATGACAGGTCCACTAACATTCAGGCTATGAAAAACTTCTCTTGAATTTCTTTAAAGTGAGGGGTAAGTGATTACATATCACATAAGTGCTAATGCACAGAGAAGAGGGACTTTTCAACCCGTCTTCTGTACCAGGAAATAAATTCCCTGCACTCCTCCTAGACTCTCTTGCCAACCCTAGAAAAGTCTTGAGTACGTCTTCTCTTATTGGAACTTGGGTGTTGGCTTTACACGCTCTTCTGCAGGTCCCTGCAAAGACAAGTGACTCAGCTCTGTGCAGCACCATACCCAAGCCTGTAATTGTGTCCCATTTGGGCTCTGCAGGTGTCCAGTTTTTCAGGGAGCAGCACAACCATTAAGGTGAAAACAGATTTGTGTGGAAGATGTAGGTAGTTAAATGGAAAGCCTGTAGTTTTCTTTAAAAAGTGAAGAAAGGCTTAAAAATCTAATTTTACCTTGGTTTGAAATAAATAAAAATAGGAGGAATTTTCTTACTCTGGAAAATTCCTTCATAAGCTAGGTGGGGAGCTGTTGGCCCTTTACCTCTCTCCTTTTTCCTTTACTTCTAGGTAAAAAAAGATACACTATTATCACTCTGTCAATGCAATACAGACTCTCTGACCACCTTTGCCAGTAACACATCTGGAAGTTACGTATCTCTGTTCATAAGCTGGCAGAGTTAGTTCTGCTAGGGCAAAGGCATCATCACCTCAGAAACCTTTTTACTTCCAGATTTATTATGGAGAGAGTATAGAGAATGGTTGTTGATATAGTTTAGTGCAAGCACGGAGCAAATATTCTGTTGAATTCTCCCAGTGTAACCTTACACTGTGGCATGAGAGGCAGGAGCTTCAGTTTAAGTGGTGTATTGCATCACTTTAGGCCAATGTACTTAAGCATCTCTTGCCTTTTGAGCACTTTTCTTAAGGTCTTTCCTTATTAAAGGTCAGAGATCACGCTTCTGGATGCCTTCCAGGTAGAAGAGAGTCTACAGTCCAGGGTGGTAGTGTACACTCCTTGGAACCTGCTGCTCTGCTGCAAGCTGTCATGGCTTCTGTCATGGTTTCAACAGTGCTGCCAGCTTGGAAATTGAGACCTTTGTTTTTTTCTACAAGCTCCTGCAGGAAATCAGAATTTACAAACCATAACAACTTGCTGTATTTTTCACCTTAATCCAGTTGCTGAGTAGAGAGAAACATACATTTCACATAGACCTGAATTAAATGAGATCCTTCAACAAGGACACCTACAGGGATGTGCACAGCAACATGTTGAAGATTGCAGCAGATGATGACTATTCACTGACTATGTTGTCTGAATTCCTGGAGGTGACTAAGCTACCCATTTTAAAAAGACAAAGCTTTAAGGAGTGTGCTAAGCCTTCTGAGGCAGCCTCAGAGAAGGATCTGACCTTCCTTAAGGACATTCATATGCACAAAATTATGTGTTCTTCTGCTATGTCCGGATGGAGTAACGGTAGAGGGAAGAAGGAATATGACTTTTGAGAAGGGATGTACCTTCTCAAAAGTTGCATCCTCTCCCTCCTCTAGCTTCATAGAAGGAATTGCTGCAGAGATGCATTTTCAAGTTAACGGAAGAGCAAAACTGACAGAAATGCTCCATGGAAGAAGAAGAAGGAATGGTTTCAACATCTATTGATATAGAATAGTTAGGCCTCCTTTATGCAGAGGTCTGCAGAATGCCCAGATAAAGACAGAGGAGTTGCACAGGGGCAGTTAAACAGCACCTGCATGACATCTTGTAAATGTCATTCAGTAGACGAGGCCACATTACTCTGACTGGAGGAGGCAGGCAGGAAGAGGCAGGAATCAACCTACATCCCTGAAGCTTCTTCTGCTAGCTGCATGGTTTGGTCTTAGGTTTTTTGGTACACCCATTGCTGTTTAATAAGCTGTTCAAATGGTTTACAGTTTTATAAACCTGTCAGGTTTGTTTGTCAGATAAGTGTGAAATTCTCAAAACTAGACAACTATTCAGATCTCCACAAACCATGAGCATTGAGGTGGTGAGATCCAGGCTGTGTTTTTCTGTTGCTCTGCCTAGGGTGTCCCCCATCAGTACAGCAGACTGACACTGTGTACTCCTCTGCATGCTGCCAGTGGCCTGCAGTGATGAGCATCCTACCTTGAGGATCTCCAGCTAATCTGCTCCTGGAGAACAGTCAGGCACTTTTCACAGGTTTGGTGTGCTTACCAGTTCCTCCTTACTTGATGTGACCAGATGGTGATGAAAAGCTGCATAGAGGGTCCCTTTGTATTGCAAGAGTCCCTTTGTATTGCCAGGGTCCTTTTGTATTGCCAGGGTGGTCTTTGCCTTTGATGGTGAAGGGAGAAGGCTAGCAGATGAATTTGTTAGGCAATAAGTAGTGTAATGTCCCAGCTGCTCCCATGCACACAGAGAGCGTCGGGATGCCTGACCTAAAGGAATGACATAGCAATAATTCCACCCACATACTGCTAAGGTTCAGTGTTGAGGCATGTGATCTTACACCTGTCAGATTAAATAAGCTTTCCAGAAGCAAGCTGGAAATGAAGCCAGTTCTTTTATGTGCTACAAAGGCAAGATGCCAAGGTCAAGGCTGGGTAGGATTTTTAGCGTGCCTGGATCACAGCATGCTTTTCTACCAAGCACATGGATGTATCTACTCTCTCAGTCATGATCAGGTTCGTCATTTATGGTCAATGGTGTCTCTGTGTTCTCTGTTGAAGTAATGTGACTACCCTGACTGAAGAGGAGACAGAAATGGCATGTCCAACAGCTCCACCATTCTCTGTGACAGCCATGGAGTTACCCCCTAAGTGAAGAGGAGCATTCATGCCCTCTCAGACCTGTGTGGGTCTTCACAAGGTGCAAATGTATAAGATCTCCAGAGCAGCCTAAAAGCTAGAGGAACCCAACTCTCTACAGCTGCTTCAGGAAGAAAGGAAAACTTAGCCAGAATGGTGGTTTGTGAACTGGTGTGTTGTCTCATTAGCATCACCAGTTTGGAAGGCTACTGGCAGATAGAAGGTGGCAAGTCTCAGACTTTGAATTGTATCACACTGTGCTCGTAAGGGACGTTCTCTCCTTCTTTCCTTTCTCTGTAAATACAGGCATGAATGTAGAATTGTACTCTTCCTGAATACAGAAGTTAGGACTGAAAGTAGTTGTGACACCAACAACTGCCACATATGATATCAGATCTCTGAGCATTAGACAATATAAGTATCCTTAGCTAACAACATAGATTGGACAAAAGCTTAAAGATAGGGGTTTGAGCTAATAATTTTATCTTACAAATGAGAAGTGCTTTTCAGCAGCAGAGGATCCCCGCGCGGTACACGAGGAGATCGGCTGGGATGCCACATCGGTCAGTGCCGAAAGCCTCAGGGCCAGCGGGCAAGCTGCCACGTGCAAGGCAAAGGGAGGAAGCCTCAGTAAGAATATTCTGATGTGAGGCACTGAGACTCTGAAACAATTTGCTAATCCAGTCAGAATGTAAGGACCAAAACACAAAGCCCAGCTCTATGTATTAATTCCTTCTTTTGGGTCTTTTCTACCAGTGCTTTGAAAATAACAAGTAAAAAGCTGGATATGATTCAAGTACCAGAATTAGCACTGGTAGCCCTGTGGATCCTGGCCATTGCTCTGTGCTAACCAGATAGACCAGTTTGTTCCCTTTACACTGCAGAAAATCCAATTTCCTCTCCCCACTTCATGTGCTATGTCTTGGGGAAGTTTTATATTTCTTGAGGTGAACATGCCTGTCATATCTGCAATTAAAATGTATAAAGAGGGAAAACAAATTCCACTTAAATCCCAGTCTTGGTATTTCTAAGTTCTTACTAAGTGAAAAATAATGCATGGAGATCCTCACAAGACATTTGCTTAGGGGGAAACCAGCATAAGCAATCATAGCTTCAGCTTGTATGCCTTAAAATCCTTGTGATTTATTTTTCATTTCTAGATAAACCTTGTATAGGAATTTCTCTGTATATTCAGCTGCAATCAGAGGTGTTTCTACCTTTACAGTGAGGCTTTACAACAGCCTCACTGGCAGTATAAAGAGGTATTTAAGGAGTGTATGGGGCATGAGGGTAAACAAAAGACTTTTATTTGAAGCTGTGGAAATGTGATTAAATTATGCCCACAGACCAAGTCCTGGCTTTCTTCTTTTCGGCAGCAGACATTGAATGTGAAAGACATTGAATGGCATGGATTTAAACCAAAGCCAGTTTGTAGCAACATGAGAGTAGGGAAAGTTAATGAACTGATTTTCTGCAAATAGTCTACTCAGGCTAAAGAAACTCCCTATTGTCTACTTTTGTGAATGAGAATGTAAAGTCTGCTTAACATTCCTTACCCAAAATATATTTTTAAGAAAAATACAGAAAAAAAAACTTTATTAAAATGTAGCTTATTTGAGAATTTTGCTGTTTGTCTAGAGAAAATAGAAGTTTCAGATTTTATTCTGCCTGACATAATCTAGAAAATTCACCTTATTTTAAGGAAGAAAGGCAATTTGCCAGATGAAGACAGAATTTTTCATCTAGCTCAGGCTGCAGTGGGAGAAGGTCAGTGCTAGAAAGCTATATGTATCATCTTGGAGGTTAGCTGTAGTCGGCACTAGGTAATGAGGTGTAGTTGCCTGTCGTTTATAACTGCTATTAAGGATTATCCAGAATAATGGATAAATCATTTCATCATTTATACTAACAGGCTCTATACAGTTTTTTGAGCCCTTTCCAGAAATAATTCTGCAGAATGACTCTTTCCAGAGAAGGTTCCTTCTGTACTCAGGTAACCTCTAGCTCTTACCCATTTTCAGGGTTAGTGTAAAAACTTCAAAGTTCTGGAAGACGTGCTGATGGAATTAATAGAAGGTGGGAATCTGACATTTATGTGGTAACTGTTTGCTTCATTGTTGCATCTCACAGAAAGGATCCTCCTGGTCACCTCCCAGCAGCCACTAAAGAGCCTGACGCTCACGATCAAATTGTAAATGCACAGGAAAGTGAGACTTTTTTTCCTGTCAGCAGCTGAAGGGAAGCAGCATCTTGGGTGTCAGTCCATATTCACTTCAGTAATGGGAGGAAAGCAGGGAAGTTCACTAAAACTTTTCATACTTCAAGGACTCATTATAGTGGTGGCCCAGTCAAAAATGCCCATGCATTAGACCTGAAGCTGTTTCCACTGACCCAGTAGCATTCAGTGAAAGGAAGATTTGCATATAATATCTGAGTTGCATAAAAATGAGTATTACTGGTCCATCAAAGTGGGGATTTCCCTATGGGATACCAGAGAAACCATGTTTTGTCCTCAAATAATTTTACTTCACCATCTCAATGAGACATTTTTCCATTATGTCCCCTTTCAAAATTGCTAATGAGGGAATTTTTGAAAAGGAAATTCCTTCCCGTGTTCATCAGTTTTTGGTAAGGGCTGTTGTTCTGGGAAAAGTGCCATCCTTTTATTTGTTGTTTGAGATGCATGGTGATTTTAATTAAGCAGTCATTGTCTGTGTGCATCATGGTGGTTTCCTTCAGTGACCAGAGAGCTATAATTACAAGCGCACAGAGCAGCTGAAATTTTTGCTGCAGCCCTTTAGAGATTTGTGGGAATTGCTGTCCTCACCAAAGATGATCCCTTCTCCTCCTGGACAGTATTGACTTGGATAGTCTCAGCTATGACATTGGCAGTGGGTAGTGGGTTTGTGGCAGTCAGGAAATGTTCATCATTCAAAAGCCCTGAGCTGCAGTTAGTGTTACGGGGTTACAAACTCCTCCTCTGATCTCCCAAACAGACCAGTGGATTATTTCATGTCTCAAGCTTGAACACTATGTTAAGGGCAATACACATGTGGAAGCAGAGCTATTCTATCTGCTTTAGCAGGTCAGCACAGGACAACCTCATCCTTTGATATAGTACAAAATCAGCCTTCACTCTTAGATGAAGTAGACCAAATAAATTTTACAAGAACTGTTATTCTGCATGCAGGCGACAAAAATCATCAATAAAGGGGCCTTCAGACCAGAAATATTTGTTCCTTTACTGGGAGAACATTTAGGTTGATTGCTGGTACCCACGTCACTTTGCCACCCTTGGTCTCTCAAACCACCCTTACCTTGTTCATTAGCAAGTAACTTCTCTGACCCTCCCTAGTAGGGAAAAGAGATGCAAAGTTTCAGTGAAAGTTACCTTATTGCAAGTAATTCTGCCTTTCCTTTAGCAGGGGCCCGATCAAAATATGAAAAACAAAGCATTTCCATAACTTCCAGGCTCTTCTAGTTACTCTGTTACCTGGTTCTGACTTGGTGAATTAATATACAATACAAACGTGCCAAGTCATTTGGTGCGTGCGGTGGCAAGCTGTCTGGGTAATGAGAGTCAACCCTTGTGACAATAATCTCCGTTTTATATCAGTTTCACAAGAGAGGAGGTAGAGGGCATAGCTGATCATGAGTTGTTCACCTTGTCTCCAGTCTCAGCTTTTCTTCCTGCTGTGTGTACAACTGTGGAAAGAGCAGGCATGAGGAAGGGAGCTAAACCCAGCCCTTACCTTTTATGTGGATTTCATTTGCTCCCCTGAGGCATTTGTCTGCTGCATCTGTGCAGTTGGGAACTCCTGTTGTTCATTCCTCGATAACCCATCTGCTTCTTGCTTGGAGTAATGGAAATGGACACAGCTTTATCACAAAGTATGTAGGTTTGTTGAAGATAATGAAAATCATTGCAGCAGCAGGCTGTATCCTGCTATCCCTGCATCCCATGTAGAACTTTCCAACATACAACTTGCTTCTATTAGGTATCAAGGTGGTCCAGTAAGGTGGGCTACCAAGGTCTTGGACACCTAGGAATCTTGAAATAATGACTCTGTGTTTTCAGAAATAAGCCTTCTGCACAGGAGAAGTGTGAGTGAAGGAGGGTGTCAGTCTTTTAGATGCTACACAGAAGCAGAGAGTGCAGTTCTGTTAAGTTCAGAAGCTGTATTCCAGTATACAAGTGCAGGGAAGTTGGCCCTCGCTCATGTTTCAAGCAAAACAAAGCTTAGGGAGGTGGCCATGGGATTTCAGGGAACCAGGGCAGAGAGGGTCTTGCAGGAAAATGCCTAAGGGAATAAAGCCAGTAGCTTACATTTGTGTCTTGTTGATCATGTAATTGCAGAGAAAAAATGGATCTCAAGACAAGCAAAGGCTTGATTCTATCTGGAGCATGGCAGGAGAGGAGCTGCAGCAAGAGTAATTTCCAATAATTGGAAACAACATATATTTTTCCCAGTGCTCAAAACAGGACAAACCAGACAAGCCCCAGCTTGCAATAACAGAGTCTGCATGGCTACCTGTAACAGGATTTTCACCAAGAATAGTCATGCAAGACAATTGGCAGCAAGTATTGAAGGTGGGCATTGATGATCCAAAAGGAGATGATCCATCTTGCCACCATCCTTGGAGGTGTGTTTATTCTGATATGAGTGCCTCTGCTTCAGTTCTGCCTGTTCTGGTGCTGTGATTTGTGCTGCCTGCTGTTCACACCAGCAGGTAACATTCACAACTGGAGTCTGCAAAGTGCTGCCAATACTGGGCTGCATCATTGCAACTGCTAGGGATGGTTGGTCTCAAGAGAGTTTCCTGCTTTCAGGCACAAGAGGAAAATAAAGAGGTGACCTGGCATGAATGAGGAAGGGGGGAAGGGGGGGAAACAGAAGAGAAAAAGAAGAGAGTAAAGTAGCCTGTCTCTCTCAATGTTTTCTTTCCTGTGAACTGTTGCTCCAAACAGCAAAAGAGGAAACAAATATACAGATTTGATTTCACTTATGAGAGACATGTAGTCACCACAGTGAAAATGGTGACCACCACCACCCTGTGAAAGTTTCAGTTTCCCTGAGGAGCGGAGTTTTGGGATTATGACAACTGCAGGTTGAAATTTTGTACAGAACCCAGAGTGTTCTGCCAAAATTCTCTGTGTCTCTGAAATTGCAATAGAAAAATGAGAGATCAGGAGCTCTTTTGCTTGGATTTTTTTTTCTTCTCCACTTTCTGCCCTAAAAATATCTGAGTTTTAAATACAGGAGGAATAATATCTACCAATCGGGCAGAGCAAAGAAAAGAGTTTCTTGCTGAAGAAATAATGTAATTCTTTGATAACAGTTTTTTGTAACTGTTTTCCTTGCTTTTAAGAAGACTATAGTTCTCCTCCAGTTGTGCCATTTTTAAGTGCATTTATTTTGCATTGTCACAACAGACAAACATTGTCACAACATTTGTATTGTCACAACCTCTGTGTCAAGCTGGATGCTTGCCTGGCATGCAGGATTATTTTAATGGGATTAAAGAAAACAACCTCAACCTCTGAAACTACTGATGCAGTGATGTGCCACCCTTCTCCTCAAGGCTCACATGACCTCTGTTGGATTTTCTGTTGAGTTGGGGATGTTTTCTTTTATCCCAGCATGTTCTTTTGGATACTTGTACCACGAGCCTTAGCCTGGCATCAATTTTAGGCCTGTATTTTCACAGTGAGGTCAATCAAATAGTACTTAGCTTCCGTGCTGCTTCATGGTGTGCTTTCTCCACAGGGCTGAGCTGGCTTTAAAGCAAAGAAATCAGATGATTCTGCCAGTGCAAGTAGATCAAAGGGCTTTACCAGCTCTTTACTGCCCCAAGGATTGGTGGAGGTGCATGTTTCTCCACAGACAGTTATGGCTTGGTGGGCTGAGTAATCTCTGTACCACTTCCCGCACTCTGCAGTCAGATTTATAAACAAGAACAAAAATTATTTTGTAATGGAAAAATGAAGGATTCTCTGACTGCAGTATTACAGAGATTAGTTTTGGTATAACTTGTTTTCTTCAAGATCCTATACTTGCTTTGGGTCTGAGTTTTTTGTAATTCGTGGCACTAGTTTGTGCTTGTCGTAGTTGTTTTGACTGAAAAAGTTTGACAAATGTGATACTAAACTCTAGGTTGTTTTGATCAATGTAATGCACTATTCAGACAAAAAAGTCAGTAGTTGTTAAGATTAACAACGAAAGAAAGACAAAAACCTACAAAAACTTAGCAGAAGACCTTAAAATCATATGTGGTTCAGGGGCTTCCTGAACCAGGTGTATTTCAGTTTCTGTAGTAAACTGTCTTCACAATATTCCTTCTCTTTGACTGTCCCCAGGCTCCCCTGGGACATCCATCACATTCTAGAACCCACAGCATCCTGAGGCATGGATTTCCACAGCAGACCATTGCATTGGCTTCAAACCTGCCCCATCCTGTTTCACTTGATGGCCCTTTTTTCCTTTCTGTGGAAAACACAGTGAGCAGAGATGTCTGCTGGCTTTTTCCATTATTTTAATGATCTCTATTTGATCCTCCCAATGCCTCTTGCTCTTCCAAGTGCAAGGATTCTTACTGTCTATCTCATATATTTGGTTTTTAGCAGTAGGAAGATGCCCCTGACCAACTTTAGTGCTAAGAATTTAATCCTTTCCAAATCTACTTTCTTGGATATAAATTTATTATAAACTAAAATAAATAAATAATACAGGTTGCACATCCATGTATGAATGCCTGAATACAAATCTCATTTTTCCACAACATGAGTCGACTTCCTGTTTGACCTCTGTTCTTTTCCCATCCTGTAGATCTGAGTGGGGGGAAAAAAAGTATTTTAGCTTTCTCATTTTCCCTGTAATTTGGTGAAGTGAGAGATGCAAAGGTTAAATCCTGTTTTGCTCATTAATATCTCAAATATTCAGAGTGCCCTGAGACTACCTCCCAAATGGAACTCCTCTACCATTTTGGAAGGGTAACTATCTGTCACAACTATCTGTATTCTTAAAAAAGCAGCGCACCTCAGAAAGACACAAGAGTTTTCCTTTGAACATGCCACAATCACAATAAAACTAGTTCCAGTCTTTCCACCTCTCTTCAATCCACTTTCTGGAGTAAACATTTTTGTTTAAAGCAAGCCTTTTATTTTCTTGGTGCCGGGACCCTTAGAAATTTGTAATTTAGCAGGAATACCTAGAAAAAAAGTTTTCTGTGAGAAGATGGACAAAGTAATGAGGAAGATGTATTGCGTTCCTCATAGAATAGTGCTTTAACCAATGCTCAAGTTAAGCATGTGCTTCAAATCCCACATTTTCAGTAAAGTACTGAATTAGAGGACTGTTTAAGTGAAGGATGACATCATGTCTAAAACCTTGACATGATGAGTTTTGTAGGATTTTTGTCATCCAGTCCAGTCTTCTACTGTTCTAAAACCTGCTTATATAAACCAGGTACACATATAGTCCCAACCTTCAGTGACTGGGATAAACCTAAATGCAATGTGATATAGTGGCCTGAAGGCGGAATGCCCTGATAGCTGATTGATTTGCACAGTCTTTCGGGGTGGGGGCAAAGAGTACTTTTGTTTTCATATTTCTCAGCCATAACTTGTACAAAATCAGAGGATAAAGGCATACACACTCAGGCTGTCTGAATGCCAGTGAAATGGAAATGTGAGCAATATTCCAATTTAGCTCCACAGAAATCCACTAGTTAGTAAGTAGTTCAAGTATTTTAGTGCCTGCTGTGTTGCTGCCTACAGGGAAAATACTCTAAGTGCTTTCCCTTTCTCAAAAAGAAAAGGAGTTTTCATCTATCTTTTATAAGGCTTTCTTGTCACATCCATTATACAGCATGACACAACCAGCCAAAGGATCTATAGTGGTGGTTTCTATTACATATTTTAGTGGCAAGTTTTTTGTGGATGGTAGAATACATACACATATACATTTGTGTGTATATATATATGTGTGTGTGTATATGTGTGCGTGTATGTGTGTGTGCATACAAACTTATGTATAAACATATGTATGTATGTATGTATATATATATATATATATATATATGTATGTATAGATGCACTTATCAATCTAGATTGAAGATGTGTGTCTCTTATGCTGGCCTATGGAGTGTCAAATGTGGGGTGTTAATGCCTACATATATGAAATCCAATATTTTTTCACCTGGCCAGTTTGAATAAAAGGGCAGAATTATCCTTATTCTAAGAATATTAGGCCATTACTGCAACAGCTTTCAGAACAGCTTTATTCTGGTCCATGTCTGACCAGCTGTTTAAGGACAAAACACAAAACAAATTCTGGTTTTCAGACTCCATGTATACTTTTAGTATCACAGAATGAAAAAAAAGGCAAGAAATGTCCCTGAATGATATTGGGGTTTTAAGCCCATAACCATCTAATACCCTATTCACTTCAAGCTTGGAAAGGGCTAATGCAGACCGGAGGATAGGAGTGATGATCCACAGATCACAGTTCTTTATCAGAAGGATTTTTAAAGGTGCACAAAAATTCTGTATGCCTGTACGTGCATAAATGAAAACTGTCTTCTGTGTGTGTGACCAGTGAGATGTCAAGGTTTGTGACATTTTAGCTACTGGAAATTCTGATTTTCCTACTCTGTAACAACTTCAGCAGATCTGTTAGAGCAAGAGGAGAGCCAACAGGATGATTAGAGGGATGGAGCAGCTCTCCTAGGAAAAGGCTAAGAGAATTGGTATTTCTCAGTTTGAAAAAGAGAAGGCATGAACCGATTTCAGCCTACCCATGCTTGAAACGACCCTACAAGAAACATGGAGAGGACTTTTGACAAGAGCATGTAGAGACAGGACAAGGGGAAATGGCTTCAAACTGAAAGAAAGTAGCTTTAGATTAGAAGTTAGGAAGAAATTCTTTACTGTGAGGGTGGTGAGGTACTAGAACAGGTTGCCTGAAAGTTTTGGGTGCCCTGGGAGAGTCCAGGGTGAGGCTGGATGGGGCCCTGAGCAACAGGTTTTGGTGAAAGGTGACTCTGCCCATGGCAGGTTGGTTGGAACAAGATGGTCTTTCAGGTCTCTTCTCACACAGACCGTTCCATGATTCTAGGATTCTATTCTATGAGGATATATTTGTTCAGCAGTAGTCTTACATATTGCAGACAATGCGGACTGTGTGTGTAAATGTAGATATACACGAATAATCAGCATGTAAGAGTGTGCAAAACATTACAGAACAGCTTAGTGTATGCAACATTTAGCTATTCTGCTTCTTATGGGTTCATTACTCCAGCCTTTCCATCACCATTCTGGCATCTAGCTCTTTGGCAGAAGTGGTCCAGGCAGTTTTCTGCCTCTATGTTTTGCTTTGTTTTTAGTGAACTTGACGTTAACTAATAATTTGTTTTAAGTTTCCTGATCTTCCTTGTAAAAGTAATGTTTCCCTCCCAAAATGCCTTGTTTGACATCCAACATAAGGATGATTAATTCTGCACAGGCAGAATCTTATCATATACTCTTAAGGATGAGGCATGAAGGCTTGAAATCCCTGGAAAGCAGAGAATTCCCAGAGCATCAGTGGGACACTTAGAAATAAGTAAAAAAACTATTTTGTGGATTTAAGGAGTCCCCAAATGTTTTCAAACCCAACCTTACAGTTACTGAAATATTTAAATAACAAAAAAAACATAGGTTTGCTGATAAGAAATAAAAACTGTTGTTCCAGTAAAAACAGAGGCTGACTGCCTTCATTTATTACTCAGTATTTCTGTCTTGGCTGCAAAATCTAAAATGAGAAAAGGTCTTGAGGAGAGGGAACCTTGTCCAGGATGGGGATGGATGGATGGATGGATGGATGGATGGATGGATGGATGGATGGATGGATGGATGGATGGATGGATGGATGGATGGATGGATGGATGGATGGATGGATGAGGAGAAATGCTCCCAAGAAGGTGCAGAAGGCTGACAAAAGCAGAGAGTTTACCTGCTTAAGAGGAAGGTGTTGCAGGGGGAAAAAGCAGGTCATTCTCCTCTTGAAACACCTGAGAGAGTCTGCTGCCTGCTGAAGGGGCAGCCTGGGCACAGGCGAGTGGCAATGAGCGGGGCTGTAGCAGCTCAGCTGTGCACAGGACTCTGCTGTCCTTGGCACCACTCGGTCACTCCAGCTTAGGGAGCTGGTAAGGGCCAGCTGCTGGCATGTGCTGGTGACTTGAATATTAAACACAGACAGCTGGACGTTACCAATCCCATTTACTTTGGATGTAAATCCCAGCAATCTTGCTGAAACATCTTCCCCCATTGAGTCTAGGGAAAGCCTTACCACCAACCCTGCTGGGGAAAAATGAGGTCTGCAGACTGCTCTCTTCCTCCATGATGCCACCCCTGCTTTTGTGACATCTTGCTGTCACAAGAGTGCACCCCAGTATCCATGGTTTTGGCCCCAGCATGTCAAATGGAAAATCACATCTTTGTCCCTTTAACTTCTCTCTTAGCTGTTATGCCTGTTTTCTCCCCTCCTCTGGGACTGTGCACTGTTGCTGCTCCGGCTGCTGGGAGCAAGCGAGGAGAATTTCTCCTACTGGCAAGTAACCAGGCAGTCTGGGGCTGGCATCTTCCCAGGACGCTGCTGTTTGCATACCAGCAGGCAGAGGAGCAGGTGAAATGGGACTGGTGACATCTGTACAGATGTGTTTGACTGCTTACATGCTGTTACGAATCTGCTACCCTTAAAGCCTCCATTTCTCTGACGAGATATCTCTCCCTCTCTCTCTCTCTCTCTCTCTCTCTTCCCCTCTCTCTCCCTCTCTCTCTCTCTTTCTCTCAAAATTATTTTTCCAAGGAGAAAAGGAAAAGGCAGACAGAAATAGAAGGCAAGAGACAACAGCTTGAGGACCAGATACTTCAGCTGCAGCATTTCAAGGTAAGGGACTGATGCCAGAAATGATGGATTGACTAAATCTGTTCATTATTAGACATGCAGATCACACGTCTGAAAGCTAGGAAAAGCCCCCTCTGACATGAAGCAGCTTTCACTGCCGGAGCCTATCTCTTGCAGTGATCATGTCCTGCCTGCTTTTCATTCCGTGTGTTTCATGCACAGGACCATGTTGTTTAAACAGTTTAGGAGCATGGAGTCGGGAGGGTGTAAGTGCAGGCAGCACAACAGTGCTGACATTATTAAATGCTGTTATTTATTATACATAATGATGAGACACCAATCGCTGTGGCTTGGGTGTGCACTGCATGGCTTCAGCCAGCACTTTCTGCCTGCAGAGCTGTGTTGGATTTCTCTGGTGCCTGTTAGGTTTTGTGTGTGTGCATTGCAGAAGGAGTGTTAGCTAGCGTGCATCTGTGTATGTGTGGAAAGATTTCATTGTAGGATGATATTATTAGGTGTGCATAGCATAATAAAATTGGCATGTATGTACATGCAGAGAAGGTGTTGATGCATATGTGTGTATCTACATGGAGAGGCGCCTTGATATTTAACAGGGTGCCGAGCAATCCCAGTCCCTGTTGGTCTCCATGACAGCTGCAGATAGCATCATTTGAAAGCCATCCTTTCTGTTTCTATTGCTTATCCTTCCTGTCAGAAGCATATTTGTGCATAGCGAAGATAAGAACAAAAACATACATGTGATCTTTTTGTAACCAGTGAGAATTTGTGGGTCAGATCTTGCTATATTAGTTCAGTAGGGGAGCCTGAGGAATTTCAGTGATTAAAATATCTGAGAAAGATTACTAGAACTGGACAGTTTATCCTCACAGCAAATGAGCTGAGCTGTGTTTTTAGAATTAAGATATTTAGGTTGTTTGTGGAATAAATGTCTGTATGTGTGTGTGTGTGTGTGTACGTGTTTGAACAGTGCACCTGCATCAGGAGATGGTGTGCAGAATATCTGTGCACACACATGCACTTGTAGACCACACTGCAAGTTATGCTACAAGCAGGATAATTCTCCTGCCTCTCCAAGACCCTGCAGTCATGTTCTGCAATTTATTCCTCTTTTTCTGGTAAACACAATGCAATTAAGTCCAAGTAATTGATATCAGCCTACATAAATGCCCCAATCAAGTTTACCACCAGTCTGTGGATGTCAAACATTGGTGTTTCCAGTCAAAGATGGGATTGCATTTCTGTGGGGCAACAGGAATTGCCATTTTGCTCAGGCTTCCATTGAATACAGGCAGGGGAGAATTTTTTCAGATAACTATAGGATGCTGCAGCATAGCAGTGCAGTACTCTTCCAGTACCTTCATGATGCTTGTTTTTTTCCTTTTTGCTACCAAGCTGATGACTCCTTTTAGCATGTTAACTGTTTCCAAGCTAACTGCATTATGATTCTTTGTGAAATTCTTTAAATGGAGCCTTTTGGATAGACAGTTCTGTCAATTTTCTGCTTCATCTGTTTTACTTTGATGTAGCTGTTTCTATGTTTTATCATCATCCCTAGGAGAAGTAAAATCCCTTAAGGTGGTGCAGTGGGATCAGCCCCTCAGCTGATGTAGACTGGCATTGACTGCAGCCCTGCTATGTTGATTGCCACCAGAGGAGGTTCATTTTTGCTGCATGGATTTTTTCAGAGGCATACATGAAAAATAGCTGTGTCCCTTTATTTTTTAACCCACAGGCTGGAGCAAGAGCAGTAATCATAGAGGACGCTAATGAGAGATCAGGACACAGAAATTTAATGGCAGAGACATTTAAAATGGCAGCTTTTTCAGCTAAAATCACAGCCAGACTTAAGGTCTGTAATGCTGTGTGCGAGAGTGAGCATCAGGGTATGATAAAATCTACACTACCTCTCTATTCAGTGTCATCACTTGTCACCAGAGGAAAACTGTGGTGCTTTTACAGGAGTGGTCATGGTGACTGCTGCTCTACGAGCTGCCTGTACCACCAAGCAACTGTCTGATGGGAGATCTGAATGAGGTGATAGCAGAAGTCTAACTGGGATTGCAGATTTCATCCTCATTGCTGCTAGAACCTTCCTAAAATAATAAACATGTTTAAAAATGGAGATAGAGGCACTGGCTGGTAGTGTTTCTGTTTCTCTTTGGAGACAGATGAAGAAAACTGCATTTTTGTTTCATACATCATTCAGTGTTCTGGTTGCTTAGTGAAGTGCTGACCAACATTTTATTTCACCTGCCAGTTTGATTTGCTCATTTGCAAAACTGTGTATGCCCCTGCCACCTCCCTAGTGCTCTCCCTCGCTTCACCCTCCTTGTCCTCAGCCCCTCCAAGGCAGGGGCTCCAAGTCTGATATGAATATAGTCCCTCAGTCTGATATGGCTCCCCAGTCTGACACACCAGACCAAAATAAGTGCATCTATTTTCCCTCAGAGTGCTAAGTAGAACACAATTCATTTCCCGAATTATGTGAATTTCATCTAATTCTGTGCAAGGCATACATCCAGGTTAAAAGACCAGGCTTTCCTAGGAAACCCCTGTATTTATTCAAAATGCTGTGAGGCTGTTGATGTCCATATAGAGTGTAAGGATTTCATATCAGTGTTCATTAAAATCTGCTGTGAAGAAACCTTTGAAAATGAAATCTGGGTTAATCCTGTGTCTGCAGTATCTGGGTTGATCCCACAAGCATAACAGCTTGAATTCACACAAAGACATTCATGCCAGTATTCAATGGGTTTGCTTCGTTTTTTGTGCAATGTCAGAGTAATTTTCTTTTTAAAATGCACTGTGTAAAATAGCATGTTTGGTTACCTAATAAAGGTTCTGAAAGCCACAGGGTTTCTGTTAATTTCAGAAAATTTTATTCACATTGGAAAAATATCTAATAGAAATAATTTATTCCAAATGTTTACACTGATTGCCTGCAGTTTTCAAGTTGCTGATGCCAATTAGACCCCTGACGAAATGACTTTACTACCACTTCATTTGTTTTTCCCTTGTTACTTATCTGGCTGAAAATAAGGCAGCAGCAGGTGCTGTCCCACTGCTTTAGGCAGAGCAACCCGGCACACACTAGACCGGGTAAAAGTCACCCCTGAACGTGAGCAAGGCTTTGGCAACACGTTACAAAGGCTCCTGAGTATGAGGCCAGTGCTGGGGACATCAGAACAAAAGTGTAGCTCAGCTATTAGTGGTCTATGTGAGATTCAGATATACTCAAGTAAAGCCTTTCAAATGTGAAACTCTGGAGTAGCAGAGAGTCTAGGGTCGTATAGGCTCTAAAAACTGGATTCCCTTTTTGCTGACAGTGAAACCATGTCCTCTCTTCTGTGAATCACTGCAAAGGGAAGACATTGGTGAGCACAGACTGACTGTGTAGTACCTTGGGGCCATTGGGGCTCTCTGTTGAAGGCCGGAGGTGTACTTCTCTACATTACAATCGGGTGCCTTCATTGGAAAGGCCCTAGGTATTGGGACAGGTATAAAGATGCTTTGAAGCCCCATTTTTTGAGATTGAACATGCTCTTTTGATCTAATAAGAGTCCATTTACAAGAGCTCCCCTAACCTCACATCTACTCCAGTCCTTAATATGAAAATAATATTTTTTCTCCCATATAACACAAGGTTGGCAGATAGAGTTGTAATTTTGTTGTTGTAGTTGTTGTGGTTTAACAATAGATAAAGTTTAAACTTCATGCCTCAGCAGTTTGTTGGCCATATGCCTACGAAAGGGGCATCACACCTCCATGGGAACTGGAGGTGTGACCAGCTTCTATCGTTTAAAATCAGAGAAGTGGTCAAAATTCACCTTACACCAAACATATTTTGTGCTGTATCCATCAAAATTATTTGGTTTCTGGAGAAAGACTGAAATTTATTTTGATTGATTAGTAGAACTGGGGAATACAACCTCCAAGCAATAACTCCTTTTAAGAACTTGTTCAGCTAGGCAGCAGTTGGACAGACCTGTTTTACCAGAGATATTTACTGTTTTGAATAAACTCCAGAATAGGAGTGTTTCTTCCAAAATCTGACTGCCTCCTTTATTAGTTCAATAGAATTTCTATTATTGTTTACTGTCTGGTGCTCTGTTTGGTGGCCAATGGTAATAAAATAAACAAAATAAACAAAACCTCCTAATTAAATGAAAAATTACTTCTATTCTGTTACTTTAAGTATTACAACTGCAATAAATCCATTTTCCACAGTTATATTAGTTCTGGAATAGTGTAAATATTAGGGACTTATTTCTTTTAAGATCTGCTTCTTAAAGACTGTAGTTCATGAGCACAATCTAAAACATAATTATATCTTTACTCTCAAGAAAAGAAAAGCCTTTTCACATTCTTGTAGAGATCTTATAGAGATTTTGTTAGGGTATAGTTTTAGCTGAAACTATCTTATCTGTAAATAAATTTCAATTTTATGGTTCCAGTTATATCACTGTCCCAAATTTAATCTATTCTTAAAAGAATTGCTGTCAGAAAATAGATATGTCTGTCTCTCTCTTGATATATGTACAACATCGTGGGAAAAAAGAAATAACTTTTGCAAATGAAGGAATTTTGTTATTTCTTTACAACAAATCCCTTTATGATTTTCAAGTAAATTAATCCTTTAACCAAATGGCAACTAAGCCAAGCACAAAAAAAATGTTTGATAGTGTCATACAGTCTCCATTCCCTACATGGTCAGTGCAATATTCCCCAAAACCTAGTTTAGAGGTAAGGATGTCATGTAGAACAGCGTTAAATGCCTTGCACAAGCCCAGGAAGATGACATCTGTTGCTGTTCCCTTATCCAGCAATGATTTATGGCTTCATCATAGAAGGCTACCAAATCTGTCAAGCATGATTTTCCCTTAATGAGGCCATGTTAGCTGTCACCAATCATCTTGTTTTTCATGTGGCTTAGCATAGTTTCCAGAAGGATCCTGCTCCATGATCTTGCCAGGCGCTGATGGGAGTGATTGGCCTGTTATTGCACAGTCTTCTTTTTTTCCTTTTTAAAAACCGAGGATATGTGTCCACTTTTCCAGTCACTGACAACTGTAAGTTTTCCGTAATTTCTCAAGTAGCCGCCTCTTCAACCAGCCCTCTCATCAGATCCCATGGACTTGTGCACCTTCGGGTTCCTTAGCTGTTCTACTACAATGAGTGGTTTTACATTCTCCCAGTCTCTGCCTTTGCCTTCTGCATCTCAGGCAGTCTGTTTGGCACATTTGCTGGTGAAGGCTGAGGCAAAAAAGTTATTAAGCACCTCAGCCTTCTCCATTTTCCAGGTAACCAGGTATTCTTTTTCTTTCTGGAGAGACTGAAAAATTTCCCTAGGTTTCTGTTTATCACCAACACATCTCTAGAAGCCTTTTGTGTTGCCTTTGATGTCTCTGGCCCTATTAAAGTCCATCAGGACTTTAGCTTTCCTGATCTCATCCCTGGCTTCTTGAACAATCCCTTTTTATTCCTCACCTGGAGGAATTGCTTTCACCACTTGTCCTTGCTCTCACCCTCCATAGGCTTTTTTTTCGTGTCTGAGTTTGTCGAGGAGATGCCTGTTCATCCACACAGACCTACTGGTATATTTACCAGGCTTTCTCTTCATGGGGATAATCATTCCTGAGAATGGAGAAGGTGATCCTTTAATACCAACCAGCTTTTCTGGGCACCTCCTCTCTGCAGGGTTTTATTCTATGGTACTCAACCAAGCAGATCCCTGAGGAGGCCAAAGGCTGCTCTCCTGAAGGCCAGGGTAGTGAGCTTTCCGTGCACCTTCCCTGCTTTCCTAACGATCTCAAACTCCGTTTCATGGTCCTTGCAGTCAAGGCTGCCCTCGAGCTTCACATTTCCCACCAGTCGCTCCTTGCTGGTGAGCACAAGATCCAGCACAGCACCTCCTCTCCTTGGCTCCTCTATCACCTGTAGAAAGAAGTTATCATCACAGCATTCCAGGAATCTCCTGGATTAGTTATGCATTGCTATTGTCTCTCCAAAAGGTGTTGGGGTAGTTGAAGCCCCCATGAGGAACAGGGCATATGGGCACAAATTCATTTTTAACTGTCTGTAAAGAGCCTCATCAGCACTTTTGGGACATGGAGAGGTTAAGAACTAATTCAGAGAGAAATTTCCACTTTGAGAGCACACGGAACACAGACCCCTCTTTGTCCTATTCTATGATTAGCACCTGTGGGCTGATACCCACCTGATCATGAGAAGTTTGTTTCCCACCAGGATTTAAACTGAGAATCAAGAGGCTCTCTTCTGGATCATAAAACTAAGTAACTATCCCCAGTTAAAATCTTTCAGTAATAAGAAAAGATCATTTTACAAAATAGAATTGTTTATCCAGGCCAGCTACACAAATTGTTTACCACAGAGAGATGTGGTAAACAATTTGTATAGCTGGCCTGGATAAACAATTCTATTTTTTAGATAAAATAAAGCTTTAGTCCTTTAACTCGTGTTCCTTATCTGCTTGCATGCCATTGAAACACAGCTGTAATTATTCTGGTATGATCCCTCTATGAGTTGTGCTTTTATTTAGGAAAAATATTATGTGTGAGTTGTGCTTTGAACAGGGGCAGAGTTCTCCTGGGATGATCATGTAAATAAACATACCATACAGGCAGGAGTTCCTCGAAATGCATCAAAATTAGCAGTCAGGTTTCAAGCAGTAACAAAGTCCTTTGAGCACCTCATGGCAACTCCTGCAGATTTTGTTTTAGGCAGCTCAAGGAAGCTTACAGCTCTCTGCAACTTCAGCCCCTCCCAATGGCCTGAAACATGTTCAAAACCAAATTCATATCACATGAATCCAGATTTTTAAAATAATGAATATAAGAAATTTTAAGACTACAAAATAAAGGAATCTCTGAAGTATACCTTTTCTTTTTGCCTCTTTTGACTGATGTGTGTATTTGGAAAGGAGTGATAAACTGAAGCCAAGGAGAGACTGAATATAGAGGGAAATCATTCTTTTGGGAGATAATAATGCAAAACAACTGTGGCTCTGGAGTAATGATAACTTGCAAAGCTTATTTGTTTTGAGGGGAGAGATTTGACAATTTTTGAAATCTCAGATTATTAACTATTCAAAAAGATTTATCTTCTTATTAATTTTTACTTCTCTCACTGCTATGCTTTGCTTCCTTCATAAGCATGGAGTGAGTACCTGCAGGGAAAACCAAAGCATACCTAAATTTCTGGCACCAGGAAGTAAAACTGTGGTCACTCTTTTCCTGTGTGTATCTTTAAGAGGGGGTCTTATTCGGTCTTCAGTCCAACCACATGAAGGCCAGAAACTTCAGCCAACTTGCCAGCCATATTTTTTTATTCCAACTCCAAAATTCCATGGGAATCAGATATATTCTCATGGAGTTAAAAAGCAATTTATGTGTCAACAGGAGCAGGTTTATCCCGTGCATATCTTCATCTGAATACACATGGATTCTTGACCAGGACAGAATCCCATGCCCTACCTCCGGGACATTTGCTCCCAAGCTGGGCCATGTGGGACCTCATTGTTGCATCCCCTTTTGCAAGCTATGTTCCTGATGTATCTGCCTGCTGAGGCAGCTCTGTCTCCTCATCCCTTCCCTCACCTCTGCTGCAGTCACTGGCACTTGTTTTTTTATTCTGATTTATTGATGCTTTACCTTGAACAGAGCCATCATTATCATCTTGCAATGAAAAAGTCTGAAATTGTACATAGACTTCTGAAAGAGAGACACAGAAAAATAAACCCTAACTCTCCAACATAAAACACAACTCTCCAGAAGGGGTATCTTCCTGTTACTTCAAGCAGAACTTTCTGATAGACTGGATGTTTAGAAAACATATGTAGAAAAGAAGCTGTGCTTGACTTAACTGTCATCTTAGTGTTCATTGTGTTTCATCTCAATGTCATCTCAAGTCTTAAATGAATGTCAGAAACACACACGTTGTGTTGGACCATACCTGTGATCCCTGTCAGTGAAACCAGTCTGTACAGGCCAGTGCTCTGTAGCTGATGAATGATCTGAATGAGAGAGATACTCAAGAGAGATGCAAACTTTAGATCTGCTCTTGTAGAATCTTGACAATGTCTTTTTCTGTGGTGGGTTTCCTTGAAGCTAAAAGAGCTTAGGTTTTAATTTATCTTCATCTTTGACTGGAAACAACTGTCTACTTGATTTACAAAGTTAAATAAATGGGACCTGAACATTGTGTACTCAGAAAGTTTACACTGGTGATGTTGCTAATGAATGGGAAGCTTTCTCAGACAACATAAACCAATTGTTGCTTTTTCTCCCAAAAATCATTCCTGACTGGACCTCTGTCTGTACAGCTGCAATTTCTGTTCCTGTGAGGTTTTCAAACAGTCAAAGCCTGAGACCTTCCTGAAGAAGCCATCTACAGCTATCATCATACCCATCCCTCAGGTCCCTTGCCACAGACATGCCTTCTCCTTGCATCTGCAGCTCCAGTTGCACGTGGCTCACACTGAAATATACCGTGTTGTGCAGGACCCAGCTGAGATGCAGCCCTTCCCAAAGTGAGCACAAATCATCTATCTCAGTCTTCCTTCACCTGTTTCTGCAGTCATGTGGCACTGTGCTACATGCTCCTGTCTTCTCTGTTGCTGCCCTGAATGTGTGCTTTGAGAAAAAGCAATGGCTGTGTAAATATTCAGAATAGCTTAAGGGCAGTCAAATGGACCTGCTACAGCAAGCAAACAAGGCGGAAAGATAATCTCTGCAAAGTCTTTGGCTGCCGTGATTTCAGGCAGGGCTTATAATAGTGTCCACTGTTTATTTTTATTTCCTTATTTACTTGCATCTTTTATTATTTATTTTCTAATCTCCTCACGTGTACCCCCCCTTATACCCACAGCCTAGTGGCTCACTGGTGCTGTAGTAAAATTCTGTTACTCAGGAGCTGTAGGGAAAAAGGAGACATGTTTTTTGGGGACAGGCAGAGCAGCAGTTCCTTTGGTGATCCAACTGCCTGGCCTCAGTGGTCCAATACAGTAAGGATTTTATGAAAAGGAGAAGCTCAGGCAAATTACCCATACCTGTGTGGCTGAGAAGAAACTTAGGAAGAGGTTATGTCATCAGTCTCCAATATCTGGTCACAAAAGGTTGTCAATTACAGTGGGCAGGTCTAAAAATGATGGAAAAAGTTAAGTCAATGTGTTTTAATATTCTGTGTGATGAATACACATTAACTGACTATTGTACAACCTTTGCAACTCTTGGATTAAATGTAACCTCCTTAAAAAAATTTTTAAGACATCACTTCCTTAAGATATTTCTAAGAAATGTTTCGTTCATTTCCTGAATAAAGAATAACAACAACAAACTGTCAACTCTACAGGATAAAGTTTAATCTTCTTTATAAACATGCTGTTTGCTCTTGAGCTGGCTAAATTTTACCAGCTAGGATACTTTTCGGGGTTTTTTTTTTCTGGCATCATACATGTGAAAACGATGACAATGTGATTCAAGTAAAGACTACAGTAAAGCTGCAAGTTTTTCAGCTTAGCTTAATTCCCTAATCTGGGCAATGTTTGAATCATATCCATCTATCATGCAGACATGCTCCTTGGGCTAAAACAAGTGTCTTCAATAACTGGAAAGGCAACAAAAGGTTTTGCTAGTATATAAAACCAGATAATACAGCAAGCTGGAAATGGCTGGTTGTCCCTTCCAGGGAGAGTCATACCATACAAGGCCACATCCATCCTGCAGCAGTGCAGAATCTCTTGTGTTTGCTGAGGACCACACCTCTCCTTTGTTCTGCAAGAGGATTCTCTCACAGTGAAAACCCACATAGGAAAACTCTGCATCAGTCTGAGCAGAGGCAGACTGTTTCATTTGCCTAATGGAAAATTAAATACTGCAACATCACTCAGGAACACATTCCAGGAGGCTGCTTATTTCCAGATGGACTTACCTGTCATACAGTTTGTGTCTATAGCCCCGCTCTGCATTTGCATGTTTACGCACAAATGGTTAAGGGCATCTAACATTAACATGCCTACTCACACTACAGCCACGTGAATAATATTTTCTTTCCTTTTTTTTTGAAAGGCAAGAGAAGGCCTGCTGGCAAAGGAACAAGTCTTTCTAGAATCTCAGTCCCTCATGTCCCAGTGACCTCTTTGCTAACGCTTGCAACAGTGTTGTGCATCAGCAAGCCAGACCCAGACGTGCTGGGTGGCCTGCACTAGCTGGGTTAGAGCCAGGTGGGTGCTCAAGTGGCACAAGAGTACAACAGCAAGAAATGCTGAGTTTGGAGAGGAAGAAGAGTAGACAGGACAAAAGAGGAATCTCAGAGCATTTTTGACAGCAGTCATTCTTGCACTTGTGTCCCTTACAAACTCAGTTTTAACAACCTAGGCAGATGCCTGGGAGCATGCACAAACAGAACAGGCTTTGCTGCTCTGGGAGGCTTTCCCTCTTGTACTGATCCACTGAGTGGCACGGGGGCTGCAGGTAGCTGCCAAACAGCAAAGTCAGACTCAATGCAGCATCCAGAGCCTAGATCTGCCTAAAAACCTCACCCTTTTTGTCCCAAGGTAACTTTTTGCAATGCAGAGAACAAATCTGAAATGCAGACAGTTACTCTAGCATCCCAATGGGAGAGTTTGGGGGTCACATCTGACTCACAGATGTGACGTGCAAAAAATGTTCATTGCACTCAGTAGACATGGGCTGGTTATATGTAGATTTGAACCTTTTGTGTTCATGTTTTTCCATGGCACAAATGCTGAGTGGATAGAGGGAGAAAATAATTTCATATTAATAGCTTCAGCTCTAAAATGTTAATGCCTCATGGTCTTCAACCTGCAAAATGCTAAGACTTTTGGCAAAACTTCAATTTAGCAAAGATTTCAATAAAAGTGACTTTGATTTCAGTGGAATTACACTAGGGATCATTAGTGGCTGTTTTCTAGGGCACAGAAGACCATAATTACCCGGAATAGTCCAGAAGTGTTTCACAAGAGCAGGCACATTTACTGGAGGAGGCTGTCTTGGGTCAACTTTTGACCTTTGTTTCTTCTCAGGATTATCATCTCCCTTGAACTCAGGAGACAGAGGAGCACTGCACTTCAGTAAGCTTTGCTTTTAAGGAGAGATAGTACTAATTGCCCCTAAACATATGCAAGTTCAAAAAACACACAAAAAATCTTATTTAAGGGACTACCTCAAAAGGTAGCAGCACAGCAAGGACTGAGCCTTTTCTCTTGTCAAAAAAAGTCATGACAAGTCTGACAGATGCATCTGGGCCTTAGTTTAAGACACTATCACACTATATATAGGACTGCAAATTATTATTCTTATGAAAAAAGGTTATGGAAGTTGTTTCAAAATTGGCAAGACTGATGGTTAGAACTAATCAACTCACAAAACAGGGAGTGAAGAGGTGGCATGGAGTAAGCATAATGATTTATGAAAAGGATGCTAAAAGGTTTACTTGCTGTAATAAAATGTCCTCTGATACTTAAACTTTTGATGCAACATTAAAGCAAAATGCAGCACTAACAGCAAAGGTTTTCTTTGCTTATACAGTATTAATTCTACTGTGTGCATTTGAGAAGCTATGCATTATTTCCTTGCTAGCACTAAATGTAAACAGCTTAAAGCCCTCCGGCTTCACTGTCCTGAAGCATGCAAGTGGAATAAATGTAAGCATGTAATAAATGTTAGCATGTAAGATTGCAATGCACCACTTTTATCTACCATCACTGTGTCTGCTGCATTCAGACATTTGGCACAATTTCTTTCTGTCCTGTCCAACAGTTTTCACTTATTTATGTCCTCCCTATGGTCTGTGCACATAACTGTGACCGGTTTTTTTTCAGTTTTCGCATGATGCAAAACTGATGCAAATTCAGTTGGTTTTCCTGTGCTTGAACAAACTAAATGAAGTGAAGCTGCAAATTATTTCTACAATCCCAATTCTCAGTTCTGTGCAGAGAAACAAACCACCTGAGAGCACTGACAACTTAGAGGATCTCAAGCTCAGTGCCCTTTCCACTTCAGTAACAGAAAGCCTTTTTAATGATATGATCTAATTTCTGCTGAAGGATTTAGCCCTGAAGAAATGGTTCTCTTGCAGTAAATGAAGGATTACTTATACCAGACAGTACATAGCATAGCTGCTGCTCTCTCAGTGAAGGGGTTCTTTCTAAAAGTACAGCATATTCACTGTATTTGCAGTAGTCACAATATTCACATATTCCAGTATGGCAATGAGCAGTACAAATACCTGTATTTTTGCAGTAGTGTATGTTGCCACTCTCAGAGCTCTTTATCATTTGGACAACAATAACAATGATACAGCACAACTGTAGTGCATGATTGTTGCACTACTTCTCTGTTGCATGTTGCACTATGCAGAGAAGAGTTAAAGCTCATAGCAGACAATGAAGGAGAAACAGTGCTGAAATACTGTCTTGTGGCTGTTTTAATCATGGGCTGTTAAGCAAATGCACAATATTGTTGAACAGGAGTAGCTCATATAGGTACGTATTTCTGGGCTCCATCCTCATGCAAACCTTAGTTTAGCACACTTGGGAAGCACCTCCTATTCTTCCTGGGGTAAGATTTTGCAAGATTTTTTTAAGAAGCATAATCCAAATTTCATAGCTATGGAGGACAGATGGTAGCAAACTCTCTTTTGTTTCCAGTCTGCATCTGGCTCTGGTTTGCATCTGTCTGGGTTGCTTTGATGTGGGCTGTCTTATACCCAGGAGCTGTGCCTGAGTACCCAGCACAGCTCTGCCATCGCCTCACTACCCACCCTTGGTTTCATTATATGTGCCAAGGCCCTCCCTACGTGTTTGTGATGAAAATGCCTCCTTGGGAAATGTTTGCTCAAAGCAGGTGAGAGGTTCTTCCATCCCTACCCACTGCTTCTCTCCTTCAGCAGTTATGTGGCCGGGAAGAAAATGCTTCCTGCACAGCAAGGTTGTGACCAGCATCCCCTGGTGTATGCCTGCCTGTTAGCCTGTTGTATCTGCAGTCAGTGCATAAATACACACAGCCTCAGCAGCTTGGCAAATAGACTCTATGCAGTTTAAGAAATACATTTATAAATGTTTCCATTTCTCGGTCCTCTTGTCTGAATTCCTCAGCATAGTATTTAACAAATGTCTTAATTCTCATCTTAAAAAGGAGAGCCAGAAACATCAAAGCTTTCAGTTTTCCTGTTTCAGATAAAATATGCTGACATTTCACCCAAGAGGGAAGATTTTTAGTAGATCATAGCATTTTTGTCTCTAAATATGTCTTTTTAAAAGCCCATTGATGCTTTCCAGTTTCAAATTCATGGTATTAATACACTAAAAAAAAAAAAAAAGGCTTTAGAGGAAAGAAATCATGTGATTTTGTAGCTTAAGTGTTTCATATAAACAAAGACCAAAACAAAATCTGTACAAAATATCTTACTTTTAGTGTACAGCAGTTGTACTCTAGGGACTTGCTTCTCTGTGTGAGCATCAACATGGACTCTCTGTAAAACCACATTGAGAAAAGCCTCAGTTTTATCTGTTCTCCTGGAGTAGGAGAGGAGTTAGTGCTAACTTAATGTCTTCAGTGCCAGTGCTGTCCAAGCAGCACTTTGTCAAAGCCTTTATTTATTTATTTATTTATTTATTTTTGCTGGAGCCATATCTGATCCAGGTTTAAAGCAGAGAATGCTGTCTTCATCTTTAGAATTTGGTCTTTAGAAACTTAGGGGTTTTTTTCCAACTGAGTGTCAGTCAAGATTTCTGATTCAAGACCACAGCTGAGTAAGACGCATGCAACGTAGCTCCTTGTGCAGCTGGTCCACGTTTGAAAGATAAGGCAGCAATTTGCTAGAGAGCAGTCAGCCCTCACTGGGCTTCGCACTGGATCCAGCCCAGCAGGTACCCACTGAGCTGTGCTATTGAGGCTTTAGAGGCCAAAGGACACACTGTTAAAAGTTTAGCCTCTCAAGACCTGTAAATCCATCTTTGTCTCACTTTGTTTCTTTGTACATGTGATGACCCGAGAGTCCTCTGCTGAGGGGACATTTCTATAGCATGGTGAGTTTGAACAAGGTGATGAAAATTCTGGCTGGTAATCAGCTCAGCTGAACACAAAAAATTCACTACCAGCACATGAAATGTGGCAGAAGGTACTAATAGATGGTAGTGCCAGGACAAGGAGTAGCAAACTGCAGAAATTGTGGCTGGAGATAGCCACTCATACTGTTTCGGCAACTAACAGCTTGGAAGCCATGAGCAAAGCTGAGTTAAAGTATGTCACTAGCATCAGCAGGTCTTAGCTGTTGGACATGGCTGCATGGGACAAGAGCATGAGACCTTGTCTGTTATGCAGAAGTCCTAATTCACATAGAAATCACTTTAAATCCACCTAGACATCCTGTCATGCACAGCACAGTTAAAAACAGTGAAAGCTTGAGTAATTTATAAAGTACAATTTGTGTGTGCATTTGGTATTGCTTTATGTCTGCTGCCTTACTAAAATCTAATTGCCTGACATCAAATAGGTCATGGAGAGACAAAAATAGTTTGTGCATAGATACTATGTCTATATATATACACACACACACTCAAAAACTAGCAAGAAAACCTAGTCGTCATGTCAAAAATGTTTCTATTTTAGGCAAGGTTTGAAGCTCGCTGTTGGTGGTAAATGTTTTCCCTTTATACATAGTTTGCACAAGTCAGGTTCTATTCCAGCAACAATCATGGCATTCAAAAGACATATACAGCATGTTTGGACTGCCTCTGAAATCCAGTTCCCTTGAACTGATGATTTCCTGATTCACTCCTCTTTGCAGAAGAGGAGCTGGTTCCTTGAACTAGCATTGCCAATCACTTTGCAAATTCAAAACCAAGCCTCCCCTTTACTAATCAATTAAAAGGGAAAGTTTGGATAGTCCCCTAGATTACCATTTTTTCCACCAGCTCAATTTCCTTCTTGCCAAGGGGCAAAGTCCTGTTTAGCTTTGGGCTCCTGGTGTTCCTCATCCTATCTGCTGCATTCCTCTGTCATATTTAGACCAGACAAGGAGCATAGGCATGTATGCTGTGTAAAGTATGCCTTCTAACCAGTCCACCTCCCCTGGTGAACTAGCCTGGAAAAGCTGCAGCTGCGTTAAACAGGAACCAGGTGAGGTTGTAGCCACATTTTCAGTGCAGAAATCACAACAAAACTCCCAGGAATAATTCTGTTGGGTGAAGGATATTGATGCTTTTTGCAACAGAGTTGCCGTGTCCTGGCAACCCTTCCACAGTTTCTGAAAGACTTTTGTTCATTTGTTCTAATTTTTGTATGCCGAAGAGATGATTTGCATGCTCATGTTTATGTATACGTGTCTGTCTGTCTGCCTGTAAATATATGGAAACACATGTGTTGTATAAATAGAAAACATCTTTGATTGATTTAATAGTAGACTAATTTTATACTCCGTGAAAAACATTACATTTAGAGCACACTGATCTTTTGTTTTTAAAGCTTTAAAAAGTTTATGACTTTAGTCCTTCTAGCACATTATTTATACTTTATTAGTCACAAGAAATCCACACTTCAGTTCAAAAATTTCAGTTCTTGCAGGACTTGCTGATTGGCTAATTTTAAACTCTTGGTTTTATTAGGAACTAAAAAGAACTTCATGTTAAGGCACTGATAGTAAATAAATTGTATACTGTGAAACTGACACTCCTTAATGTGAAAGACCTGACATCTAAATAAACAGCTGATTGTTTGGCTGTTATCAACTGTCTGAAGCAGTAAGCAGAAATTCAGTGGGGACAAGCTAATATTCATAAGCAAAGACAGCTTCTTCTCAATCTTCAGATAGTTTTTGTTCAGTCTATACCTAAGATATGGGATTTTTTTACATTGCAGTCAAAAGCTCTTCGGGAAAAATGGCTGCTACAGGGAATTCCTGCTGGCTCTGCAGAAGAGGAAGAAGCCAGAAGGAAGCAGTCAGAAGAGGATGAGCTGAAGGTGAAAAAGCTGGAAGAAAACATACACAGGTAGGGACAGCTTCCTTTAGCTTTGCCTAAGAACAGTCACTCCCATGAAGGCAGGAGATTTTCCTTGCCCAGGTCCCCATCTCTGGCAGCAGCTGTGGCAGCTGTCCAGGCAAGACTGTAAAAGGCAGTCACACATACAGCCAAATACACCCAACATTTGTCTCCTGGATGTCCATGTTGTTCAAGATAGAGTCTGTGTGTTATCTTTGTGTTTAATGGACTTTTATGGATTTCTTTCGTGAGGTAGCTAAACAGAGGGCCAAGTTCCCCCTTCAGGTGCATGTGTATGACTTGATCAACACCCAAGAGATTCTCCATTCCTTTACACCTCCTACAGCCAAAATGAGTTCAAAGAGGGAGAGCATCCTTTTGCACTCACTTCGCTGGTGCAAATGACTTTTTGAAATGCACCAGCAGATGCCACCAGCAGATCAAATACTTACTGCTGTCAGAAGGCAAGGTTTGGGTGTTAGAGTGATTTCCTTTTATCAGTTTCCCATTGTAGTCTGAGTTGACATTTGTCCTCTTTTTTGTTGTTTTTTTTTTCCTTATTTCATTACAAACTAAGGGCTCTAAAGGAATAAAAGGCTCATAAGGAAAGTGATTTTAATCCTCATAGGGCAAATTCCAGAGCTGCTTCTTCCATTTAGGTTATGTTAATTTAGAGTTTTTTCAGCTAGCAAAAGCTGGTGAAATTTGGCAGCACAACTTTTACAAATATGTCAGCTGAGGCTACAACAGAGAAAGGGGAACCCAGCAGTCCAAGGGTTGAGGTATTCCTATCTGGGGAACTCAATTTGCCTTATGGCAGGCTACTTGTGAAATTTCTTGGAGAAGTCAATGAGAGTGTTTCTCTGGGGATATAGACAAGCAGACCAACCCTAAGCCTGGATAATGCTAAATAACTGCTATGTGGAAGATATTGATCAGCATGAATGTAAGAGTTACCTCGTGCTACTGGTCCTTGTCCTGTGATTCATGTTAAATGAAACTGGTCTGACAATGTGTATTGTTCTTTTATGTTTGTGGTAACAGAAGGCAAGAAAACTTTTTAGATTTCATATGATATCTGATATTTTACTTCATAAATTAATACTATATATGGAAAGAATACATGGACTGTGCTTCAGAAATATGTACTGTAATGCATATTTCATCTAGTGCTGAAAGATGCTAAGAGCCCTGACCACATCCAGCAAAACATGTCAGAGTGGCTAATTTCAGCTGAGTTCCACCACTGAAGGCAGTGAAACCTCTTTGTTTAACTAGTTCAAAGTGTAGGATGAAGGACAGTGTAAAACCTTGGCTCCTATGGCTTGCTTTTTTGCTTCCTTAACTGCAGACATGAAATCAAAAATTTGAATATTTGAAAGTAAAAGAACTCTCTTCTTCTATGATTACTTATCTGTCAAATGACAGGTTTCTCCTGAGTTGAGGTGACATTTGTGTGATGTCACCTAACAAACTTAACTTCCCTAAGGGAATTCCAAAGCCAGTAGAAAAGTAATTTCATTTAAATGAGAAAATATTACATCTGAACTGTAGAGATTAGACAGCAGAGGCTGAGGTCATTAATCTAATTACTCTTACATCCATGACACCATGGCATATCCAGAGCCCATCAAAATAGGCTAAGAAGGTAAATGGCTGTAGAAGGATGTCAAGCACATTATCCTGAGGAATGAAGTAGAATGGATTCATCCTGAAAGTATTTTTCTTGCTGTCTGTGTACAACTTTTTCCCTCCACATTCCCAGGAGAGAATCAAGGGGATGGATTACAGGGGCACTGTTCATCTGTTCATGTTTGCAGGGAATCAATAGCCCTTTGGAGGTCCCTTCTGCACTATCAGGGGGAGCCCTGTAAAAAAACCCAAACCCTGTCAACAAAGGTGACAGAGGACAGACTAAGCTGGTTCATGAGGAGGATAGAAAATTACTTCAAGACCAGCCCAAAGGCTGATTCCACAGGACTGTGAAACCACTGTGCCATGCAGCTTGCATATTCATTAGTGTCACACTGCATCATATGTGCAAGCACAGAGCAGCTGCAGAATCAACATGTCTGAGAAAAAGTATTGGGACATGCATACTGGAAAAAAATACAAAAATACATAATATATTATTAAAAATATATCCTTTGCATTTCCTCTCGGATCAGGGTGAAGCTTACTTGTGAGGAACAATGTCCAGCACCTGCTGGCAGCCAGTATCCATGACCCTGCTTTAAGAATGGGAGTTCATCCCTTTTCTCTGACAGCAGAGCATCTCGTCATCATGACAGAAAGCACCATTTCTTCTACACACACTGAAGCACTCAAAAGAGCTCCTTTCTCATACCCCTGCTTTTACTCCATGAACTGCTGTGGGGCAAGAGGAGTATCTGTCATTATTTGCAGGCCAGCTGTACCAGTAGGTCTGAGAATCTCAGTGACCTGTGGTCCTTAGAAGAGAAAACTGAGAGTGTTTGAGGCCAGACTAGCATTCCTAAATGAGGATGTAGCCTCATGAAGGTGGGCTCATGTAGCTGGTGGGCTCATGAGGATGTGTGCTGTCCAGAAAAGACCAATGCCTTTTGGAGAAACAGTAAGGCTAGCCCTGGGTTTGTGGATGGTCTTTAAGGCCTTTCACATCACACAAATTCTTTGGTTGGGTATTGCTCACTCTAGATCAGTCTTAAGTGACTTTCTCACTAAAATAATACATTTTGCAAGATGTAAACATGGTTCTAATGCTTATTCTTAAGATAGTGTAACCAGTTCTCCTTTGTGTGGGAGGTGTTTAATTTCAACTAAGGCAGTAAAAATGTATAACAGTACAGACTGCTTCTTATTTATTAGACTTCTGTGTTATTTTATCATGATACAGGAAATCATATACTTCAACTTGTAGCTTGCAAGGATATGTGCATGACTCAGCTTAGACATGAGTAAGTGAAATGATTTAATGAGCCTCCTCATCTGCAAAGGCATTTTGAAGAGGAATGTCTACATTACTCAGCATTTTTGTGCACTTCATGTTAAGCAGTGGAAAATATACCAGCATCAAAAAAAGAGGAATAAAACAGAACAAATAATGAAATGCAAATAATTTAATGCTATTATAATGCTGCTAGTTAACATCAGGAGGGCACAGAAGTACACAATGTACATATAAGTTAAAAAAAAACAAGCAGTGCAAGATTAGGACAAGATGCTGGCATATGAATTGTGGATTACAGGCAGAACAGTGATTTGACAGCTGGGATCAGTTTAATATGTTTAGAACCCTTGTAATCAAGAATGCAAAGTGAAAATCAAGGAGTCAAAATAGCTGAATGATTTTGGTCCTGGATTTCCAGCACTCCTCATTGCCTGACTTCACTCTTCAGAAAAACACAAGATACCTCATGTAAAAATCCTTTGTCTCTTGCATTTCTTTTAAAAAAGTGGTTGGTCCAGCGGACCTAATGGAACATAAGAAGACAGAACCCCTTATTCAACATTCACGGAGTCTTTAGTGGACTGGATGTCTGTCACTAGTGGTATAATGTTGCTAAATGTTTGAAACCTGGCAGGAAGACTAGTGGCAGCATTGTGTCAATGTCAGGGTGAAGCCAGACATGGATATCTCTTCACACAAACTTTAAAGTTATTTAGTTTTTTTCTTATAAAGATCCTGGGTCAGTGGTAGAGGAAGGCAGATATTTCTGAGTTATCTTTCCCATTGTTACAAGGTACAAAAGTGATCCCGTTTTTTGCAGCTACCTTAGATTTGAGCAAATTATAGTAAAGGAGTCAAAAATTAATTAAAAGCATTTCTCTTCCCTTAAACTTATTCTCCAAATCACAGACCTGAAACACATTATTTGGGATAGCATTGATAGAGATTTCCAGTAACTTCCACAGACATACTTGTGATAGTGTGTAGTAGGTGAAACAAATGCTTCAATGTGTTGCATGCCTCCCATTGTCTGGGGTTTTTTATCACATGATGGTCTGAGTGTTTTGCAGCAGTGGAAAGTGAATGGAAAGTTGGGATTTGACATCTGGATATTATACAGGTAATATCCACAAAACAGAGCAGCCCACCCAAAGCCTGCTATTCCTTCACAGCATTTCAAATGCCCCCAAAATTCTTTTGTTATATTAGATTAAATTATAGTTCATAGCTGGTGGCCTGTGTTTACTGCAAAGGATGAAGGGGTTTTGTTGCTCTGAAGCTTTTGGGTAGCATGGAAACAAGAAATACACTATATCCCCCTGCTTGATGATGAATACTTGCATGAAGTACCAGGGGACTTACTGTCGTTCCTGGACTAAAGAAACCCAGTGAAATAAATGTTCAGCAAAGTGGCATATCCCTCCAGTAATCAATAGTGCATTTGTTCACCTTGGATGAGGAGGTGCCCAACGACTCCAAAGAGTGACGAATTATTCTTCTAGCCATTTTGGACGTGTGCACCAGGCAGACACTTTAAACCAGTGGATTCTGGATCCCCAAAATGTACACACAAGAGCCACTTGTGGCACTTTGGTGCTGTGACAGCTCTTGCAGGTGAAGCAGTGCAGGAAGAAGCTGAGGAGTAAGTGGATCCCTTGCTCTGTGCTCAGGACTACCCAGCTGTCAGCACATCCAAGGTCCTTATGCTTGCAAAAGCCCTTTGGGGTTGTGAAATGCTTCACCTTTCTGCATGCTGGTGATAAGCCTTTGCTGTATCACCTTTAGGAGAAAACTTTTCCATGGTGGTCCAGCACACAGGGAGAGCTCCAGTGTTGATGATGGGAAGGTCTGTGCTTTGGCCCATAGGGCAGGAGCTTTGTCCTGGGGCAAGCACACCCTTGATGGTTCTTGCTATCTTGCAGATGTGGGCAGGTAGAAAATGTATGCAAAAAATCTCTCCCTCCCAGCAACTCCCATCTCAGAGTGCTGAACTAAAAGATGCATAATGAAACAAAGTGCGGGAGAAGCACAGCTTCCAAGAAAAACACTTAACCTGAGAGACCAAAATAGATGTTGTCTGTAAGCTTGCATGACGCAAAATAGATGCTGACTGTAAGCTGAATAAAAGCTTACCACCTCTCCCAAGCAAAAGGTGCCTTACTGTGCACTCTCTTTTTCTACTGTCTTTGGTCTCTGTCTGCTTACCAGTATTAGACATAAGTCCAAATCTAAGTGGAAGCAGATGCAAAATATGGTAGAATTTCTTCAAATATGGAAGAAACATTGTCTTCTCCTATTACTGCAATTGAATCTTACAGGTAAATGCTTAGATTTGAGTTCTGTTAGAGAA
Source organism: Melospiza melodia melodia (assembly GCF_035770615.1). Lineage (NCBI taxonomy): Eukaryota > Metazoa > Chordata > Aves > Passeriformes > Passerellidae > Melospiza > Melospiza melodia. The sequence goes on along the minus strand of NC_086226.1, from coordinate 70,093,982 downwards.
GCAGGCCTAGGCCATGAGAATAAAACCCTCCCTAAGCTGAACTGATATGCAGAAAATAAAATCTTAATATATCTTATTAATAGACTATGAGTGCCTAACAGATCTGTGATGCCAGATGAGGTGTGTGATAAAATCTCTTCTCATGAAGAGTCCAGCATATACAGATTCATGGTTCAGCTGAGGTTGTTGCAGCTGCTGCACCTTTAGCATTTTCTCTCCTTCAGGCATCCATTGTTTAATTTTTTTTCTAATGCCAATGTTTGTTTCCTGCATCTTCTTTCCATGATAAAAACCTAGTATGTTTCAGACTGGGAACTCTGAATCTAACTTAGTCTATCTTGCACTGTCACTTACAGTCTTTCCATAATAGAGAGAGAGAGAGAACTTAAGACAGGTGCAACTGCAGTCCTTCAAGAGAAGGATCATCTGATGTCAAAACCAGCTGCCCAGACCTCCCCTGTAGCAGACAGTGTATGCTGGGACCAGAGATGCCATAAACCTCTCCCTAGCCAGATCTCAGCCATTTCCCTTCAGTCTTAACCTCCAGAGAGATGTGAGCAGTTCCTGAAATTATGCTAGTGCAGAGAACAGTGTGTCTTATTTTGCAACTTCACATTGATGGCAGATGGAGAAAATTATCAGGAGCATTGTTATTCAGCATTTTTGGCTTTTACATAGAATGCCAGATGTAGGCAAGCCTTCAGTCCACCTCCATATGCTTCCCATCTGAGCAGCTCTGTTGGGTGAGCTAACTCTGTAAGAGTGAACTTGCAAGAATATCTCGTCATGGCCATGCAGTGTCTTCAAATTCTGCTCACATTGTGAGGGAACACCAAGCTTTCTGCACAGGAGTAGCTGTTCATCCCCAAGCCTTCTGTCTAGCTCTCCACTAACATTGATCAACACCAACTCTCATGTGCTGCAGGTCTGAAGATTCCAATTTCAGCAATCCCTCAGAACAGTGGTTTCCAAAAGAGCACAACATTCACCTCCCATTGTGCTCTTGATGGGGTTTATTTATTATATATGATACATTTCTTAGAAAAACAGACACCAAAACAAAACCAGACAAAAAGCCTAACAACCAGGAAATTACAGGTTTTCAAAGGAACCTGTTTTGCAGTGTGATTAGAGAATTTCTCAGAACTGGCATGATGATGTAAGAAAAGCAATGAGCAAGGGGTGGCTGGGTGGCAATGGATTTGAAGTTTTTTCATATGGTATAATATATTCAGATGTAACACTTAAAAAAAAGAAACAACAAGCTGACACTAAAAATAATAACACAGCTTACTACTTCAGCTCTGAAACTCAACTCAAAATAGTAGAATGCCATGCCAGTGCCTTAACAGTTTCTTAAATGCTGGTCCTCTGAGTTTAATAGTAGCAATCTCTGGCTCTTCCACAACTCCTAGGTATTGCTACCTCATAATAACTTAATTATTTCTATGCATCTTACAGAATAGAGAAGAGGATAGACTCTTCAATTGGAGTACAGACTCCCTCCACACCGGCTGTGTCTGCTCTCCTTAAATATGTGTACCATACACGGATCTTGATAAAGACACCCATTTGCCTAATTTGAGAGCCAGATATAAAAGAAATCCCAAAACTCTGCCTGTACATAGCAAAGTATTTTCCTCCTCTAGTGCTTTTGACACTTCACCCATGTCAGTGTGCCATAGATTTAGAGACAGACTCCCTGAGAACAGAAGCGGGCTGTCAAGGTGTCCTGGCTTCAGCTAGGGTGGAGTTAATTTCTTCTCATGGGGTTTCATCTCCAGCTGGGCTTAAAACCACCACACAAGGATGCATATTTTAGGCAAGATAACAATTGTAAAGTGCCATCAGTTTCTACATGAGTTAATACCAGCTCGCATGCTTCACCTTCTTGTGAAAGGGGCAATACCTCTAGGTCAGGTTCAGCAAGAAAAATGTAATTTCAGTGACTGCAGCCTTTCAATAAAATGGACATTTTGTGCAAGGCTGGTTTCTGCTGCCATACTAGATGAGACGTAGTGAAATATTATCAGGTTAAAAACTCCTGAGCCTCCTTGGCTTTAACACTTCAGAGTTAAAAAGTGCACATCTCTTAATGTGATGGGGTTAGCCAGGTGGGGAAAACTCTTCCTTAGGCATGCATTATCTTATGTATTGAATCACCACTGATGCAAAGCCATCTAGGATCCTGTCACCTCTTTTGAGCCTAGTAGAACTGACAGGGGTTTCCTGTAGCAATGAACTGTGTTGTAACATGAAGTGTGAGAAACTGTTGAACTTCATTACGTCCGAATTAAATATTAATCACGATCCAAATGGGACAGTTTCATGGAGTAAAACAAAACTGACTAGAGTCCATTCTTTTCCTTGTTATGCTTACTTTTGTTGAAATTGTCTGGTTGGTTTACTTTCCTTGTATGCCAGCCCTAACACAGCTGAAATACAGGTTAATACAGGTGAAACAGCTGAAACAGCTCCTTACACACAGTTGGTTCATATAGCACCTGGAAGATGACAAAAAATAAAATTGTGGAAATTCTGTAACAGGAAGACAAGTTTGTGTGAAGGTAACCAATATGTGCACAATCTTTAAAGACGTGACAAACCAGGAGAGTATTTAGGAAGAGAAGGCAAAGAGTTAGGCAACAGCATGAATTTGTTTTATTGCTTTACAGGATCATTAGTCTCTCTCCAAATTAAATCAGAGGACTTCTCTCTTCCCTGCCAAATAACTCTTTATGTGCTGGACATAAAGAGACCAGAACATCCAGTGTGTGTATGTGTAGATAAAATTCACTGTCCATGCAGTGTACATGCACACATGCTCACACATGTGGTCACAGAGCCTGGGAAGACACAGGTGCAGTTCTAGTCCTCAATATTCCATTTTCCCAGAGGGCCAGGTTCATCCTGTTGAGATCTAGGAGCTTAAATAAGTCACCTACATTGAGCCACCATCTCATTTGGCCCCCATGCAGTCAGAGGGAGCAACATCACCTCTGTGGCCTGTGTAATGCTCTCTCTCTCGACTTCACGGGGCTCAGTTAAGTGCCTCAAGGACAATGTGTGTCATTTAAGCCTTGATGTTTCTTCCTGCACAAGCACCCTCTACCGGGCCCCTGGGCACTACCGTGATGCAAATATTCATCCGCATCATTATTTACGTGTCTGGTGCCTCATCTGTTTGTGATCCCGGGCTCTGCCCTGTCACTCTTGCTGATCTCCAGCACTAACACGTTCTTCTGCAGAGCTGGACTAGTGCTGACTAGGTGGAGGTGGGGCAAGGTGCAGTGTCTGGAGCCACCCAGTGGGCATTGGTAGTCTGAGCCTCAGTTTTAAAAAATCCGCAGTCTGAAAAGCATGTCACCTTCCCTTAAGGGTGTTTTAACTTCTGCAGTACGTGAATCCTAAGGCAAAAAGTAGAGCTAATCCCTGTCCTGGTCCATTGGAGGCAAGCAAAGACTGGATGTGCAGTACGAAATCCTGATTGATAAGAAAGGGGCACATGTAATGAATTTCATTTAAAGAATTTACAGTTAAAGAAAAAAGTCCCAAGGCATATTCAGGCATGCTCAGGAACAGACAATAATGGGCTTGCACATGTATCATGGTCTCACTTTAAAAATGCAAACGAGCTGTAACAGAGAAGCTCAGTGCATACAAAAAAAAAACTGTAGACACCCAAGAATACAACTGGTGCAGTCAAAGTAACAGCAAGGGACATTGAGAGCGCTTGGACCAGCACGTTACAAAGGTAAAACATGCTCATTGCCATGCACAAACACAGGCTTGCAGGTTGAAATGCTATATGGCTCTATAGGGTAAGATACTGAGGAATCAGGCCCCAGCACCAGATTGCAGTAAGAAGTCAAAGCACAGAACTGACTTGGTATGACATGTGCACAAGGGCAGCAGAATCCATGGGGGAGAGATAGGGACTAATAAGTGGAAGCAGCAAGAGACTTTACACAACATATCCACATGGATTAAAATAATTTAAAAGTAATACTTGTGTGGCATCTGCTGTGACCTGCGAGGACACAGGGGAAAAAGGACTTAACAAAGATGTCAGGAGTACTTTCAAGCAACAGAGGAGGGGAAGACAAGGAGGAAAGAAAGAAAACTCAAAAATTTTGCTAAACCAACAGCATAAAATATTAGTTGAAGGTCCGATAAAGCGGAGCTTTACCAAGGATTTCCATGTAATCAGTACCCAGAGCTGCAGTTAGGACTCCTGAACAAAGCATGTTGTGTGCTGCGAAGTTTGGTCAGCAAAGCCAAGCAACTGCAGTATTGGATTATGACTTTAGAACATCATTAATGTCTTAGAAAAAATACTTGAAGTGAAAGGTAAATTCTAGTTTACCAGGCACTGGAGTCAGACCTGGACAATGTTCATGCTTCTTTTTAGAAGTCCTTCAGCCAGTGAAGACTATCTGATGTACAAGGAGTCATAGCTATGAGACTGGAAGACAGGTATATACTGAAATTGGTCCTCCTCGGTGCTACCTATGTAAAAGAATCTGTGGACAAGGGTCTGATATGCTCTAGGTGCCAGTAACATGTCTCTTCTGGGGCTTAAATGGGGATCTGTTCTCCCTTCTCTGTAGCTGTCAGTCTGCCTCAGGACACATTCACCTAAATACAGTACCAGAGTCCTAAGAAGGCAAGTAAATTAAAAAACAAAGTACTTGTCAAGGAAAAGACTATCTGAAACAGATGAAGCTGATTCTGAATAACTGGATCACTGGTGAAACTTCAAAAAGCCGTAAAAACATTTGTTATATTGTAAATGGTCTGAAAGACCTGGCAGAGCAATACCAGGGTAATTTCCCATTCCCAGAAAAATGCATTTAGTCTTCGCATGAAAGTTTGTTAAATTATGCAAACTCTGTTCTAGAACATTTTTATTAATGCAGCTAAACAAGCAAATCTTCCCTTTGTGGACTGGTGTTTTTACCAGCAAAAAGCTAGGACACTTAAATGCAGTGACTTCTGTAGGCAGAGGTTATTGTAGCCATGTACTTACCTCTCCACTAGAATACATACTGAAATAAAATGTTATAAATAATAACCTACCCTCTAGGCAAACCAGCACATCAGTGGGAAAGTTTGCAGTCATTGCTAGTGGAGAGAGTCATGGGGACCAAGTCTTTGCATCCTGCACTTGTCTAGACAATGTAGGCAGTGCAGAGCATTTCTGTGGGAATTTCTTCAAGGAAAGTAATCAGCCATGAGAGAATGAAGTGCAGAATTACCCCTGGGTTAAACTCTTACCTCTGCCAAAGGCTTCTTGCATTATTTTAAGCAAGGTATTTCAGCAGTTCTTCCACATCTCATACTCCAGTATTCATTTGTGCAATTATCTTTCTCACACATTTAGTATGATGTAAGCTCATCTCTTTGGTACAGGAATTGCTTCTCATTTATGAAGAGAATTTCATTGCTGCCCCTTAGAATACCAAGTGAATGTTTGCTCTTCAGAATTCTTCACGTTTTTATCTTTATTTTGCAGTGGCAGCTGAGACATAGTGCTTCTGAAGACATGGCTTAGGGTGCCTCAGGCCCATGTTGTGACACACCTGCATAAATTAAATAGCTTTTGTTGGTAATTCCTAAAGGAGTTTTATTTTTTAATTCAGCTGTCAAAATCCAGTTCTGGTGGATGACTCTCTTTAAAATGATGGTGGTTTTCTTATCTTTGCTCATTAACCACTAGGCTTGTTTTATTTCTTCTTTTTCTCCTGCTGTCACTCTCTATATGCAGTGAGTCGGGAGTCCAGGATTCCTGCTGGTTCTCCAGGGGGGTTGCATAACCCACCCCATGCTGTGCACAGTAGTATACTCTTTGCTGCAAAAACTTTATGTGCATGTCATCAAGGCAAGCAATGACGAGAAAAGGAAGTGGGGACCAGAAGCATGGACTAGAGCTTAGGTTTTCCAAGCTGGAGTGATTTCTCAAGTAGATGAGTCTATAACCAACTGGTGGACTCAAATTGTAGCAAAGGTCTTTAACACCAGAGGAAACGTTCATTGTCTACAAACAGATACCAGAGAGAGAAAGCAATTCCAGCTCAGACCCCGAAACATTTGATTGTAGCTCAGGGAAAATGTCCTAAATGATGGAGTTATAGCTGGGCTGTTTAGAGAACTTTTTGTTTATAGGAAACCCATTTGGGAAACATGAACTTGCCTACAGAACCTTAACTGCACAAATTATGAATAGACAGATATTCCATGTAATCCTGGATTACTGGCAATATGTAATCATATGGTAAGGGAGCACGTAACATGCATGTCAAATAAGAGACCAGGGAAAATAACTTATAATTAAATCTTGGAGCCCTAGGATTACATTGGAAGTTTTCAATTCAGTTTTAATCTTGTGCATTTTTAAAAACGTACTTAGAAAACTGTAAGTACTGTTTCCTGGTGTGAGTCCATCTTTCGTCTCATTTCTGCTCTATGTGAGGGTACTCATTAATCAGGCCAATGAATTTCACACACGTGATCCTCCCAAGAATCCACATTACAATTAGGATGTGGGTGAGTAGTCTGGCTTGCAGGAAGATGTTTTTCTAGATGAAAGTCCATTAGATAAAGGAACAGTCTTAATAACCCAGGTAAGGTTTGCTGAGACTTTCAGTTGAAGACAAAGATCTTAGTTCCAAAAGAATAGAAGAGCAATATGAAATACTACTAAATTACAGCAAAAAGCTAAGGGTTTTCCAACTTGTCTGATGACCTCTGAGCTCTGTGACTTGGCACACCTGGAATAAGCCCAGATAGGCAAAATGTTCCTAAGTTTAGAAATGCATTCCAGGCATCAGCTGCTGCAAAGCAACACTGTGACACCAGCAGAACAGGGAGCATGTAAATCTCATGTTGCTTGCAGCATCCAGGTAGGGAAACCAGAGTAGTCTGTTCACCTTCCAAATGTCAATCCAGGGGGGTTGTATGGGGCTAGCTATTGATTTGGTCCTGCAAGGACAGCCCAGCTCACTGCCAGAAGTTACACCCAGCAATGAGACATCGCTTTTGATTCAGGGAAGTGGTTCGTGTTTGTTAAACTGGCAGTCCACTTTTGATGCCATAAGATTTTCAGCCAAGAAAATAAATAAAAGGTAAAATAACATCATTCTGACTTTAGAAAATGTTGCAGCAGGAGGAAACATTGAAGATACCACAGGATTTACATGTGTACTGTGTTCATGCTCCAGAACGTGTAAGGGAAATGCCTCATGCCTTTGAGCCCTTACCCCATTGTTATCACATTTTGGGGAGAGCTGTGGAGAACTGCAGGATGTCACCATGCCAAGAACATGATGATCCTCAGCTCTGTTTTATTCTTGTGAAATTGCTGTACTTTCACTTAAGCACAATCTAAAATTTCCTGCCTGCCAAAGGCTGGAAGTAACCACCACATCAGATGTAACTTGTTATGTCACACACATGGTCATTGAAAGCCCAGTTTTAAGGCTATGGGCAGTGTTTTGTAATCTTCCAGGCAGGCAGCAGTGGTCATCTCTCCCTGTATCATCTTTTAGACAAGTAATTTCAGGAGCAACCACCCTACATTCAAAACCTCCATGTCATTCTCTGCTCTTTGCTACTTAAAAACAGCTTTAAAAATGCAAATCATTGCTTATATTGATACTAAGTAACAGAAAAATAATCCTATTTTCCTAGACCTGTTAGGGCTATTGGGGAGATTCTTTCAGGTATGTGTAGCATCAGAGGTCAGGTAAAGAGTCCAGCTTGGTCTGGACAGTAGTTGCTGAAAACGGTGTAGGTTTCCTGTAAGAATGAATTGAAAACAGGTTTCAGTAATTTAAGTCTTCTTTGCATAAACAAGTTTTGAGAAATAGTTTTCTTCTTACCAGCTAATTTTTTCCTAAATGTTTGTAGTACACTGTTTCTACCCAGAGACCTTCAATTATCAAGGATTGGTACTGTCAAAATGATAGCACCTAAGGCAATACCAAACCTCAGATATAGCAGAGAGACACTGTGTTAGACTGGTTTGTTAAATGCTTTTATTTAAAATTTGCAGAGCATGAGCAGAAAATATGACCAAATCAGACCAATGTCCACCATGTAAACTCTTCATCCATGCCTCAACTTTTTCCTTTCTACAGAATGGGAATGTAATAGCTAACAAATGCTTTGATAACCTGCAAACAATTAGCAGAAGACATGAGGGCCACATCCTGATGTCCTGGCTTACAGTGTCCTAGGCTACTGTTGAGCCCAGAACCAAACAGATTTCTTGCCTGCAGTATAAGTTGCTAACACATTACTTTTTGCAAGGCTGCTATTGCATTGTGTTTTGTAGACACTCATTCCACTCTTCAGGCATTTCAAAGAAGAAAAGAGAATCAGACATCCACAATTGCTCCCTCTTGAATGCAAGTGGAGGCCGGGAGAATGCACTGTGGTTCTTCATGACTTTCAGGAAGTGAAAATTCCTGCTTAAATGGGGTGTGTGACAAATGAAGACATTTAATGAACAGGATGACTCTTACAGGTGGTTCCTTGGCGGAGCTGTAATTTGTCAGGCCCTCCACCAAACACCACCAGAATTCCCTTGGGCACCAGGCTGGCTTTATGTGGCACTTGAGTGCTGTTGGGTTAGCACAGTTAAATCATGAATTTGCTTACTTCAGTGGCACTGTTCTTGACTTGCCTCAATTGCAAACAAGAAAACACAGCTTTTCTTTTGGACGATTACCAGATCAACAATGGCTGTGAAACATGACCCAGGCAAAGCAGGGTGTCTGATATTCCTTCCTTATTTCCAGTGCTTCTTTTGTCATATGAAATGTCTGTAGGGCAAAGTTGCAAAATTACCTATCCTGAAAATGTCATTTTTCTTGTTAAGAGTGGTGGTATTTAATCATTTCCCAGCTTCATTAGGTGGCTTGTCTTACCACTCACTGCATCAGTACAGACTGCATCGTACTGGCATCTTGAATAAGATGAGTAATACATTGATATTTTTCCATCTTAGCGGCCCCCGCTGAGCCACCTCATCTCCCAAAAGAGAAGACATTTGAAAAACCTGATGCAATGACCCAGCATTTCTGAAAGGTGATTCCTTCCTCATTAGTCTTTGCTTTACCTGCTGCTGAGCAGAAAAGGATTCAGTGCAATAAGGGAAAGGAAAACTGACAGGTTATGTTTCGTTAGAGAAGAGGTAGATTGTCTTTAGTGATCTCTGACTGTACTGCTTGTTGCTTTGTTAGGTATATAGTTATCTGAAAGTACTGTGCATGAAGAAAGCTGAAAATGGGTTGCAGGTGGGCTTTCAAATTCCTTTCCCTGAATATGAATAACTTTCATTCAAAAGACAATCATTATGGAAGTGACATATACTACAAAGATCTGAAAATTTTCATTCAAAAATTAAATATGTGACTTTTTGTTGGCACAAAAATTATGTAGAGAGATTCTCAGAAGCTGTAGTAGCCTGTAATACACTGATTTTGCCCCTAGATAACTGGGACGAGTTAACTATAATACAAATCTATGTTGGATTAATCTGTTCGGGGTTTTTTTTGTAATTGAAGCTTTTCTAGATAGTAACTAGACACTAAAACAGGACATGGAACATCTTGGATATATCTAATTCTCTCGTTTTACTATTTTACTGGTGAAAAATTCATGCTGTTCTATGTACTGAGAACAATTTGTGGTGCTGAATATTTATGAAGGAATGATTTTTTTCATCCGAACCACCTGTATTTTGAAAATGGTCCCATCTTATGTAATTCTTTGAAGGATTTTCTTTCCTTCATAGGAAAATGTCTTCTAAACATATAGTAGTGTTTTGTGTCTACCATAGGAGGAATGCTGTCTGGGAAATAGCCCAGAGTGTACAAAATGTGTTAATGTGTCTGTTTGCCCCAGGGCTGCTGAATCATATGTTTGTGAAAGTATTCTGAGAGGATGTGCATAATGCGGGGATTGAAAAATCCATTTCCTCCAGCTTTTCCTGGAGAACAAGAGTTCATTTTTTGCTGGATGGAAACTTTAATAAAGAACTGGGGAACTGTGGCAGGCAGAGAAGATAGCTTCCCAAGGAGAATCAAGGTGAAGTGATAAGGCATCATCTCCAAAATCACCAAAAGTACTCCAGCAGCTCTCATTGCTGTTCCATTCTTTTTTTTTTAATAAAGTAGCTCCTCTCTCGTGGTTAGCTGAACTTCTCATTTCATACAGCATATATTGTTTGTGAGAAATATAAGCCTAAGGACCATGCTTCAGTTATTAATTTGGTGAAAAAATATTAATTGTGCATCTTCTCCCCCATCAGCTGGAGCAAATGAAAGGAAGGGGAGCTAACAGAGAAGCATTTCTTTTCTGCTGCAGTTAGGTGGACTTTGTTGGTAGGATGACTAGAATCGATTTAAAGCTGTCATGGCTATTAAAGTTGCTGGAGTTTAACAGCTCCCACAGCTTTCTTCCTCTTAAATACTATTCATATCTATCTTTTCCTCCTGCCAACCCTCTGGTTTTATTTAATTGTTTTATTCTTATGAGTTTGGTGACTTCTTTAACATGGCAAAGGGTTTCAAGGAAAGAACAATTTTCTGCAGATTCCCCTCCTGTCACATCTCAGTAAGGTGACCTGCCTTAAAAACAGTCTTCAAGGCAGGCAGCCGGGTCTGTAGGCAGCATTTGGATTCCTGCTCTCCTCTTTTGTCACCCAATTCCCTTTTAACTCTGAGCAGCAACGTGACATGTCTCCATGATGAAACTCTGTTTTTCCTCTGCACTCCGCACAGGTATGGTCCTCGCTATCTGTTTCTTTCTAGGACAGCAACACGAATGCTCTTGCCACTCCAGCACAGAGGGAGCTGGGGAGCACCAGAAACTTTTCCAGGCTTTAGCTCTAGTTTCTTTGCCTCCTTTCATCCCAGGGATTGCAAATGGGAGGATTTGCAAACCCACAAAGAGGAGTTTTACTCAGTGGCATCACGGACCCCTGTCAGCTGTGCCATCCATGCTCACTGAGCAGGAGCCTTGATGCTGCTCAAGCATTGCTCAGCCTGTGTGACCATGGCTGGAGGGGGTTGGACAACACAGGTCAATCCTACTAACCCAGAAACAATAGGTTATAGCGTGATGATCTGATTATTTAATTCCGGATGGAATCAGGAAATGTCAAAATTATACCTTCTGTTTCAGCACAGGTTCTCCTCTGATTCTCACTGTCTCTCTTTTTTTCCTCATTATCCTCCTAGGAAGACAATTTTTAAATTAAGTGGGAGGGTAGACTTGCAGAAGAGAGGGATAATTTTTGTTCTTTGTGTCCCACATTGATTATCATTCTTGTAGCTGCACTTTTTGCTTATCTAAAAAGAAGCTGTGATTTGATTGAGGGAAGAATAGCTTTTGCATATTAATTTTGTCCTGACCAAGGTTACTCTAATGATACTAGAAAAGTTCTAATATTCAATCACCACTCTCAGGTTCATTAAACTAGTAGCATCCCCTGGCAAGTTCCGCAGAAGAAGCAGTTACAAGAAGAACAAGTAATTAAAAAATTATGCTTATTTTAAAAAGAGCATTAATCATGTTACCCTCACCCTGCACATGGAAGCAAATCTTTGGAGCATTAATACCTCTTGCAGCTAACTGTTCAGAATGAGAAATTTCTGCAGAGTTGTTAGTTCATGGTGAGACCCCACAAAATATAACAGTTAGGGACGAGGATGACTATGAAATTATGAGGTCTGTGACTTACAAATGGAAAAGTAAATTAAAAATAATGGATTTGGGGTAGGCAGATTTCAATAAACTCAAGATTTCATAACTGAAAGCTTTGATGGCTAGAGGAGTTACACAGAGTGAATGAACATAAAAGCAAAAACTGGCTAGGAAAAAGAGGAGGTGTAGGACCAAACTCACTGCACTAGATCACTGGCTTTTCCCTGGCATTAAGCAAAGACAAAAGGCCAAAGAAAATGGAAATCAGTCCAGTTTCCTAACTGGAAAAATAACTTGAAAAAGTTACAAAAGCAAGTGAGGACAAAAGCCAAAAAGGCAGAGGCATAAAGTGATGTGTACCATAAGAGGAAATTATTTTGTGGTAGTGTTACTGGTAGGGGGAAAACAAAGGAAAATGCTTATCTCCTGTTTCACAGAGAGGAGAGATGGTAGATGACACTAAGAGTCTTGTTTTATTCTTCAGCCTTCAGTGAAAAGATGTGCTGGAATTGGGCAAGAAGTGCAGATGCACCAGATGCATATCTGGAGCAGAATCAGGAAAAACAAGTTGAGGAATACTGAGGCAAATAAGACTGGTTTCAGATCATCTGAGCATGGTGAGATCCATCCCCAAACTGGACATCTGGCTGAAACCATCTCAGAGTCCTGTCCCTTTGAAGTCTTGGAAAGAGACGTTCATAGGAGAAGCAAATGCCATGCTTAACTTTACCAAGGGGGCAGAAAGAAGAGCAGTTAAGGGACACCAACCTAATTGCATTCCTTAGAGGAGTACGTGTGGTTTTCTAGGAGAATACACAGTGATTCTTAAACAACTTGAATTAATGAAATAAGGTCTGGCAAGGTACTCAGCTTCCTTGACAGGAACCTAGCAGACCATGTCAGCTGAGGATGCCATTTACCTTAACAGTAAGGGATCTTTGATACTTTTATAATTCAGCGAGTAGAAACATGATTTGGACAAAACTTGTCTGTGACAGAGACAATACTGGTAAGAAACTATTCTGTCAAAATTGAAGGGAAAAGTTTTGATGGACTCTATGCTGGTTCTTAGACTATTTCATCTTCTTATAATACTGCAGGTGATGAGAAGGTTTATGAGTAGATGCTCTATTTATTAAACTTGAGGACAACATCAAGCACAGGGGCACATGGTGAAGAACAGCATGGTAATTGCAAATCAGAGATGATCCTAAAATGCAATGGAAGGAAGTTGCAAAATTTTACCTTTGGGCAGGCATAGCCAACTGTGTAGACAGCCAGCTGTGGCTGTCAGGCCAATTCTCTCAAAAGCATGTGGGAGTTAGGATGAATAAGAAGCTGGACATGAGTCAAGGATTTTGGGCTGTAAAGACATTTTGGTATGTAGATAATGAAACATAAAAGAATACTCTCCTGGTCACTAGCAATGCCTCACTTGGATTAATGTGCAGTTGAAAGTACAATTGCACTGAAAATACAGTTCAGCCTACCAGAAAATCAGGAGGAGAAGATGGAAGTGGTTGGGGTACATGGTCTGCAAGGAAAGAGTGCTCAGTGTAATACAGAGAGTAGGTCTTCAAAACCTTCACCAGCCACGGCAATGGGAAGGAATAACGGGTTCTTTGTGTTCACAGTGGAAGGGACAACAACTACCGAAATTAAATATTGGCAATGGAAATTCATTAGACAAATTCTTCCAGCAATCAGGACAGTGAAGCACTGGAGAGGCCATGGAGGGCCCATCATTTCAGGTTTGTGAGATGAGGTCAGAGACAATCAGCAAGAGCAATGTTAGTTCAGCCAACACAGTCTGCAATCAAGGACCTTCCTGGACCCCTCCCCATGGGCCATGAGGATTCAGCCCTTGCTTCCAGCCAGTCAGAGACTTACCTTCCTCTTTCTGATAACAAATACCCACAACTTGCAGAAGAAAACTACTTTGGGAAAAGAAAGTTGAACAAGGATGTGATAATGTCTTCAACTAGTTTGAAAATAGCTTTAAAGATGGGGGAAATAAATTTCAAACACAAGAGAAATGGGATTAAAATGCCAGAAGGCCAGACCTTTAAGAAAATAATCAAGTATTTCTCCTGTGGACCTTTTTCAAGAGTGAGCATGTTGAAGCATTGGAGTAGATTGGCAATTGCTACAGAGGATCTCTGTTCCTGGACAGTTTTAGGATGAAGCTTGACCAGTTTGTTGAGATACTTGATGTAAGAGGGAGGGCTGCGCTATTTTATGTTTCTGTAATTCTCTTGGAGAAGGGAAGTACTAAGTGTATATGGAAATGAAACAGAGAAGTGAGATCAGAAACTGCTTTTCACTAGAGCAAATGACAGATTGTGAAACTCAAACCAAGAAATTAAAAATGTGAGTATGGGGGAACCCCACATTTTTTGCATTATGAGGAGTCATCTTGTTGCACTTGTAAACACATACAGTGGTGTATTTTGGAAAGTACCATGTAGAGTCCCCAGAGATCCACAGACTAAGTTAGTGCTTGGGACAGGCTCTTGGCTCTTGCTGTGTATAACAAAGCCAACTTCTTGCATTTTAGGTAAGGCAAAAACTTTCCTATATGCAAGTCAACACTGAATTTTTGGTCTGTTTCCATAAAATATCTAGAAACAGCTAATGCCAGGTACAGAACTGGATGGACTACCATTGCAAAGCAGCCAGCCAGCTCCCGGTACAACTGCTTGAAATCATGATGGAGTTTTCTTTCCACTCCCCCTCTTCTCACTACCTGGCAAAAGATTTCTGTGTTGGAGTCACTTGTTTCGAAGTTCTTTTTTGAAGGCATAAATATATCTTCTGGTTTGAATTCAGAGTTTCAGTTTTACTCTCCAAATAATTTAACATTGTTTCACTAGTCTGAAATAGACTCTGGATTTTCATGCTTTGTCATTTGAGTCAGGATAGACATCTGTGAAGAAAAACAGAAGGCATAAATTTTAGATTTTGCACACCCTGCAGAACAGGATTATGAGAAGCTGAAGCTATAAAAGAAGCTGTAGCATAAAGTGATGACATGAATGGCTCATAATTAGGAATATCTGTCATAGACAAAATTCTGAGACTGAAATTTCAGCACTGCCTCAGATACAGAGAAAAAAATATGTTTATCAAAAATATTATGGAAGAGAGGAATTAATATTATTTGTCTGACCTCCTGGAAACATTTATTTTGATAAGACTAAAACATTCTCAACACTGACAGTGTAACGTTTTTATCTGTTTTTATCTGTTAAATGGTAATGTAAAAAGAAAATGTTTCTGCTTCATGGAAACAAAATATTGAGATAATTTCCTCTCAGATTGTCATGGAATAGATAAATTCCCATAAATATTTTACATTTAATTAGGTCAGTGTTCTGAAAAGGAGTAATACTTTTCAGGGAAATCGTCAACCATATGCCATAATTTTCGATTGTCCTTTAACCCCAACAAATGTCAAAATGGTATATACTTCTAAGCAAAGACAGAAAAATAATCTATCATCAGAGAGATAAAAAGTCATTCCAAGGGAGAAACAAAACAACTGCTCAATACGACATAAAAATGCTTCATAATTGCTTAACAGTTATTTACCACATTGTATCTACAAAAAGAATCAAACATATATATTTTTTGTCACAGCAGTTGCTCAATACAAATGGGTCTTAAGGATATTGTACTTCCCTTCAGTAGTTTGCTAAATCTCTTTATTTCATATCTTTCAGATTTCTGCCAGGAATTGCCAAAAGCATCTTACAATCTCTGCTATTGATACAGCATGTTAGACATCCAAGGCAGCAGGGCACTCATTAAGCTACCTTCCTAATCTGTAAGATATCACTAATCTTGTCACAGGGAACCTGTGGTTGCCTTCCTTCACCCTGCTTTGTGCTGTCACAGCAGCCTGCTGCAGCACCCTGCTGTGCCCACCCTTGCATGTGCAGCACCGGGTGTCCTGCCCTGGGGTCCATCACTGGAGCAGCAAGCACAGCCCCCTGTGGAAAGGGACTCAGGAGCAGCGGTCCGGCGGCCAGGAGGGGAGCCCTGCCCTCTCCCTGCTGGCACTGCTGCCACGCACCATGCTGCTCTGTTCCCTCTCCTTTTAGCCATAGTGCAGCTGCCATGATCCCATCAATCATCAGCTGCAGCACGGAGATGTGAAAATGCCTTCTCTGCTCCTGTTCCTTCTTGCCCTTATTCATCCTCTCAGTAGGCTGCCTTCCATTTCCCAAACACGTGTTTGGCATTCCCAGCTTGGTGTTGTGACAGTGCTGTGGTCTCCACAAGCACATGGCAAGACTTCATTCCTCCAGAGAAGTCATTCTTCACTGGATTGGTCTTCAGCAATGACTTCTGATTCCTGTTCTGTCCTGTCTCAAAAGCAGAACATAGAATTCCTCTTCTGCCATGTTTCATGTTAAGCATGAGGAGAAGCAGTGTGAGAATGTGTAGTGTCCCAGACAGGAAAAGAGGAGGTGCTGATTTTCCAGGTTGTGTCCCACAGTCTGCAAGCCAGCAGGCAAACCAAGCATGGCAGTGGGCATTTACTGTACTGGGATGGTGTGGGCCTTCTCTAGAGGCTCCCATCCTAAGTGTTGTCAGGTCACCTTTCCTGTGAGCGCCACTGCCTGACTCCCTCTTACATGTCATTGTTTATTTCTGCATAGTGCATAAATGCAACACTCTCCATCCCTGCTCATTTTAAGCTGAATATAACAAAATCCTAGAGCATTTCTTGTATGAAATACCAGGTTTCTCACTACAGCCCTTCCTGAGGACACATGGAAAGGGCCAGCTTCAGCCTGACTGCTTCCCAACAGAAGTGTAATCATAAGGTCAAAGTATATGTTTTTTGCATGATTTTTTTAGATTTTTTTTTTTAACACAAGACACTGAGTGGTCCAAAATAGAAATAGTTAACTAAAATACAGAGGCTTATATGACCGAGTTTTCATTAAATTATGTCAAGATCCCATCCCAGAGAGTGGACAGCTGTTTACAGCCATTAGGAATTATCCCTGGGAAAGCTCAATTTTACCGCAGAATATTACTTTTACATCCCTCTCTTCCTCAGCCAGAACTGGAAACAGGCTGTATATTGTATCTATTTTTGAATGTGGGACAAGCAGGTCAGCTACTGGTCAGTGTGGCGTGGGAAAGGCTGCAGCGCTGTGCTGAGCATCCAGACTCACCAAACCCCGCTTTTCTCCCTCCCCAAGGGAGGGTGCAGTGCCCTGCTGACACAGCCCCTGCCTGGAGCTCTGCACATGGCCCAGCCAACAGGCAAGGTCAGCACAGGCTGCTGCCAGGCTTAAACCCATTTGAAATGCACTCCTACATTTAAAATGTTTTTGATGAGCCAAGACAACATGAGTAGTCCACAACTAAAACTGACTGTATTAAGGTACTTCCTTAAGCTATCCAGAATCACGTCCTCCTTTGAAAATAGTGTAACTGTACTCAAGATAAAACTCTGGTGGAAATCAGGGACCGGAATATCAACCAACATTGCACTGAGGTGTGTGGAGCAGAGCTCTTTTTGGCAGACAGCTAGAAATGTGTTATATTTGATGTATCCCTTTAAAATTCTCATTCACAAGCATTTCCTTCCATCTGCTGGGGAATCACCATGACCCCACAATGCAGCAGGCTCGGGTTTCACATCACCACTGTAACTTTCTCCTTAATGTCTCTGTCTTAACGGCAGCTCTCTGCCTGCTGTGCATCATATGCAGTGCTGTTGTCCCTCACAGCCCGGGGCTGTGTTCTGGATGACTGTGGCCACGGGAGGGTTAACTCCCAGAAGGCACAGATAGCCAGCTCATAGGCTCACTCCACATCTGGAACATCTTCTTCCCTATCGTAACATTTACAGCTGGAAGGGTGACTGTTGTATTTTAGACTGTGCGATTAGCTTTGATGGGAGGAGCTGTTATAGTTTCCTTTTTGCCATAGGATGCCAATGTATGATCTGTCCAGTTGTTTTTAAACCAAGGAGATATAGGTGAGAACTGGAAGTACAACAGACACAAAAATTGCCATTTTCTTTGTATTTTCCATGGCATCCTGTGAGAAGTCATCCCAGGTGAAGTTGTCCTGATGCCACACTCTGTGGAAATGTTTTAGTTCTGTCACTTGCAGAAGTCATAAGGATGACCTGCTAGCTGGACAGTAAAGAAAGCTCTACTGACCTTGTATGCATATTCACCTGCACCACAAAGTGAAGATTTAGTATCTTCTCTTCAGTTTGGTGAAACACAAAGGCAGCTGGCATCTCAATAAGATTACAGATGATGCCATTAGTTTATCGAGTAATTCATATTTTCATATTTCCAAAGTATCCACAAAGAGGTACTTCAGGGGAGGAACCAATGGAAGGTGAAACCATGGACTTTCTCTTTTTGCCATATTTTGAAGGAAAGCGCCTTCTTTGACAGGCAAATCTGATGTATGCATGGAATGCAGGAGAAAACCTTGGATGGATACGTGTTAAATGTTATTTGTTGAATAGTGCAAATATACATCCCCAAAGCCCACATTTTATGCATCCTTTGTTTCTGGAGTGATATCAAGGTGGCTTGCATTTATTTATCTTACAGTAAATAATAGCAAAATAAGTATTAAGAATACATCTTTATCTGGAATAAAAAATAATTTTCTGAATATTACAGTAGCAGTACCAGAGAGGTCTATATTTCTAAAATCTGCCACCAAGTTTTTATGTCCATGTGTGTCCATTTATTGGGGGTTAATGTCATATGTATATGATAACAGTATCCCGGACAGTTATATCCAGGAATTGTGGGCATTCAGACTCCTAAAGAAGCAGAAAACTTTTTTCTGCTTAAGAAACTGACAGATTGCCTGGAAGATTTTAAGGAATAAAACCTTCTGAGTGAAAAAATAAAAAAGTGAAAGAAGAAAATAATTTTGAGGAAAAAAAATCTGGATTTTAATTGCATGCAAATATTACTAGTGTTATATCATAGTTTCCAGTCTTTAATCTTGAAACAAAATATATCTATCCTTCACTGAAATAATCCAAAGACTGGCAATGTTTCAAAAGATGCATTCTTTTATATACTAGAAATGTTTGAATAGAACATGAAGTACTAGAAAGTTGCTTTCGTGTCACAAGTGCTACCATAATAACAAGGATATAACAGTGAATCTCTATGTGAGGAAAACCTCTATAAGAAATTTTTGGTGCCTCCCCATGTTGCCTCAGGTTTTGAAATATCACCCTGATGTTATTTTTAAAAATGACATAGCCTTTCTCTATGAGTTGGCACACCTGAAAGTCTCACATCTGTATAACATGCTCCCTAGACTGAGGACGCTGTAAGGAGCAGGAAATGAGAACTTTCAATTCAAGCCAAGCCATTGTTTTCCATAATATTAAAAAGGGTACAGCAAAATAATCTGCTAAATTCAATGGAGAGAAAAAATGGACTTTTTTTAACTCTGAGATGTTATATTTTAATGCTTAACTTTACAGTTACAAAATACCTTGTTTTTCTAAAAAACTATGGTAATTTTGGAAGTGAAAGTACAGGGAACCATTATTTTAAAAGAATAGAATCCATTAAACGCAACAAGCATTTTTAAGTGAACTATAGCTAAAAAGCTCTATTTTCCCTCTCTCTTGAAAAGCTTTCTGGTTTTTTATTCAATGCCCACTAGTTTCCTCCCCTACCCACTGGCACTTGCCTGCACCATTCCCTAGTACTCTGGTTTAGACCTAGACACAGGAAGCCAGTGTTCAGGTTGGTCTGGTCTTTCTCCTGTAGTCTGAAATAATGGGTGCTGCCACATCCAGTAACATTAAACTCACACATGCTGTTGTATTGTTACAGCATTTGGGAACTTTTTAAAAATCTAGGGTCTAGAAAATTATTTTTGTCTTAAATTAGCTGTGGATAAATCATCCCTTGAAAATAGATTCTTCTGAATATGCTATCCAAAGTCCACCTGAAAGAAAGAAAAGGAAAACAAAAATGAAAATTAAACCAAAACCAAAAATAAAAACAAAAAACCACAAACAAAAACATGACAGGAAAGACAGTATAGTGCATAAAGCACTGAGCTGGGAAATAGCTAGGCATCCATCTTCCATCTACAATGTAATGTACTTGCACTCAGTTAATTGTCAGGATGAAAAATAAGCAGGCTTTTTATGCAAAGCCAAAACTTTGTTGTTAAGGTAAGCCAAATCTTACCAATCTAATTACTGACTTGTTTTTAATATCAGTCAAAATATTATAGGAGGAGAAAGAAAAGCAGTATTACATAAAAAGTCTGCAGAGTAATAGCTACATGTCTCCTAGCACCTGCCCTTTTCTCTATTCTTAGAGTTACTCTTCCACAACCTCTCTGGATCCATCACAAACATAGTTAAAATATATGTCAAGTTTTCAGCATCTCAGACTCTTCATTAAGGTAAATATGCTGATTGTGAGGGTTTCTTTCGTTTTCCAGGGGGAATGTGATGTAGACATTGCTGGTTTACTTTTCCCCAATTTGGAGTCCACTTGAAGCAATTATTATTTTTTTTTCTAACAGCCTTTATACCTTGGTCTTTCTTCATGGGTCTGTAATTCCGTGTCAAATCTGCTATGTATGTATTGCATATGTTAGATAGAATAATGAAAGCACAGAATAATTTGTGTTGAAAGGGACCTTTGAAAGTCATCCACTCCAAAGCCCCCTGCAATAAGCAATGACATCTTCACCTTAGGTCAGATTGCTCAGAGCTCCATCCAGCCTGGCTTTGAACATTTAGAATGATGAGGCATCCACAGATCCTCTTGGAACTCTGTTCCAGTTTCTCTCTATCCACACCATAACAAAAAAGTCTTCCTTATATCTATATTAAAAGTACCCTCTTCTAGTTTGGCCCTGTCCTATGGATATGAGCCCAACTTTGAAAAAAAATCTGTCCGTCTGTCCGCATCTTTCTGACAAACCTCCCTTAGAAACTAGAAGGCAGGGTCCACCAAGAGCCTTTTCTTTTCCAGGCTGAGCAACCATAGCTCTCTCAGCTCCTCCTCATAGGGCTGATGTTCCATACCACTGATGATTTCCGTGGCCCTCCACTGGGCTGGCTCCAGCAGGTACCCATCCTTCTGGAGCTGCAGCCCACAGAGCTGGATGTGGCGCTCAGGTGCAAAGGAGCAGTCACCTGCCTTCACCTGCAGGCCGTGCTTCTTTTGAGACTCGTTCTTTGCTCTCCCTCCTTGCTGCTCCTAGAGCTGTTTTATCCAGCTCTAGGTCTTTATCTGACCTCTGTGAACGTGCTCATTGCCTGTGTCATCATCCTACCCCATCCTCCTGCTCACAGTTCACTGCATCTCTCTTTCCAGGCTTCAGCAGTGGCACCAAGCCCATGTTCCTCTGCGTGGAATGACATCAGTGGCTTCATATGCAATTCCTTCCACAGAACAAACTGCTTGGCACCGCTGCCTGTAGATCACAGCTACACCACAGAGTTATGCAGACATGTGCAGAAGACAAAGGGGGCAGGTGCAGAGGGACCATGACAAGTCCTAGAGCTTACAAAGCTATCACAAAGCTTGGGGTCTGTTAGTAGCAATGCTGCTACTGTATTTACTGGATGGCACTGCTACAAAGCTAATTATATTTTATTTCTCCTGTCTGTAGCCTGTGTAGACACATACAAATTTATTGAAATACCAAAGGTTTCCAGCTGTGCATGCTTATTTGCACGGGCACTAATAATTTCCTACTTGAAACTAATTTGGTGTCCTAAAATTTAGAGATCAAGGCTTCAGTGACAGTTCAGGACAATGTGGAACAGTTTGTCATTATTACTATTACCAAGCTCCAGATGTGTAGCTCTTTCAGAGACAAACTGATGTAAATGTAGAGTTCTCCACTGAGGAAGGTCCAAGCAGGTCAAACAAATTTTCAAAGATAAGAAAGTGAATGTATTCAGTCAGCTAAAGACAGAAAAACTGGTGGACCATGTGTTCACCCAGCTCCCAACATTTCATGAGATTAAACTAATGTTTACTAGGTGAGGATCTTCCAGTCTTTTCCTTCCATTTTTCTAAGCTACTTCGAATGCAGCAGGACAAACTTGCTATAAACACTTGTGCCTATGCTGAAAGTCAAAAACGTTGCTGCAGAAGCAGGAATCACATGCTGGCACCTGAAATGTTGAAATACCATCCTGTGCTCACACTCTCCAACATTACACCCTGAGTTGAGCAATCGTAGTTTGTACCTGGACAGTGTGACAATGGTTGTGGGTTTTGGAGTCAGATTTGGGTTCCGGTATGTTCAAGGGCTCTCTGAGCAGCCGCAAAAAGCTATCAAAAATCCCAGTTATTTATTTTTGCTCTCATAACCTGGCAGCCTCATGTGGGATGCAGAGGAGTGGATGGGCAGTGCAGTTGTTCATGTGTTCATCCCCAGGCAACCAGTCTGGTCTGCTTGGAGGCAAAGCACCAGGACAGGACTTGGTAGGTATGACACTTTGCACTGCAGCAGCTTCCCTTCCCGGACTGCCAGTCTAGTATCATATAAAACACAAGCATCGGTTCTCTGAGAACTTAAAATTATTTGAGCACATCACTTTCCCATTTCCTTGACTCTCAGTAGTTTTTTGTCAGGGGAGACACCCCATAACAGTGAGCACCCTATATCTATCTCACAGCTCCTGGCAAGGTTTCTCAGCACCCCAGTTGCTGCTGTGCCCTCCGCAGCTGAGTAGTTCCCCTTGTCGTCCCCAACTGTGCAGCTGAGGACAGGATTCAGTGAAAAGTTGCACACCATGTTGCCCTTCCACTGCCACTGAATTTCTAACTTCCCATAAAAACCCACATGCCAAGCTCCCTGACATGTGCTGCATCCTTTCTGTTGTCGCTCTCTCCTCTTCTGCAGAGTTTTTTTCCCCTTTCACCTTGCAGTGAAGAGTATTGTTGAAGTATCCATGTGCATACCTGGCTGGCAGCTGGCATGTGTAGGGTTCTGTTGGGGACAAGCATGCCTTGCCCCTACAAAATGCCTTGGAAAAAGCTGAGCTGTTACAATGCCTGAGCTCGCTAGATGGCCTCATACACTGCAGAGAACCTCTTCCTCCAGCACTCCCCTCTTGTAAATTCTGGTTATGCGTGTAATGGTAGGGACATTTTAATTATTATATTCCCTTCTTTTTCTTTTACTATCTGGACCTGGATCCCTCTTTTTGATTCTTTGCTGCTATGGTGGACTTTTTTCTGTCTTCTGGGCCGTGGCAGGCGGTTTGTGGAGCAATTTCCAATTATCAAAGCAAGCCACACAGCATGCAGCAGGAATGGGAAGCAGAAAAGAAAGCTAGTATGTGACCTTCATAATAAAAATATACCATAACAGTACAAGGTGATGCAGGAGCACAAGCTTCAATTTTAACATTTGGTGCCTTTCTGCCATGCTCCCTGCATCCATGGATGTATATTTAACATGTCTGTCTGAAGATTTGTTGTATTACACATATTAGGGAAAAAAACTCTGCTAAACAAGCATTTCCTACATGGTGATGTGAGACTCCACAAAATCTTGTTGTGGGAAGAGCATGAGGGAGGGGTAAGGGGAAATGAGAAAAAATAAATAGGTGTACAAAAGGTACTGGATATTTAGCAACCTGTAAGAAAAAGTTGCATTTGTCTGCAGTATTCTCTTGGTCTCCCTGGCCACAGTTTTTGAGAGCACTGCTATTGAGCGGGTATTTACTACAGTACTGATTTCAGTGATGGGAGTTGGAAACAGAAAGAAAAGAAGGGCTCAAACACACAGTCAGATCAGCAGATTGCATCACCTAGATGAGCCATGATAATGGATTGTGGTCCACCAGCAGCCCTCTGCAAATGTGAGGTAAAGCACAGCTTCAGCCACTTTCACTGGATATGTAGTGACTATATTCATCTGCTGGTTCTTGGCTGAGAGGTTAGCTGGACAAGATCCAACAGCTAGACTTATTTTGGGTGAAAATTACCTATCCACGATTACCTACATCATATGCACAGACAAGATAAACTGAACATAGCTCTTCAGGTCTTCCCACCTTTTGCTGGTGTGCTGTTGGCAAAAACCATTCTCATCCTTTTCTGCATCTTTTTTCTACTGAATGTTGGACATTTTGACATTTTCAATTGTATTGACCTGTTCAAAAGCAGTAGGACCCCTCTGCTTTCTTTCCCAGCAGACTGTAGTACCTAGAAAACAGTGGCAAGGCAGTCTGCCTAGTACCTTTGAAAAAAATTTCTACTTTCTGTCTCAATGACACCCATCTGTGACAGTCATAGACAGAATGATAATGAGAGTTGCGCTTGTGCTTCAGGGCCAGGCAGGAGCCATCCTCTGCAACACCTCTGAGCTCTTTGGAACAACCACCTATATGAGGGCCAGTATATTGTCCTGTCACTTTTAGGTTCAATTGTCAAGCCATCCAAAAGTAGCCTGAATCAGGCAGCTTCAGTTTCACCTTCTAAACTGGGGGTTGTGTCTTTTACAAAGCAATCTGTGCAGAACTTTTTGAACTCGGCATAACATCATTCACTTGTTTCCCAGCAGTTTTTTTAAGGACTTCTTGGCCTTGAGACTTTGGTACTTCCCTAAGACTTATCAATGAAGAAGACAGAAGCGTGTAAATGCAGGAGGACTTTCTGTTAAGAGGATTTCTTGGTCTTGATGCTATAAGTCCCAAACACATAACAGGAGGCTCACAGTGGGGCAATGAGCAGAGGCCAGAACAGTTCTGTGGCCAGAAGGCCACAAGACCATTCAGTGTGGATTTGGATCACAAGGGAGAAGCCAGAGATGCTTAAAGGCACAGCTGCTTTCAGCACAAAGCAGCATCTTTATATGGTCCTACTTGCCAGTCTTAAAATAGCATAAGGTGGAAAATATCAGCAGTCCTGTACCAATATCAGAAAATGTCTCTTCGTAACTGATTGCAATACCTGGCATGAAAATGAGAAGCAGGCGGAAAAAAAAATTAAGGAGGGTGGAATGAAATGGTGACGTGGATGTTCCACACCACAAATGAGGCATAATTTGTTAGAGGAGAGCATGACCAGAAAACCCACAGCTCCTTCAGGGTCTGTCATGCTGACAGGAGCTTGCACACTGCCTGCAGAGTGTATACCATGGCAGCTGCCAACAGCAGACCTGAGAACTGCAGGCAGAGCCAGGGAGCTCAGCCACAAGTGAGGCCAATTACAAACGAGGGAGAAATAATTTAGACAGTTGGTGGTGTCCATCTGGCACTTAGTGACTAACCAGCCAGCCCTTTAGCCAGTCATCTTGACAGCCTGCACTTCCAACTGCCCTTGTCTGGTGGTAGACATAACGCAGTCAATAGCATTCCAGCACCCAGAATATTGTTGTTGTTCTCAGTGTTTATGCCATATTTCAAATAAGGCCTTTTTAGTTTGATTTTATTTTCAGTCTGTCTGTTCCAAAGCACCAGAACAATTTTCCTAATTTTGAGCTGTCACATTAATGTGATTACTCTTTAAGTTTTGAGTTAGAGATACACTTCAACATTGGCTTACATCTGAGTGTTCATCTATTCAAAGCCCTGGAACTACATACACTCCCACAGTTTGATACCTCTTGTTTAAACTCAAGGCTTTGAGTACTGCTCTTTCATCTACTGCCTGATTGCTTCAACTGTAAATGTTCATAGATAACGAATGTTCAAACAATAAATCTGGAGAAGTGTTCATAACTATACACCAATTGGCATGGATATCACAGGAGACAAGCTTTTAAGAGCTTTTCCACTTTTAAGCTGTTTTTGTACATCTTGGATGGCACCTACAGGTATCTCCTGCAACCTGCAACTGGTCAGTAATTTCTTAACTTCCCATGTCCTGAGTGTGTGCACACTTGCCTATATGAAGTAAACTGGGAAATGGGCCCCAGCCTTCCCAATACTATGGACATCTGTGAAATCTTTGCCCTTGATCTCATGTTTTAGACAAAGCAAATTAAAATGATCTGTCAGTGCTGTAAAGCAGATTTTTGCAATGGTCTCATATCTATTATTACCCATTCTTTCAAGAACTTACTTTACTTGAGTGCCTTGTTCAAATACCAACATAAAAAGCATAGTAGGCACAGAAAAGAGAAAAGGGGGTCAATTGTACATGTAAGACCAAGAATGTTCATGGTTTTGCCAAAACTCTGCAGAGGTTTTCTCCCATCCAGGATCCCTGGAGCATGAGGAAGACTGAGAGACTCGAAACCAGACCAAATTAACCACTTAGACTTTAGGAAATCCCTGCAAAATTTTAGCCTCTTTTCTCAAGTTACGTAGCAGGAATTTCCAGAGATGTGACATGGGCCATCTCCCCTTGCTAGCCCATCCCTCAATACCATCATTTCAAGCATAGAGATGGTTCGCACAGTCAAGGAGAGCTGTGTGAGGGAGGTTCATCATAGTCCTGGGATTCACTGAAACCACAGGAAGTGTGCTAGCTTCTCATGACCAGCTAGCCCTGGGATCACAGCCAGAAGCCCATCAGGCTATACTTGGCTTTCTTCAGCTCGCTGCAGAAAGGATAACGAACCAACTGCAAAGTAATTTATTAGGAAGTAGGGGGTTACCACACTGTTAGGTGCTTTGAGGTTCTCTTCTGTGATATTTACCCTTAGAAAGGCAGTCCTGTGCCATCTCCCTGCTATGATCAGCTTGAGGTCAGCCATCAAAACATGGACCCTGGCACAGTTTTAGAAGTTCTCTTAAAAAGAAAGATTTATAACCCTTTTAAAACCCATCCCATTCTACAGATACTCTACTGACTGCTTTTTGTGCCACTGAACCAAATCAGCCCAGATGTCTGCGTTATCCTGATTCTGAAGCTCTGCAGCTCTTGGGAAGTCTGGGGTCAAGAATTTCACCCCTCTGAGACCCACGCAGGCAGGAAGTCATCAGCTGACTCCTACCACAAACATGCAGCACAAAGTCAAGGCAAACTTTTCAACATTCCACTGTTAAAACTGTACTTCATTCCAAGTTTTCATGAGCCAGAAAGGGGGACTAGAAAAGCATTGTCATATTATTGAACATGATCTCCTTTTTATTTTCACTTGAGCTCCAGTACTGTGATGGTTCAGATAGCAATGACTCAGGTCTGGCTGATGTTAGGTAATGTGAAGCACAGGGCTGGAAAAGGAAGCCTCATGTAAGATCAAAGCAATTATTCCCACTCATTTCTTCATTCACACAGCTCTGTAGCTGGCTCTATTCACCACTACAGTTCAGCAATAACATCACACTTCCAGGGATCTCTCTGCAGATCTATAGATGCTGTCCAAGAACAAACTCAGTCTCACAATGTGTCCACAGCACAGAAAGTTGTCTTAGATTGTACATGAAATCCAAAGATGTGCTCATGATTACCTGACTAGTTGGGATGTTATAGGAACTGGTAAGCTGTGATTTCCAGTTAAGACTGAAACAGCACCCAAAGGAGTGCAGCATCCAGGTCTTTTGTCCTTCATGCTGCAGGTAGATACTTGTGAGAGGCATCTGAAATAAAAAAATAATCATGAGCTTCAGAGAGTTAAAAAATGAGATACAGGCATTGTGTGTGAAGGCCTGGATAGTTTTACCTCTTCTGGTCCTCTAGTGCTGTGGTGGCGTTAGATTATTGCAGATGAAATCCTGCATCCTTGGAAAGTGAAAGCCAGGCTCTGCGTGACAGAGATAAAACTAGAGCCATTTATGTTCAGCGTATAGCCAGTATTTCCACAGCTCTCTGTATAGATCCCAGGATGCTGTGGACTTGCTGCTTTCACCTATTCACCCACCTTCTCCTTCACCAGGGGTGGTAAGCGATGTCTTGAGCTGGAATTCATTCATCATTTTATGGTATGATTTCATTCTTGCCCAGCTGAGAACAGCCAATGGGAAAAGGAACTGTGCTTTGCACATTGAGATGGAGTTACTGCCACAGGTCCACCTTCCCTGACCTTGAATGCCAGAAATTAGTGCTGGGAGTCTGTGAACGGAATGGCACAGAGCTCTCCATGTGCCCAAGAGGACCGGAGGCCTCCCCTGCCGGTAGTAGCAGCACCACCCACCAGCCCAGTGAACACTCAAAGAAAATGACAAGAACAATAGCAGGAAATGTCTAAGGGTGGAAACAACAAACCAAACACAGCCCAAGTTTCTGGGGGCTTCCTGATTGGCTTGATTTGCCTCAGCAGGAGGACTTTGGATAACCTTGGAGCTACCCCACCAGGGCAAAGCCTCTCCACAGTGAAGCTGTGTTTGTTCCAGTGGCTTTCTGGGACGTGGGGATGATGTTTGCTGCCCAGCACTGATTAATAAACAAGCACAACAGAAAAGCCCTGAGGTAGATCAGATGGAGGAAGCAGGATCAGGGTGCTGCAGTCATCATGCTCAGGGTGGCAGCAGCTTGATGCATCTCTCACTGCTCCCAGTGTAAAGTCCATCCATTCCCATGGGGCATGTTCCTTGCCTCACATCAGCCTTCACCCTGGAAAAATGAACTGTGAGTTCCTGTAAGTGGATGACAGCAGAGGACAGATTTGCAAAGCCCAGATCCAAGTTGTTTGTATCAAGGAACAAACAAAACAAGTTACAGCTCCTACTGGGTGTTCCCCTTCCTTTTTCTGTCCTTATTGGCAAGCAGTGCGGGAGAATGGATCTGTGTATTTTTGAGGGTCATGTAATACGGGGAATTTTTAAAGGGACCTAATAAAGTTCAGTGCCTGACGCATACTGACTGTCAGCTGCACATTCCATCTAGTTCCTTTGTCAAGGACTGCTGAGGGCATTTACAGGTTGAGGCAGTCGTGACTAAAGCACAGCACAAAAGACAAGGAAAAGTATGTCCAAAAATGTCAAAGGGAGGCAGATGGGATCCCTGTCAGTTGCAGCTTTTTATGGTAGCTGTGCTTTAATCGCCACAGGAGAGCGGAATAATCCCACCGTTATAAAACCTTGATTGGATTTCCATTAATTTTCTGGGGTTCATTTTCATTTTTAATACTGTTCTCAGACTAAATTCAGTCAATCACATGGTATACCTCAGGTCAGAATGCTGGATGCTGGGCAATGCTTTTTGCACCAACAAGTAAGCTTGTAAGCACCATTTTCCTTGAAACAGCCCTTTTAAGCCACCACAGGAAGCAAACTGATAATCCCTTGTTTGCACCAGAAGTCTGTTACACAGTCCATGCAGTTCTTAGCAGCAAATACGAGTCAAGTCAGACCAAAATCATGGAAATCTCACAGTGAATATAATTAATAATACCAGCTAAGGCATCTACTAAGGATAAGCATGGTCTGAAGTACAATTGGGCTCTATTGTATTGGCAAAATGTATTGGATCAAGATGGTGGAATGGAGGCAAAATTATTTGCTGGAGACTACAGCAAGTATGCAAATAGATAGCCATGGCCCATGATTGCTGTTGCCAACCCTGCTTTTTTGTTAGTAACTGCAACATCTTTTCATTGCCATATAAAAGACTCACTTGCATGTGCTTCTATACTGCTAAATGTTAAACATGGTGGAGGCAGGGAGGGATTCCCAAATAGCTCAAAATGGGAATTCTGCTAGGAGTGTAGTCCTTATTCCCTGCAATAGAAAACATGCTGCCTCTGACTTTGGATGGAGGCAGTGCTCTGTCTAAACAGAAAGAAGGACTCAGCAGAAGTTTGAGTGGAAATAACCTCTGAAGGAATTTAAGGAAGAAAAGAAGGAGGGGAGGGGAGAGAAAGGGAAGGGGAGGCAGAAAGGAAAGAAGCCTGTACCAGGAAAAAGTTTGTCCTTTGCTCCAGGTGTGCTCCTGAGTTCTGCCAGGCACAACTCTTGTGCTATGGCCTTTGCCCCTGCCCTTCGCTGCAGCAGCCCATGCTGAGAAGCAGGACTCTGCAGGAATTGCTGTGCATGACTCCGTCAGCTCCCTGCGGAGAACAGACGGGAGCACAGAGAGCACCTCCCCAGGTCTCACAGGCAGACAAAACTGATAGTTGAGGAAAAAGCTGCAGAGACCTGAGGTCCAGACAGGAGACAAGGTACCATCTCCAGCCCTGGTTAACAATGTTTCCTTTAAAACCAGTCTCCCATGTGTTCTGCTTTTCAACAGCACTGCCTGCACTCTGAGCTTGCAGAATTTTATGGCATTTCTGCTGTAGCCCCTTCAGAATTATGTCCCTAAGCACCATATCTACATGTCTTTTGTACTCTTCCAGAAGCAGTGCGTGCACTACTTCTGTGGTCAGCCTGTTCCAATGCTTGGCAGCCCTTTCAGTGAAGAATATTTTCCCTAATATCCTATCTAAACCTCCTCTGGCACAATATGAGGACATTTCCTCTTGCCTTGTCACTTAATAACTGGGAGAAGAGACTGATCTCCTCTCTAACATCCTTTCAGGTGGTTGTATAGAGCAGTGAGGTCTTCCCTGAGCCTCCTTCTAGAGTCTTCCCCATATTTGCTGACCTTCTCTGGACACGCTCCAGCAACTCGATGTCTATCTTGGAGTGAGGGGCTCAAAACTCAGCACAGGACCTGAAGTGCAGCCTCATCAGTGCCAAGGAGAGGGGGAGAGCCACTGCCCTGGGCCTGGGCCTGCTGGCCAGGATGCCATTGACAATGTTGGCTTTCTGGGCACGCTGCTGGCTCATGTTCAGATGGCTGTTGACCAGGTGGGTTCAGATGGGTGGGTGACCAGCACCCTCAGTTTATTTTCTGCAGGGCATTTTTGCCATGTTCATGTTCTGTCCTGAGCACCCAATGAGCCTTAGCAGCTCATTTCTCATCTGACACTGTAAATCAGATACAAAAGGCACATTCCTAGTTTGCACATGGGAGGCTGAAATCTCTTCAGAAAAAATACTTTGTCTTGTTTCTTTGTTTAATTTCCCTTCATTTAAGAAGCTGATGGAGTTTTTCCAGGCCTCCTGCCTGTAAATGCTTCCAGGTAACTCTATGTGCATCTCCAGTATATCAGTATGTTCAGAATTTGCAGAAAAACATCTTCCTTCCTTCCATCTTGCAGTGTGGGTACTGCATAAGGTCATGCATTAATTTTGGTTGGACATCTGCACTAACCTTGGGTAACTGCAGCAGCTAGCACTGGTGCACAATGGAAGAATGAGCACTCAGCCGTCATTCCCCAATTGCTCTCCCTCTATTTCTTGGATCTCTCCCAAGATATAAATAAACCACTGTACAGCTGAACTGCTGGCATCTGTTGCTGAACCTAAACGAATTTCATGTGCATAGCTGCTGCAAGCCAACAACAGGGCTGGCCACACCTGTGTTGCTTTTTAAGTTTCTGGGTGCACTCTGCTGTGCACAGGGACTCTGTGTTGGGGAAAATTGTGTTTGCAACCCTCCTTCACCTGGACCACATCTTGCAGCACAAGAAAATTTAATGACCAAAAGCCACACTGGAATGGTAGTCCCTTGCACTCTTGTGTGTTCTCAGACATCCCAGGGCATCTGTCCTGGTGCTCGTCCTGCCAATTTTACTTAAAGCCAAGGGAAAGCGAGCAGGTTCCTGCAGGATTCCGTGTCTTTCCTGAGTCGTTGTACCTTCACCTTTCAATTGCAAAGTATAGCATGTATCCTCCCTCAAATGGCTATTTTATCTTCCTTGCCTTTCTCCTGACATCCCAGTGAGTGCCACACAATTAACTACAGATGATGCATCTCTGTACTTGCAATGTAAGTCTGTCTGTTTTCTGATGTGACAATCTGTCTGTCTAGACACAAAGATCTGCATGTCTGGTTCTGTGCAAGCCAAGCATTTTTTATCAGTTGTGGCTCTTACTTAGTTTGCCTTAATATTTTGGACACTGGCCTGTGAAGCTCCAGAGCCAGGAGGCCTGGATCTGAGAAGAAAGAAGAAAATGAGAGTAATGGTAAAGAGAAGAGAGAAAACCCAGCTTCACCAGGAAGAACCTAAATAATCATTTTTCTCTTACCTGGCTGGGCCAAGAAACCAGAACATTTGTGCCATTTCTTTTAAATACAAGTGGTCCAGAGGCTGGATGACTCAGGAGCCAGATGCTACCAGGGCAGGTTAAGGTATCAGGGTGTTTACTCATCTGGTCAGGGACTTGGTCAGATCTGCCAGATTCTATCTGGAGCCTGGTCAGGAGCACAAACAGGAGCGTCCTGGTCCAAAACTGTTATAAGCACACAGAGAAAATAAGTAGACTCTGCTCTTTCACCTCTTTGATCACCAGCCACTGGACTGGGTTCAGAACAGGTCTTTTTTTAAACTTTTTTCCCCCTCTGTTCCCAAAGGAGGGTCAAGCCATGTACACCTCTGCTCTAAGGGCAAGCATCCAAGGCATAGTGATTCACTGATTTCCAGTCAGTGATCTGCCATCTCCTGAGTCAGTGGGAAGTTTTTAAGGTTGCAGTCTCACCCAGGCTGGTAACATTTCTCTTCCAGAATACTGGAAGAACTGAGCTTAGAAAGATTTACACTGGTAAAAGTCCAAAAACAAGTGTAGGCTGTAAGTGCCATGAGGGCAAAAAGTTAGGTGCTACAGTGATATAAGGAAATCATACCAGGTTGAGATAGCATTTTAAGGAGAAAAAGTTAGAGGAAGAGCCACACCAGAGTGCTGAGGGTTCCCATATTTAAGAGGCAAACCTGATTGGCAAAGTTAATATGCAAGCATTGTTGATTTGGCAAGGAAAGGGGCTCAACTGTATAACTTCTTCAATTCCAGATCAAAAAAACTTGCATTACATTAAGTCTTCTACATCCAGAGCAGGCAACATTGTAAGAGTTAAATCAAAGTAATGGTTGTTGTGTTTTTCACTTCATCGTGCTTAGCACAAGAAGTCCTGTAAGTCCTGTGGCCAATGCTTGACTTGGTCGCCTTGGTTTGTCCAGCATGGATTAACTTCATCCTACACTAGGCAGATGCAGAATATCATTATACTGCTCTCTCTGTGTATGTGTGAATACACAATTACCTCAAATAGCAAAGTGAATTGTGGAGTTTTACTTCTCAACTTCCTCAGGTGGTGCTGGGATGCAGCTTTTTCCAGGTGGAGGGCTTTTTCCATTATTTCTCTTCTCCTGTGTTCAGCAAAATTGATGTGGACTGCCAGAGCAACTCATTCAGCATCATGCCTGAATCTCATATCCAAGCCCTAGTTGGCAATGAGGGATTCCCAGTTTTTCAAGTCATGGAGGTTTTGCCTTTTCAAAGATGTTAATTAAGTTTGCGGTTCTTGAATTTCAGCTGCACTCTGTAAACAACGGCCTGTTCAAAATTGTAAGATATGCCCTGCCGGCTTTCCTCTTTGAAAGTGAGCTGTTCAAAAGAGGATGAGCACTGCAAAAAGACTAAACTAAGAGGCATTGAATTACTCAACTCTGAAATCCCATTTCAGCCTGCAACAGATCTGAAATCAAGCAGTTTTTTGCCATCAGCACTGGCTGAGTGTTGATACAGAGTGACATCCACAAATGCTCCTATTGGCTTCAGCAACAACTGCTGCTGTTTGCTAAGAAAACTAAGCCAACGTGGAAAATAAACTGAAGATTATTCAGTGATTTTCCCCCTCCCCTACGGCAGACAAAGGGTACTGTTCACAGCTGTGGCATGTAGATTTTGGCTCCAGTTTCATAGGCATGCTGGCTTACAGACAGGTTGCTGGTTCTTGACAGTTGATACAGGTAATAGGAAGTTTGTCAAGGGCTGAAGTGCGGGACTAGAATCCAGTTATGTTGGATTAAAAGACTTACATATCTTTCAGGGGCACCCTTTGCCGTTGCAAGTTCATTTTCCAAGGTTGTTCTGAACCTGGGTAAGCTAACAGGTGCCCTGCTGCCCCTAAAAAAATGGGAATGAGAGGCCCATGGAGCGGAACATTTTTGCCAATGAACTTTTGCAGAAGGCATTGTATTTCCAGGATGATGAACCTTACATGTGAAGTTTCAGTTTCTGGTTTTGCTGTGTGATCAAAAGATACCTGAAGGCAAAATCCAAAGGTACAGAGAGAATGTAGAGATCAGTTTCATCCATTCAGGCAAGGACAATTATCCCTAAACTTGGTGTTTAATTCTCTATTTAGTGAATATCAGGGGTTTGTTGCAGTGTTCTGCTTGTGAATATGCCATTTTAATACTGTCTGTAACACCTCATGATGTTCAGCTCTGAGAGACTTGATACTAATTACTGTCTTATTTGTGGCTTTTATATCAATTTGATTTATGGCATCAGTCAAGCAATAGCAAAATAATCAGTTGAAGTTGAACCATCCCCCACTCCACATATGCCTCCGTCACCTTTTCCCTTCAAGTGTTTACTGTGATTAGGTCTTTCCTGTTTTTCTTTCAAGTTCTGAATACTTGTATACTTTCCTTGTTAGTCCTGATGAATGTTCTTTTTTACACTGACATGCCAGTGTGTATGCTGCAGACATAATTTTTATTACATTTCTGCTTTCACTGCAGAAATTGCATAAGCATTTCTCAGGTACAACTCCAAATGCATAGTTAGCACAGCCTAAAGAATCTGGTCCATAAACCTGCAGCTGTTCTCCCTGTTTATAATGCTGTTACTCTCCTACCCTGAAAAACAAAACACTGCTAAGCCAAATGTAGATATCCCTAGAAGTCTGTATTTGCCAGAGTTAATTAGCTGGATAGAGAAGGATGTTTTCTTCAGGCATGGTTCTGCTGACTTTGGGTTTGTGTGTTCAAATCAGTGTGACTCTGCATCAGCATCAGCATTCATTCTGTGAATGCCCCACAGAACCATGCTCAGGGTCTCTCCTGGGATAGAGGAGAGGCGTCTCGGACAGAACAGCCTCTGCTTTTGAGCAAAGAGGAAAATCATAGGCCAGGTTTGTGGGTTTCAACATCTCAGTGTGGGAAACAGAAGAAACAGAGGAAATCCTTCAGCTGAGAAAGTGCTTTCAGCGCCTTCAGAGCACAAAGCAGAGTCCTGTATCCAAGCACAATGTTTGCTGGTTATTGATTGCTAAAATGTAAATGCACATGTACACATACCACAGGTCCAAACCTTGCCTTCTGCCTCTTCACCTCTTAGATCTTCCTGCTTAACTTCCTTTACTGTCACTTAAAATACAGTATTCTGTCCTACCTAACAGCTCATGTGGTCTGTATCCCTGCACCTCTTCAGGAGAACTCATATGCTGTTTCTGCCTCTGGTGGTCTCCGAAGCTGCCCTGGCTGCCTTGTCCACACTCCTGTAGTGCCCAGTGAGGTCACAATCCCACCAAACACACAGACCAGGCTTCCTTTATCAAGCTGGTACATCTCCTTCCCTTGCAGTACTGTAATGTTCTGGATTTTGTAGGTCTTGGTAGCAACAGAGTCTAAAAGAGAAGGCCTGAAAGTAGCCTTATAATATATTTTCCCCCCATTGTTCAGGAGTTTCAAGACCCAACTGGAAGAAGCCATGATCATCGTGGCCGGATCACGGCTGGCTCTGCTTGAATAGGAGGTTGGGCTGGAGACCTCCCAAAGTTGTTTACAGCCTTTATTATCCTAGAGGCCTGTAGTCTTACTAGCTGAGGAATCTGGGTCGCCCACATGACAGCAAAATGCACTGTGCTAGAGACAGCATCCTTTCAATGTTTTTGGTTCCCTCTTCTTCAAAGCAGGGCAGCACTGTTAACATGGCAAGAAAGGCCACTTGGCTTCCTAGCTTATGCAAACAGCCCCCCTGAAAATCCTCTTACACTCTTGGATGCTTATGGCAGCCATCCACTAGAGAAAGCTGCAGGACAGACAAGCAGCAAGGCAGATTTGGCTTTCTGAGTGACAAAATTTCCCATTTGCTTCTGTGATATTTGAGAAAATAGGACTCCAATAAAATCACTGAAACAAAACATGACTTGCCCATGCCACAGCAACCCCTGACCCTCTGACCCAATTTTCTTCTTATAGAAACAGTTTAGCAAATCTCAGTCATCAGCTAGCTGCCTGGGCCAATGAAGCAGAAATACTAACAGTCTGTCTTATCTTCTGCCTTATCTGAATCTGCGTTTTCTTTCTTAATTTTCTTCCTTAAAACACTTCAGATATTGCAGTTGTTTATGTAACTGGCCATCTTTCAAAGGCCAGCCCAAAATCTGCTAAGTCTGCTAAGGAACAAGGGAATTACAGAGTTTCCTTGCCAGGTGTCAAATGACAATTAAGGCATATCCTTTTTAAACTGGGCTAGAAGAAAAGGACATTCTTTGATATTTAACGGGTTTACACAGGAAGAATGTAAGGTCTTTGTGTAGATATGTATGTGCACATGTGCACACTGAATTAATTTATTACTCCATTATACAACATGTTGCTCAAAACAGATGTGATAGTAGTGCATTTATTTTTCAGACCAAATTCACATGACTCTTTTGTGTGTTACTACCAAAAAATCAGGCACTTCTCCTTACCATTGAGCAATTCTGATTATATGAAACTCACTAAAAAAGTAAACCATGCAAAACAACCTTCAGTTTGTATGATTTAAATTTTTGCATTGCAGGACCATATGTCAAAAGACAGCTCAAATAAGTGGTGAGGACTCTATATTCAAATTTTTCAGGGAGCTCTGTGGTACCCAAGTGGTTACTAAAGAATATATGCAACATATACTAAGAATATATACAGTATATACTAAAGAATATATACAACAGTTCACATAGAAACTCTGACCCTGAGTATTTATGTTACCTCAGCAGGGGTGGCTCAACCCTTAGGCCTAGAGAGCACAAATTAGTGTCAAATAAATTTAGCAATTATGTATAAAACAACCTCCTGTGGGTACCAATGTCTGATATATGACCCCTGTGCTACATAACAGGTATGTTCTCATGAATTATCTATATTTTTCCTGCAATTTTTCTTCATTCTATATAGAGCCTGGGTGACTCTCAGTCTGCCTGTAATGATTTCATTGAGGAAAAGGTAATTTGCCTTGATAGGATGAGTTTTATGCATTCTTCAGAGCAACACAGAAGTTCTCTGTTTCTAACAGCTTCATCCGTGTTTCTAAATCCTGGTAGCTCTGTCTCCATCTTTTTCCTCTTCAGCAAGTCGTTGTCAGTATCCCTTCTAAAAGAAAGTAAAGAAGAGAGAAAAAACAAACAAACAAACAAACAAACAAAAAACCAAAAAAAAACTGAGAACAAAAATCAGAAAAACTAGATGTCTTGTCAAAACAGAGTAACATAATGTCATCATCTGCCCGCCTCATTTTAATGGTGAGGGTAGGCTGGCACAAAGGAAGCAGAAACTGAGGAAGTGAACCAGGAGGGGAAAAGCAAAGGAGCAAGCAGTCAGAAAGTAATCAGTTGCTATCTGTGCGTATCCAAGTGCACATGTGCATGTGTTAAAAGCAAACTTTCTCTGCAAGACCAAACAATTAATGACCTTCTCCAATGTGAGCTGGTGTACAAAAAATTAGTGACTTATGATGACCCCAAATTACAAGGAGTTTACGTGCTTATAACCATGCATCAAATGAGTTACCTCGTATACTCAGTTTTCATTGGCATAAACTACTAACTAATGTCCACTTCATTTGAAAAAACAAGGGGTTCTTTCCTCTCCCTGTATTTTATTGTTGCTGTCCTCTACACACTCCCATTTTTTGTTTTCTTCCCACATAAAATAGAAAGCAAACTAGTACTAGTACTAGTTTACAGAATATGCATCCTGAAAATGCTGCTAAGTGATTCAGAGGGGAAGAACTGAAATATACCAGTAAACCCTGACTTACTCAGCCACACAATTTGTTTTCACTAGTCAGCACAGCAGAATATTTCAAATGTCTTTAACAGCAATGTACAAATGTATGTGAATCTATAAATCCTTCCAAAGGATAGAGAAGGAAAAGAGGGCAATCTAGCTGGGGACTTCTACATTCTTGATTTCAGCAAGAGTGTGGCAAATGCCTGACCTGAGTGACAAATTAGTTTTCCACTTCACCAGGTATTTTTAAAAATCAAGATAAAAAAGTCAATATAGAAGAGGATATTGTGAAAAATTTCTTCCTGAATTAGAACATGAGGGGGAATATTCATCCTGGGTCAAAGTGTTCCATTGAAGCAGAACAAAATACTTAGTTACTTTTTTTTGATATTTTATGTTTTATATTATTTTGGAGGAAAGATGAAATGGATTGAAGCACTACTTTTCAACAGTTCATTTTTAAATTATTGCAATTAAGCCCTTTCAACTTAGTGATTGAGGGTGTTACATTTAATGGCAGTTCAGCAAATCACAATGACTCTGAGACTCTTAAATATTTGCGCACTTTAGGAGAATAAAATCTGCCTTTTTCCATCTGCAACAACTTGAGCCTCTAATACCTTTCCTTACCTCTAATGAAAAGCATTATAAGTAAGTGCCACAAATCTTTCATCATCATACAATTAAAAAGTGAGAAAAAATCTCCCGAGTGCCTATAGTTAGAGCCCTGCATCTATATTTAAACACAGGAATTTCATAAGAAACTGAACCTGTCAGATCTGTCAAAGAAGCAATTCCTCCTTCTCTCCTCCCTACATCATTTTCTCTGTGCTATCTGCCTTGTGACTGGACAAGCATTAGTGGACTCCTGAGCTGATCAAGGCTGGAAAAGAGCAAAGATGTGTCGTTCAGTGTGGATCAGTGTCCTGATCCTTCACTTGAAAAGTGGTGGCAGAAAGGCAGGAGCAAGCAGCCATGGGTAAGGGAAGTAATGGGTGGTGCTGGTATGTCCCATTCAAGGAAATAAGGTTCAACAAGCTATGAGCAGCTACAGGTCTTTTGGCAGACAAAGGAAGTTTTAGATAACTATCCCTGTATTCATCTTGGCTTATTTTATATATATTTTAAAATTTTTTTTTTCAAAAGTGAGAAAACAAAAACAGTGGCACACATAAAAGGAACAGAGTGGAAGGAAAGAGGGAATATTCCTGCATCTGCATAAATCATGTCAATTAAAGGAAGTTTGAGTTGAAGTAATGGAGAATCTAAGCTCTATAAAAGTGTGTTTCAAGTCATAATCAACTCATCTTAACGTGTGACATCTCAGCTGCTATCTTGACAGGAGAAATGAGAGTACTGAGTGTTTACTGCCTAGCAGAGTACATTTATTTTCTAAACTGTATATGTATTTTATTACACAAAGTCCCTGGGACCCCAGTGTCATGCAGTAACAGTAGAAAGCACAGATAGCTATCCCAAAGGAGGGTTGGCAAAATATGGGTTCAAGAGAAACTCCTACCACAACTGGTTGACTGCCAGTTTCCAAAAACTATTTGCAGTTTCATTGTCTGGAGTATGGAAACATTAGAATACACTTATTCCTCTAAATACTACTGCATATTCATAGCTACATCCTGCACTGTGATTTCTAAAATGAAAGTAAAAATCAGAGATGTTATGGGAATTGAAGTGAAGGAATACCGACGTCTGTTTTTAGTTCATCTGCATATGCTTTTGCAGAAGTGGATAAAATAATCACTGTTTTTCCTGTAAATAATCTTTTCCTGTAAAAAAAATTGTTTGTTTTACAAATAATTCATGGGTCCTTCATGTGTTAGGAAATCAGTTGTGAGTAATAAGAGACAAAGTTGTTTCTGATGACATTTGAAATACCAGTAAATATCTAGAAAGCTCTCTCTCATTTTTAACTAATTTTTATATTTTATTTTTGTGTGTATGTGCATGTCTGTATGTCTTCCACAGACTGGAACAAGAAATACAGAAATTAGAAAGTGAAGAATCACAAATATCTGCCAAAGAACAAATAATTTTGGAGAAACTAAAGGAGACTGAGAAATCCTTTGACAACTTGCAAAAGGTATTAAAAAAAAGGGGGGGCACTTGGGCACAGATTGAAACCAAAGTGTACTCTTAGCTCCATTTGGAAGCAGTAGTTATAATTAATGCACTTAAGGAAAGATTTAGGGCAGTTGCAGAGCACCTAGCTTAAACCAGTATGAGCAAGACTAGAAAAGACACAGTGGCATCAGGTCTGTTCTGGTTGGGGTTTTTGGGCTCTCCCTTGCATCCCAGCCTTTTTTGAAGAGGAATTTCAGAGGCTGTCTCCCTATCAGAAGGGAACCCACATGAGGTTTAAGGGGTATTTCAGCCCCCCTTAAAGATATCAGCAGGATGCTGAGAGTATTTAAAACTTCCTGCTCTCATGGCATCCAGAGATAGTAGCATTTGCCAAAAATGCCACTCCAAAACATTACAGCCTGCAACAAGCAGAGCTCTTCATCTAGTTGCACCCTGTCCCCCTCCTCCAGTCTATGATGGCACCTAAATCCAAGGAGCAGCGATCACAGATACTCATTTAAAATTTCCAAAGAACCATAAAAGCAAGCCTAGCATAAAGAAAAAGATGTAAAGCAAATTAAACCCAAAATATTAAAGGTTTAACCAAACATCCTGTTTTTTCCCTTCACAGAGTTTCTCCCACCAGGATGGTGGTAAGTGCCTTTTTATTATTTTATAGCTTTGGGTTTAAATGAGTTGTTACTATAACTTTGCTGCAAAGGTTTAAAGACTGGGTTTGTTTCCTTCATTGTGTGTTTCTGATTTCTTGCTAGAGCCATTACCTTTTCCTTTGGTATTTCTATAATGCAAGCACAAAAACGTCACTGTTGTGGTAAAACAGTATTGCTTTGGCAGAGTTCCACCTCTTCTTATGCTCACACAAAGGGAAAGAACAGCATGAATAACTTAAAGCAGACATCATACAATTTCTGTATTACTGACCCCTTTCAGCACGTGATAGTTCTGCACTGCAGACTCCTCCTCACCTCCCTGTGGTCAGTCTTCTCTGTTGTATGTGCTCATGCTCTGTTCATAACCAGCTAAATTATATGAGGACTATTCCTAATACAGAGGAAAAACTATTAAAAAGAGATTATTTCGCTGTTGAGCAATATTCTCCACATGATGATTCTTGCAGAAGGACAACTTCACTTGGTTGGATGAGGAGGAAGTAATCCCTAGCTTACTAACTCAGTGTCACACAAAGTGTGATCTGTACAAGGTGTAGCTATAAATTTAGGTGTCTGAGTAGACAAATAATAGGCATGGTTCCCAGGAAGCTGGAGAGACCCTTGTAGTGCCACTCCAGGATCCTTAGGACCCTGGAAGGATGTCATGCTAAGGCATCTGCAGATAAATATGAGCACCAGATACTCATTCTCAGTACATGTCTTTGAACTGACAAAATAATGAGGTTAAGACTACCTCCTCCAGCTGCTGTCAACTGTATTGTGAATGTAGATGATGAACATGTAGGATGATCCCAACATGAAAACAATGGGATACAATGGAAGTTATGATGTAGTATTTGAGTTGACTTGGAGCTGTCTTTCCAGGTGATTATTATTACTTACTAAAGAAGGCTTTTTTAAGTCAAAGACCTAGTTCAGAAATTTTTGCTCCTGCTAGCAATATAATCCATTGATTTTTGTTCAATGCTATTGTAAAAAAAAATCCCGGATAGTATGTTCCATTGTAACAACTGACTCTTCCTTCTCTCTGAAGGATTTGAATTTGACTACCACAAAATGGTAATTGCAAATATTTTGTACCTATGCAGGGTTGCAGGGTACACCATGGTCATTAGTAAGATCCTTAAATAGGAGCAGTGCCTGCAGGAATTAGCAACCAGGTGCTCAGGAGCTTCTATGACTCTGCAAGGTGCATCCTGCATCTTCACGTGTCTTTAATAGCAAAGGAACCAAAGGAAGCCCCAGCTAACAATTATGAAGTGGTAGTTTCCCTGAAGGTATGTAGCAATGTAGTACTTCATTAGGTTCAAAAGGAGCCCTCATGCTCTCCAGATTTTGCCTGCTTTCAGTAGATCCCTTCCTGACAGACTGAGCCAGAATTAAGGACAGCTTGTAATTTCTGAAAGGTAACAAAGAACTTCAAAATATGCCAGAGGGAAGAGAGCAATTTGTGCAAGCAAAGAGAGTCCTCTCCTCTCCTCTCCTCTCCTCTCCTCTCCTCTCCTCTCCTCTCCTCTCCTCTCCTCTCCTCTCCTCTCCTCTCCTCTCCTCTCCTCTCCTCTCCTCTCCTCTCCTCTCCTCTCCTCTCCTCTCCTCTCCTCTCCTCTCCTCTCCTCTCCTCTCCTCTCCTCTCCTCTCCTCTCCTCTCCTCTCCTCTCCTCTCCTCTCCTCTCCTCTCCTCTCCTCTCCTCTCCTCTCCTCTCCTCTCCTCTCCTCTCCTCTCCTCTCCTCCCCTCCCCTCCCCTCGCCTCCCCTCCCCTTTCTCTTCTCCAGAGGAAACAGGTAGGAGCCCCTGGATAACCCAGGAAGGCTGTGTAAAACACAGACACAAACCAACAATGACCTGTTTGGGCAATTTCTTCAGCTGCTGCCACATCATGAAAGACTCCCAGTTCCATACATCTCATGTTTGTTTGTTCTGTGTCCCTTTATTGTAAATGCAGTGACATAAACAGTTTTTTAATCTCACTATTGTGTTCCTGTGTATAATTTTGTGGTGACAGAGATTTTGAGTGTGCAGGAAGCACTACTAGAAGATGTTCAGAGCCCAGAGAGGTCCAAGCAAAGGCTATAAGGGAAGGGAAGAAGTGCTGGTGAGCACCAGTGACTGATCAGATGATGCTCTGTGTCCTTCACAGCTTTCATAGGAAAAAAAGCGCTGTGTTTGGCAGTGAGAATCTCTGAGCTTGAAATCATCCAGGCACAATTAATACAAATTCTATATTTTCCAGGGTAGAAACACACTGCCTTCATAAATCACTGTGTAAGAGAAAGTAGAACAGAAATGCTGAGGCTGGGAGCTGTGGCCCTGTCAGCTTCAGTTATGACTGTAGTGGCTTGCAGCTGACAAGCTCTCCATTAAACAAAGTCTGAGATGATGCTAGGCATTGCATCATTTTTTGGTGCTCAGGTCTGCAGTCAAAACTAGGCATGCTGCAGTACTATGCTGCATGCACATCATGAACAAATGGAAGGGAGAGAGCTCTTACTCCATGTGTGGATGTTTATTTCTCAATGTATATATAAAATAAAAGGCACATGAAGATCTGATGTAACTCCCTTGTCTGCTGAATTTGCCTTAGAGGTAAATGTATCCTCTGCAATATTTGGCTGTTTGTATGCAAACTATTTGTTACTACTTCCATCAACATACAGAAGCCACAATTACATTAATTGGACAGTTTGCACAAGCCTCTGTTTGAATTTTGTATGTATTAGCATATATTTGGTCAAGAAGTGGTCTAGGAAACCTGACCAGAATTATTTAGTAACCAGAACATTGTTTAGAAACACTTCTGGTTTTCTGGCCTCAGATCCTGACAAGCTGTGCAGCCTAAGAGCAAAACAGACCAGTGTGCCCTCAGAGGAGCCAAGTACAGCTCTTTGAAGAGTTCTTTCCGCATGTTCTGTAGAAATTCATCAGCAATTGACTTTCAGCTGTAGGCTTTTGATAACTTTTAAATTCAGTCTCCATCAAGAGCTGCCACAATTACAGCTCCTCTGGCTACCTGAGTAAAAACTATTTATCACCACCCTTGGAGTGTGATATGTGAGTCAATTTCCTACCCATCTCACACCTGAGTCTTGGCCAGGAGAGTAGTGTGGGCAACAGTGTCAAAGCTTTGCTGAAGTCTAAATAAACATCATCCACTGCTGTCCCCATGTCAATAGAAGATGTTATTATGTTGTAGAAGGTGATTAGTTTAGTCTGTCATGATTTGTCCTTAGTAAATCCATTATGGCTTTTCCCAATCATCTGCTTTGTTTGCTTTATAACGGTTACTAGGACGACTCATTCTGCCACTTGCCATGGGGACAAAGCATTGTGCCTCGAGTTTCTTGAGTCCTCTTTTGGTCCATTCCTGTGGTATGACATTTTTGTCTCTACTAATCATCAGGGACATCCACTGAACTCTGTATCTTTCAAATATTGTAGACAGTCTCCTCACAAAAATGTCAGGCATTTTCTCAGCACTCTTGGATGTCGATTTATGGACAAAAAAGGAGAAATCTGCCTTGTTACCATTGTTAGTGACTAGCTTCCCTGCACTACTTAAGCAGTGATCTTGTCTCTTTCCTTCTGCTTACTGCTCACAAATACTGAAGAACCCTTCTTGATATTTTTTTGCCAGCTTTAGTCCTAGCTGATCCTTAGCCCTCCTGACTGCATCTCTGCATCCTCCTAGCAAGGTGCTTGTAGTGCCCAGTGGCTAGCTGGCTGCCTTTCCACAGCCATTATGTTGCCTTTTCTGCTTTTAATTACACCTAACAGTTCATTGTTAAGGCAGGGAAGTCTTCTGTTGAGATTTTTTCCTTTGCCTTTATAAAGAATAGACCATTCTTGTGCCTTCAGCAGGCACTTTCAAATAACTCCCAGCACAACTCACAAACTCCTTTGACTTTCTTGGATGCTTCCAATGGAATCTCCCACAGCTAGGCTCTTGGCATATTAAAGTTGTCTCTTCCAAAATTTAAGATGTTCGTCCTACTACTGATCTTCAGTGTTCTAAGCAGGACCTTAAACTCCACAATGTTTGCTCACTGTATCCAAGGTGTCATTGGTTACCAGTGTAAGTCAAATAAATTTTCTCGGCTTGCAAGCAGTAAATCTAGCAATGTGCTGCTCCTAGTCAGCATGTTCAGCATCTACAGGAATAAGGAGTCCTTAAGATACTTCACCAACTTGATGGATGGCATGAACACAGTTTGGGTTTTTTCCAACAAATGTGTGGGTAATTGAAGCCACCCATGAAGACTGGGCTCAGTTGGCCCAA
This sequence comes from Melospiza melodia melodia, assembly GCF_035770615.1. Lineage (NCBI taxonomy): Eukaryota > Metazoa > Chordata > Aves > Passeriformes > Passerellidae > Melospiza > Melospiza melodia. Next base: position 70,049,500 of record NC_086226.1, on the reverse strand, counting down.
GACTTCACTGAGCAGCCACAGTAAGGTTTTGTTGGCTTCATCATCCTGACAGGGAAGCCAGTGCACAACACCCTCCTCAGTGATAACCCCTTTAATCATGATCCTAAGGCATTAGTTAAATAGAACTGGCATGGTCTCCACAGCTCTCCTCTATACACACAAATATCTCTGTCACATAAAGTACAACTCCACCTCCTCTTCTTCCTTTCTTATCTTTCTAAAAATATTATATTTGCAGCCATCCATTATGGTCTCCTCATCATGTGAACTTTCCTGCCAAGTTTCTGCGGTTCTTCCAGCATCTCTCACACTGGGCACAAGGCTCTAGTTCCTCCTGCTTGTTGCCCATATTACATACATTGGTATACATGCACTTGAGATGGCTGCCCTTAGGCTTCTTGCCTTCAGAAAGGGTTGGGCAGCATTTCTTAGTGCTCTGATAAATGCACTCACCCACCATATTGCTTACAGATGTACAAGTGTCGGCTGTGGACCCTAACCCCCAAGCTCATTTAGGGCATGATTCAGTCATGCCAGACTATTCAGTCAGAGCCAGACTATTCAGCTTCCAGCAAAAGCCTCCATTGATGTTCCTGCAAACATGATGGGAGGGATGTGGTAGATAGGGACAGGCAATCGGAAGATCACGCGATGTGATGGAAAGTGGCAGGACTCCTTTTCCCCTAATCCCCTGAGATAAGAGATCACCCTAGGAATGTAACTAGGAATGTAGCCCCCCTAACAATAGTAATGCTGGTAACTTTCCACTCTTTACTAACCATAGATAGTACTGCAGACCCTCTCTGACGTAGAGAAGCCCCTTAGACTATAAAACCCCACGAGATGAGACAATAAAGGCCTTTGACCGTCTGCCACATTGGTATCTGCGTGCTCTTTGGCCCGAGCGACCCTGGTGGGTTTGAGTCGCCGTGCTGCTCCTCGAAACCAGGTCACTTTGCCTTATATCAGAAGGCAACAACGGGCCAAAATCACTGTTCTTCCTGATGGAGTCCCATGCAGGCCCAGAGAGCTTTGTAGGTGGAACAGCCCTGCCCTGGGAGTCATCATTTGCAGAAGATCTGCCACTAATTTTAGTGGTATGGGACTTTTTAAAGAGAATCTGTCTCTTGGAAAATTAATCCGTCTGACATTTGATCACAAGCCTCCGTGTGGGAGCTATTCAGAGCAGCTCTGAGGGTTTAGCTTTGTGTGAGCATCCTGAATGATCACCTTGCCCCATATGGTTTGCCAGGCTCATCTGTCTGGTAATCCAGAAGAGTGCCATACTCTGAAAATTTATTTTGTTGCAAGTAGTAAAAAAGACACAGAACTAGTTTTATGTCATCCTTAGATATTAATAACTTATCAAAGATTGAAATGAAGACATTGAGTGCAGTCTGTTTAAATATTATTTATGTTCTGTCTTCTCATGTGAACAAAATGCTAATTTGTGTCTCATCCATTCCTTGTAAAATTAGCCTCTTATATTCTTTTAAAGGTGCCAAATGAAAGAGTCTTTGTTGCCAGTGAGATAAAGGGAAATGAGTGTATTTGCTTTGTTTGGAGGCTGGATGGGGAAGGCAGCAACACAAGACAGAAGCTGGTAGAATCAACCAATCCCAACTTGTAGTCAAATACCCTATTTCTGACATGTGGCACCACCACTAGCTTCAGAATAACTATATGAGAATTGCACTGCCCTTCCAGCATTCCCTGCTCATGGCAAGGACAGATTGGAGCCCTGAAGCTAATTTTTTAAATATTTCATTTTAATTAACATACAGAGAAGTTTCTAAACTAATTCAATACTAGCAGCATCTGACGCTTAGCCTAGTACTGTCTCCCAAAGCAGGATGCAAGGGGGGGAAAAAAAAAATCCAGCTTACTAAGGTCCACAGATACCTACCACATGAAAGTGAGAGTGTTACCATCGGGCTGTACAACTGATTTTCCCTACCGCTCAATGTCAGCGATGTTTAGTTCCCCCTATAAGCACTGGGGTAAAATAAATATTTGCAAAGAATTTTGCCTCCTGCAGTGTCCTTGCATGAGAACTGTACCCCAGCCATGCCTATTGATCCTCATGAACTGCAGAAGTAAGGATGATTAGTTAAGCAGTTCAAGCCTGCATTGATTATGACATGTGACACATGTGACACATCTGTCACTCAGTCACTGATGAGTGTGTACTGAAACTACTGTTCTGAAAGGACATTCTGTGGGATGAATAATTACTAAGTTTGTGCTATTTCCAGAACACCAAGTGCCTTCTTTCCCTGGACCAGAAACACAATCCTCAGTTCTTTGTTCTCAGAAATTACTTCAGTTTTCAATAATGGCCTACTGATTTGCTGGTGATATTTCCCAGAGCAACAGCACCAAGCATTGTACCAGTTTCTCACTAGAGGAAAGTGACCCTGCAAAAGAAAGCAGCTGTTGCTGGCCAGTGCTCAGTCAGTTGTGTGTCTTAAACAATTATTTTTCCTAGATCCTACTGCTAAAAATACATAGCTTTGAGATACAGTATGCATTGAAATTGTAAAAGTCCATTTACCAAGTCTGCCATTTGTCCCCTGAAATATGAAATAAAAGACTATTTGCCTGGACAGGCTTAGGGATTTTTCCAATTAATCTGATACAAACTGAACTCATTTATATACTAAATTTGTGGATGGTTTAAATGAATTTATACTGTGCCTCTGTGCCTTACTTTTATGCCACCAGAAGGGAGGAAAGAGGACTCCTTACCTGAGTTACCTACAGTGGTCTGCAGAGCAATGGAATTTCATCCTGGGGTCTCATTTTTCTGCATCCAGTAGCAATGGTGGCCACCACTGACTGCTATGGGAGTAAAACCATTTCACTAATATCAGGCCCAATTTTCCTGCTAAAAAATCTTTGGGATTAGAGGTGGCACATCATGTCCATCCTGATGACATTACCAGGCGTAGGTATTTTTTCTGGGATGGGCGTTAGCTCATAGGGAATGTGATGAAAGTATCTCCCTTAACCAGATGCAGTCAAGCAGGTTACCACAGAACTTTTCATTTTCTCTCTCGTTTCACCATTTCCCTTTTATGGTCTGCCCTGGTCACCCTCTCTCACCTGCTTATAGCAGCAAGAGGCTTCAAGGAATGGAGATTTTGCCTCCTACCCTGGCACATGGACTAGGCAGTACCAAGGGCTTGACAGATCCTTCATTGAACTGTCACCTCTTACCCTTGGAGGAAAAGGAATGGTCTGTTTCACACCAAATAGGATTTTATATTTGAACATAAATTTAATCATTTCCATACAGAGCTGAAAACATTTCCAGTTGATAGGAAAGATTGTGATTTTTTTTTCCTCTCTTTTTCTTTTCTGTTCTTTTTTGTTTTGTTTTGTTTTTTGTTTTGGTCTGGTACCTCAGCTTTAAGACCTGAAGTCAGTTATTTGCACATCTCTCCTCTGAGCTCTGCTCTTTGCTCAGGCACTGAATTCAAGCAGAACAATAAATGCTAGTTATATTTTACCCACCCACAAAATATTTCCAAGGAAATACTTTTAGATTTGTTAACATCTCTTCTAAAGTACCCATTTAGCTTGCGATAAGCAGACATAACCTCAAATGTAAAACAAGTCAATCATTTAAGATAGCTTTCTACTACTTCAGGATTTATTAATGAACGGTGACATTGCAGCACTGAGAGGAGCATAATACTTACTGAAAACTAAAACAGATACCCTATCAATAACGATATCAGATTTCATTATTAGCTAAAGTTCAGCTTTAAGAACAAAAAGCGACGTTCTGATTCATTAATATTGGAAACAACTGGTACAAAAGAGCTGGTTTCTTATCCTATTCAGTCAGCACTAGCATTTTTAGGCTTTTATATCTCTATTTGAAATGTCATGTATTCTGGGTATCGCATTGGGTTTGTTCCTTACCTTTCCCAACCCACTCCCCATTTTAAAGCTCAACAACTTGATAAATCCAGAACCTCCTGACAAATAATTTTATGTGTTCATCTGACATAAGGTTTGAGTCATCTGGACCCATTCCCTCCTGCCTCAGCTAGTCTATTGAACACCAATCACAGGACAGTGACTTTGCACTTTGTTTGCTTTGATCCAATTATCTAGTACAAAGCTCCAGTGACTATTGTCAGGGCTGACAACACTCTGCTGTCTAAGCAATGAAGCCACTGGGGCTCGTAGCACAAATCTAACTGTTTCCTGTTCTCTGACACCAGATGCAGTAAATTACATTTACTCCCAGATCCCTGAACTCCCAACCCTCTATTCACGAACAGCAGAGCCAGTTCCTGGGTGGGACGGATCAAGCAGAGTAGCTGGTAAGTCTCAAGTAGCAAAGTATTATAATACCAGTCCAATAGCCATGAACTCTTTTTGTTATGTTACTTTAATGAGTCTGGTGTCCTGATATCATTTAAATGCCAGGAAATAGTGATTGATGTGTATTGTAAATAAGTCAAGGCTTTTTTGAACTGCAGTAATACTCTCAAAACAAGGTAGCTGAACTATAATAAAAGTACCATAGGAAACACCCTTTTTTTTTTTTTTAATGTAGAAACATTCAGTTCTTTCCATCTCTCCTGGTACAAATACATAGTATTTAGGCTAAGGTTTTGTGTCCTCTCTTGTACCCATGCAACTCCAGACAAGGCACTCACAAGACCACATACATTCTTCAAATATTTATGTGTTTTTACTTCTTTGTATACCATTCTTTCTTCTTGGGAAAAGGTGGGTTTGTTTTGTGCTTGGAGTCATACAGAGAATTTTCTAACACTTATTTTTCAGGTTATATGTGTGTCTTAAATGTAACAAGACTGTTAGAAGCCATACATTTTTATTGTTTTCAAAATTCTTGTTTTCTAAACAATGTACTCCCTATGTCAAGACTGAATTGCTGGTGGCTACCTAAGAGGTGTCCCAAGGAAAGGGATGAAAGGTGGCTTACTTGAAAAATTGATTAACCAGCATAGCAAAGCAATGTCTGCAGCTAAGGCATCGTGCACGGCTATGAAATGTGTAATTTTTTCTATAAGTTTTGTTGCAAGCCATCCCAAAATCTTTCCTTCCACCAGTGCTTGCCCTGATATGTCTTTAAAGCAAGATTTTCTGTGTGTTTTGTGCCATTTTGTCAACAACAAGAAAGTATGGATGACTCAGAAGCCTTGTTAATGTAGTCCTTGATAAATGTATCGTGTGTGTGCAATAGGTGTTCTTAAAGCTTGGCTGTAACCATCCATCTTAAAAGAGGCTCAAAGTGTAAGTAGATTTTTTTTTTTTAAGAAAAGCCTCTGAATCTACAAAACAGGCAGAATCTAGATCCTTCTGTTGGCACGTTGGTATCTTGTCCTGAAGTGCTGCATCATGTTTCACTGTAATTAAAGCTTCTGCAGAAACTTGTACTTGTGAATACTGGCTGTCATCTTCAAGTACTACTTTCAGTTCCAACTCTATTGTCACATAGTTTTATATTCTATTAGTAGATCACATTTTGCAGTAAACACACTTTGGTTAAAAAAAGACATTTTAGCGCCAATGTTAGTTCATTTTGCAACTACTTTGACAAGCTGGGCTGTTAGGTTTTCTCACAGAGAACAAACATAATGCACACAGGCAGATAAACAAGGTTCTGTTATTCACTTCTCTCATGGCAGTGCCTTTTACTGGTGAACAACTTTCTAAGAAATTAATATATGTTTATGCATTTGCTTAGCCAAGTAGCTTTAATGTGGTCCCTGGTTTGGTCATAAACCCCATGTTATACCAATATCCAAAAACACTGCAGAATATCTAAAATCACAGTAGAAGACATGAAAATAAAATGTTGACAGAGTCAATAGCTTAAGCAAATTAGCCAGAGTTAAAATACAAAAGGATGACTCCTGTTAACCTTTGGGGACAGCATTCTTGAAGAAGTGATAGAATTTGTTGCCTGAAGTCTCCCTATTGAATAAGACATTGTTACATCATACTACTCCATACCATAGATAAAAATATGTATCTTGCAACTCTTCTTGAATATAGAACCACAGAATTTTAGATTTGGCTTGGAAGGGACTTTAAAGGTCATCTAGTTCCAAGTGCCCTGCCATGGGCAGGGATGCCATTGACTAGATCAGGTTGCTTAGGGCACCATCCAGCCAGGCCTTCAAAAACTTGCAGGGATGGGGCATCCACAAGCTTCTCTGGGCAGTCAGTTCCATGTCTCACCAGCCTCTGATGTTTAAATCTGCCCTCTTTCAGTTTAAAACCATTGCCCTTTGTCCTGTCTGTATCAGCCCTTATAAAGTCCCTCTCCCTCATTTTTATAAGCCTCCTAATGGTACTGGAAGGCGGCAATAAGGTCTCCCCAATGTCTTCTGTTCTCCAGGCTGGACAATTCCAGCCTTCTCAGTCTGTCTTCATGAGAGAGGTGCTCCATCCCTCTGATCATCTTCATGGCTCTCCTCTGAATCTGCGCCAAAAATGCTGATGTCTGTCTTGTGCTGAGAATCACAGACCTGGATGCAGTACTCTGGGTGGATAGAGCAAGGGCAGAAGAGAGGGGGATAATCTCCTCCCTCAAGCTGCTGGCCACACTTCTTTTGATGCAAACCAGGATACAATTGGCTCTCTGGGCTGCAAGTGCACACTGGTGCCTGATATCCAACTTTTCATCCTGAGAACCCTCAAGTCCTTCTCCTCAGGGCTGCTCTCAAGGACTCCTTCTCCCAGTCTGTCCTCGCGTTTGGAATTGCCTCGATCCAGGTGCAGCTCCTTGCACTTGCACATGCTGAACTTCATAAGATTCTCATGGCCCCACTTCTCTGGTTTGTCCAGGTCCCCCTGGGTGGCATCCCTTCCTTCTTTTGTGTCAGCTGCCCTGCTCAGCTTTGTGCCATCTGCAGATTTGCTGAGGGTGCCCTGGATCTCACTGCCCATGTCATTAATAAAGATGCTGAAGAGCACCAGTCCCAAGAGAGAGCCCGGAGGAAAACCACTCATCACTGGCCTTCACCTGCACACAGAGGCATTGATCACAATTCTCTGGCTCCAGCCAGCCAGCCAATTCCTTATCCACTAAATAATCCATCCATGAAATCTGTGTCTTTCCAATTTGGAGACAAGGATGTCAAAGGCCTTGCAGAAGTCTGGATAGATGACATCTGTTGGTCTTCCCTTGGTGACCTTTGCCATTATTCCATCACAGAAGACCACCATATTAGTCAAGCGTGATTTTCCATTAGTAAAACCATGATAGTTCCCACAGATAACCTCCTTATCTTTTATGTGCCTTAGCATATCATCTAAGACCATCTGCTCCATGATCTTCCTAGGCACAAAGGTGAAGCTCACTGCTCTATAGTTTCCCAGTTCTTTCTTTCTCCCCTTTTAAAAAATGTGGGCAGTGTTCCCCTTTTTCCAGTCAGTGGGCACTTCACTTGACTGCCATAACTTTTCAAATGTGATGGAGAGTAGCTTGGCAATAACACAGAATTAAAGAATCATTGACTAGTTTGGGTTGAAAGGGACCTTAAAGATCATCTCATTCCCCCAACCCATCTGCTAGGGGCAGGAATATCTCCCATTAGACCAGGTTTCTCAGAGCTCCGTCCAGCCTGGCCTTGAATATCAGCCAGTTCCCTGAGGACTCTGGGATGCATGTCATCCAGTCCCATGGACTTGTGACTATTCAGCTTCATCAAGGGATCCCAAACATATTCTTCCCTTGCAGTGGGAGGGTATATTTACTTCCCTCCCCCCACCCAGAGAATCAGGTACTTCAGAGAACTGGGAAGCTTGACTCCAGTGAAGACCGAGGCAAAAGAGCTCATTGAGTACCTCAGCCTCCTCTATACCAGTTATCACCAGTTCTTCATTCTTGTTTGCAGGGAGATACAAGGAGGTAGATTCTTCTTGGCCTTTTTTCCTAACCTGTGTACTTACAGATTTCCTTTCGTGTTGTTTATCATATTCGTGCCAAGTCCGATTCCAGCTTAGCCTTGGCTTTCCTGGCCCATGATATTAAACCATATTACTGTATTCTCCCTGGGTCACTGTCCCTGCTTCCACTGGTAGATGTTGCTTTGTCACTCCTTGATTTGAGGAGGTGACTTTAGCTCAGTCTCATGCCAATTTCCAGCCTACCTTGTTTATTTCCTACCTCGTCTATTTTTCTATCCTATATTGGGATAGAGAGCTCTTGCATGCTAAGAAAAGTGGTCTCAAACCTTGTCAGCTCTGGTCAGCCCCTCAGTCCTTAAGGACAATTTCCCAGGGGATCTCATTCACTCTTTGAGCAGTTGAAAGTTCTCTCTTGTGAAGTTCAGGAGTTTGTCTTTGCTCCTTGCCAGGATCATGCTCATCAAGGTCACAAACTCAAATACAGCCAGGTTCACATTATTTAACTCTCAGATTTTTGCTATCTGCTTTGGAATTCATTCCTACTCTACAAGCCTTCTTATAATGCACAATACCGACCTATATTTGTGCATCAAAGCAGGGAGGGTCTGACAGATGGCATGCTCTTCTGCACTGCACATACATGACACTCAACTATTTCACATGAAAATCACCAGTCTGTAATGAAAAGCCATGCACCAAATATTTTTAATTTTCAAAGGAAAAGAAGCACAGGAGCTCTAGGAGAACTCGAGGTGCTACTTCTCTCTAAGAAGGTAACAGGCAGCTAGTTGATGGGCAGGTGGTGCCCTGTCTTTTGAATTGTGGTGCTCAGGACAAGTCAGGAAATTCTGCCCATCAGACATGATTTTCTGAATGTGCTGTTGCTGCCTCATGGTTCAGCTGGCCACTCAGAAACATGCTAGTTTTATGATCTTCACCACAGACAAGTCAGCCTCTATTTTTGTCTTTGTAATGCTGAAAGTTGTTGAGCAATATCTGTCCGAGCAGCCCTGGAGAGGCCAAGCGATGTGCAGAGCCCACTCACCCAAGCCCTAGGGACCAAGCCAACATACAAAATTCTTCTTCCTTTCTTCTTCTCCCTCAAGAAACTGTGCCTAGAAAGTTCTAGAGTGTTAGTGTTGGTACCTGCATCTCTTTGTTCAATTATCACTGTAAATTGGAATAAAGGCTTCAGAGCAGAGGCACTTGAATAAGATATAAAGGGCACTTGCACACCAGTTCCTAGGCTGGGACAGTCCAGAGCAAGTGATTCATGCTAGCTGCTCTTTGAGCTTCAATATGGCACTGTCTGCCACAATTTCTCATACCAATTGCTTTGAAAATTAATTGCTACCAGCCCTGGGGCAACAGGTCTTTCTTTATTTCCAGCCTTAATTTCCTGTTTCCAACCATGCCAGCTGCCTTGCAGTCTCCAGCTGCACACCTCAGAGCAGAGCGCAGTTCTCAGCCTTGCAGCTCCCTTCTGGCTGCCCAGGCTGCTGTGGGGTGGCCAGGCATGAAAATGCCAGCCCAGGAGGGATGTTAAAAAACTGTAAGCCCTACTTTAGTGTGGAAGTGGGCATCCTGTGCCCAGGGTTGTGACAGCTATGGACACAACTAGTCCACAAATGTCCGGAAGCAGTGGAAAAACACAGTCCTTAGGGATAGTCCCTAGGTTGCAATGGTCAAGGGGAGAATGGTGCTTCTGCAGCCCACTCTAGCATTCAGCAATGCATCACTCTCAAGAGGCAGAAATGCTCCTTCACCCACCGGCATCTCTGTCCCCTGGCTACATGCAGGTGTTTCTGAGGTGTTGTACTTGACCTATCCAGTTCCTGCTGGGGCTGGCTGAGGTCTGAGCAGATGTACACAGCACGTAGATGGACAGACCCAACCATTTTGCCCACCAGACTGCACTCCTAGGGGGCAAAGGAGACCATGTCATGAAGAGCATGGGCATGCTCACCAACACATTCATTTTCTATCTAGCACTATAGGCAGTGTAATCATGCATGTCATGATAAATTTCCTATTGATGATGAAATACTTTGATTTAAGGTTACAGGAAAGGTAGTTCTACTGTGTGTGAATAAAAAGACTGAGGAAATATATTAAAGTAACAGAAATTTTTTATATTAATTATTTTTTTTTAATACAAACCAAGGTACATTGATTCTTGGGGCAAGGATATTCTGTACTCACTTGAAAGTAAATCAGGAAAAAAAAGCAAACATTCCAGTTTGTGGTATTCCCAGGTAAAATAAATCATGTTTATGCCATTGAGGTTTGTTGATGAAAGTGATCATAGTAAGTTTCACAAACACTTGTCACTGCCTGTGGTAATTTGTATTTAAGTGTCTGTGGATGTCTGTCCAGGAGCCAAATGTCTTCATATGCATACAAGGAATGCTTAAACAATTGAACACTTTGGAAAGTCTGAGATGCCTTTGCACATTTTTTCTTTGAAAAGCTGTCTAGTGGTATGTCATCATATCTCAGAATGGGGTTTGGAGCAGAGTAGACTGCTCGTCTATTCCCACTGTGTGGTCTACACTTTTCATCTCATTTCTACATCCTTAACTGCCACAAAACCTTTGCTATTCCAAAGCAACAGCCCTCACACATGTTTTTACCTGTTGTTTCATGACTCTTTGAAAATCGGTTCATTATTACTTTTTTTTCAATTTTCACAGTGGTGCTTGATGCTTATTTCACATAAACAAGGGAGTACTTTTGGGTATTTTGTACATTCTCTTAACCTGGAAGCAGAGATCACAGTTGTTGTCTTGGTGTGAAAGCTGAGAGAGCTGCCCTGCCACACACCCGTGGGAGAGCTTGTCATATTCCCATGTGATTTTGTTTTCCCACATGCAGAACAGAGATAAACAATATTTCTTCACCCTTCTGAAATGTTTTGAGTGCTACGAATGGCAGAGTTAATCAAGGACAAGTATTGATAATTAAATGGCCTGGGTGTTGCAGCAAACACAACTTGATACCAACTTACTGGCAGTTTGATGGCAGAAAAGAGAGTAGAGGGGTTCTCTCTGAATTTTGAGGCAGGTTGAGAATGAAAAGTTAGAGGGCAACCTGCATGCTATCACCTCCCCTTGTCTAAATTACACCTAACCTCTTGGTGCTCCTAGTTGACCAAAAACAGCTCCATGTGATGTGAGCTGGAAGAGAAGGTCGTGTTTGCCACAAATATGCCCACCCTCCACCTGCATAAAAAGCCATAGTGTAACATTGTCCACAGCGTTGCAGCCCACCTCTAACGTAGATCGCTTAGCCCTTTAGAAGCAGGAGACAGGGAAAAGGGGCACCGTAGTTTTCTTTGTCTGTTTGGCAATTAACCATTCACTGGCTTTTTTTGTTGTAACATGCACTTCCTCTCTTGTTTTCATTCAAGCTTTGTGCACCATGGAAATTAATGTGGAGAAAGACAAACAGACAGGAGAGACCAAGATTGTCTCTGCTTCACCTGTTGGCCCAGATGAGGCCCATCAAAGAGGATTCAAAGTCTATGATGATGGTTCCAAGGTAGTCTATGAGGTTCACTCTGGTGGCACAGTGGTAGAAAATGGAGTACATAAATTAAGCTCAAAGGACGTAGATGAACTTATGCAAAAAGCTGGACAATCAAGTGTAAAAGGAGGGTATGAAACAATGACTGTGTCAGACAAAAATGTGGTAGCCGATGGAAACCTTAGCCATATGAGGGAGCAAATGCTCTTCAAGGAGGCAAAGCTAGAGATGGTACACAAATCCAGCAAAGGACGTGCTGTGAACCCTCAGCCACAAGACAAACCCTGTGGTGGCGAAACCCCAGAGCCCAGTGCAGATCAGCCGGTGACAATGATATTTATGGGCTACCAGAACATCGATGATGAAGAGGAGACAAAGAAAGTGCTGGGCTATGATGAAACCATCAAGGCAGAGCTTGTGCTGATCGATGAAGATGATGAGAAGTCACTGCGGGAGAAGACGGTGACTGATGTTTCCACCATGGATGGGAACGCTGCAGAGCTGGTCTCTGGCAGGCCCCTGTCGGACACGACAGAGCCCTCCTCTCCCGAGGGGAAGGAAGAGAGCCTGCCCTTGGAAGCTGCCCCAGGTACACAAAAGAAAAAGCGCTGTCAATGCTGTATTGTCATGTGAACACCTCCTCCTTCCCTGCTCCAGGCAGCTCCTGCTCCATCACTTACCTAGACCTCACTGTACTTCTAACTGCAATACTGTGAACTGGAAGTGAATGCCTCCATTGCCTTGCAGTTGGGTTGCTTTTCTTTCTAGTTCTTCCAGAAGAGGAACGCATGGTTATTTTCCCATCAGGCATACTATTTGGTGTTGGGGAGGGGCTGGGGGCTTTTGGCTTCTCTTTTTCTTTGTGTTGTTGGTGATGGTGTTGTGTTTTGTTTTGTTTTTTCCTTAGTACTACAGAGTGAGAGATAAATGAGAAATGGAACATATGTTTATTTGATTTTTATATATATATTTTATATATATAATGAAAACACTTTTTATGTTTTTTCTTTAAGTATCTGGCAGGCTTGATCAGATTCCTAGGATTTTGTGGGAGTCTGAGTTTCACAGCCACCAGATATGAGAGCCTTAAAAAAAATGTTACTTCTCCTTTTTAAGAAAAATCACATTAAACATTATTTTATGTATCATATTTTTTATTTCTTGGGGAAGGCTCAGATCACTTTACTGTTTTGATTTGCTAAAAATCAGGCAAGCCTTTCCCAAAACTTGCATAATTTTGTTTTTTAGTAACTTTCAAGTTTAGTTTGCAGTGTCAGAAAAGCCCATTAACCATTTCCGCTAATTGGTGATACCAGAAGTGGACCTTAATTATTCTTTCTAGAAAATGTATGAATGATCATTCTGCCTTATATAAATCTTCCAGATTACAGTATTGTAAATGCACTTCATCTCCCCAAATTACAGTTGAAATTGACATGAAAAAGATGCAGCTGTCACACCAACAGAAATGGACTCACTCATCAGAGTCACTTTCAGTAACTCTGCCAATGTTTATACATGAAATTTTCCTGCTGAACTCCAGTAGAAGAGGGATGCTGCTTTCTATTTCCCTAGAATATATGAAATTTTCTGACAGTCTGACCCTGTTCCTACTGGATTCAGTGGCAAAATTCTCAGCGCTGGAAATGGGGACAGGGCCAGAGTTTTCCTTTGTAGTTCTTACAGAAGTGTAATTTCTCACAGAGTGTACCTCCAGTGCACCTACATAATGACAGGCAGTTGGGTCCAATGCTGCCCTGCTTGTCCAGGTAAAACTCCCGTGGAGGCCCACTGGAGTTTTGTCACAGCAGCTGTTTTGGGAGATCCTGTAGCCACAGGATTAATATTTTCAAAAACTGCTGGTGTTTTGGATGCTTCATTTTCTAACATGGGTCACTAAAATATGCCTGATTTCCAGTGCATTTTTCTTCATCTGACCTCTGAAAATCAGGCCTCTTAAAAAACAACTAAAGATGAAAATGTAAAAATGTGAAGGCATCCAAAATCAATAGGTCTTTCTTTTTTTTCTTGTTCCTTGATTCTTCTAAATGAGAAAGCAGCTAGCTTTTTCATGGTGAGTTATTATGAACCTGATTCTTGTATCACACCAGTTTGGCTTAAGTTTAACTTCCCTCACTGTAGTGGAGTTATTCTGGAATTATAACTACATGAGTGAGATTAAAAATCAGGTTTTATATTTTCTGATAGTGTGAACAAGTGCTGAAGATTATTTTGAAGTGTCTTTGAAACTATCAGACTTTAAAAATCAATAACAGCAACTGAAAAAAATAGGAAAAAAAAGGAAAAAAAAAAAGAAAACAACAAAAACCTCTTTTCAGTCTGAGGTGGTTCTTATGATATTTCTCTTCTTTCTTGGATGGTGCTTTTACTGCATTAATTGTTAGTCCAGAGCATCTGATTGAGCACAGTTCTTGCTCTGTACTCTTTTCTTTCTGTGCCAGTAAAAAAAGACACTTATTCAGTGGTGGTACTATGGGGCACACTGAAAACCTACACATGCGAAAATGCAGAAGGTAATTCCCATGTTAGGCCACTCAGCTGTCACTATGGAACTGGTCAATGAAACTTCTCACCACTGCCCAGGTGACTGTCAGACAAAAAAAACCCCAAACAAGTAGTAAAAAAGCAAGCGTAATGAAAGACAGTCTTACCTCTTTGACACCTGCAGAAATTTTGCTGACCTCCATATCAGCTGGAGTGGCAGAAATGAATAAACTTCCACATGCTCCCTTTGCCTCCCCCGGGGGCTTTTGTTTGGGAGAAGGACCAAACTCACCCAGAGAAGCTCTGCACATCATTCTTTGACTCAGGCTTAGGTGGTTAAGTTTAATCACAGGGTGGAAGGGCCACAGAGCCTCATATTGCAACAAAAGGTCTGGTGGCTGTTAAAAACTAGCAGCCTATGTGTGGTTTTGGCTGAGTTCTGTGGGGTTTAGGGGTTTTTTTGGTTGTTGTTGGTGGTGGTTGGGTGTTTTGTTTTTTTCCCTTACTCTCTTTTCCCAGAAATGCTAAACATTTACAATTCTAAACATTTCTTAAAACAAGGCCCTAAGTTTTGATCCCAATATGTCAGGTGAGGCTGTCCCCAGGCATGTTTAGGAGCCCTGCAACACAAAGGGTGAAGCCCTTTCTGTCTTGCGTGTACCTGTGGATGATGTGGGAGCCCGGCACACTTTGCAATGGTTCTGTCACTCTGGGGCCTGGTCACCTCACCAGTAATACTCGGAAACAGATCTCCCAGCCAACTCCTCCTGGCCTGGCCAGTCATCTTGTTGCTCACCACCTCTTCCCCTCTGGGTGTGATGCCGCCTTCACAGCCATCCTGGCCTCATGATATCTTCACAGCCTAATCTTTTTGCCCCTCTACTCCTGTCCTCATATGAAAATTTTTTTTCAAAACCTCCTGCTTGGGAAATTTATGGTATCATGCTAATCTAACCCATTCTGTCCCTGCATCTCTTGAGCCATGTGCTCCCCTGTCAGATGACCTTCTGGTTCAGCACCAACTCAGCATTTTGGGGATGACTCCCTTAGCAGCCAGCTTTGGGAGATGTTTGCTGATGCTGGGACCAGAACGTGTCTGAGACCACTGCACCATCTGAGGCACAGCACGGTGGGGAGATGGTGGCACACCATCCAGAAGTCCAGAAGTGGCCCTTTAGTGGTTAGAAGTAGAGCACAAGCCTTAAACCTTAAACCTCACAAATACCTACTGCTCAGTACTTGTAGCTAACATTGAGTGCCTAGGAAGGCCAGTCGTTTTTATGTGTTCACATTAACTCCATGGTTAACAGGCCCCAGTAGGTCCAGGAAAGCTAAAGGTTCACCTGCATAGGGTTGGTCTTTACAGGTCAAAGGCAGTTCCCATCTGAGATCAGGAAAAGCATGAAATAGGAGCTAATGGGTCTGAAATCGCAGGGCCTTAGCTGAAACACACTTACGCCAATCATCCTCCTCCACAAGGGCAGCAGCCATGCCTGGACATTGCCTTGTCCCTTCTGGCCACTAGCCTGCAGCCAAGTTACAGCAGAATTCAGATGCATTAGACCAGGCTGATGAATGTAAACTGGTTTTCCAGGGATTGTTTGGGCTTTGAAAGGGTTGGTTTTCCCCTTACCCTTGAATAGGAGGCTGCCTGTGAAAATCCATGCACAATCAGGCACAAGGAAAGCGGCCTGCTCTGTGGTCAAGCAGAGAGAGATTTTTGCAAGCATCATTATGGGATGGGTTTTTTTATATTATTTTAAGCAAAATCCCTGTCTGTTTAACTTATATCATCACATGTATATTTTCAGTTTCAGCATGAGGGGATATGAAAAAGTAGAGTCAGACACTGGTTCAGTAATAGCATTTTGCCACAACAAACTGCTCGCCTTAACTTTTGTAAGAAAAACAAAGAAAAACCTCTTTTCAGTGTATTTTTTCCTAGACTGGGAAAAAAGTAACCTAGGAAACTTTTTTATATTTTGTATTTTCTAAGTTTCTATAAACCCACTCTCCATGTCGTCCCTTGTTTGCATTCAGGGACCATTTCTTTTGCAAACCACTGCATTTTACTTCCATTCTTTCTTCTTTTTTTTTTTTTTTTTAAACAGAAAAAAAATTACAAATCAAAAACTACAGCATTATGATTAGTGGCTAGGCAATCTCTTTCAATTACTAGATTATCAATACAGAAAGAAAAGAATTACAGGGTTGTTTTCTTTTTTTAATTTCTTGTGGCTGATGTACTGTATGGTATATGTTTACAGAACTCCTCTGGTCTGCCTTTGTGATGTTATCTAAATGAATGACAAAGTAGGTATGATGTGCCATTTGACAGTTTGCCTTAGCACTCTTGGGTTTCCTTCTTCTTTTTTGTATCTTTTATTTCCTTATTTTTTTTTTCCAAAAAGTGCAGGCTGTATTCCAAAGCTGTATAAACACAACATTATCTTTCAATCCCCAGCAAGAGAGGTGTGCATAAGCCCTTCTCTGAGAAGTGTACCTCTACCAGTGCAGTATGAGACTTCGGTCTTGCAAACAAAAACGTGCATGCCTAATTCTGCTGTGTGTAGACCTGTTTCAGTCAACAGGACTCCTCACAGGAAGAACATTGTAGGAGTCTGCAAGATCAGGGCATGAATGATCGACGCAGAGCATAGTTTGGGTGTTCCTTATGTACCTATACAGATTTTATACACTGCTGAGTTTGCCCAAGGTGGTGTAAGCAGAGAGGCCAACTCCAAGCATTGTACCTCTACTGAGAAAAATACAAAGCAAAATGGTGCTTAGCATCCAGTGGGATCAAGTCCTGAGTCAGCATTGCTACCATCCATGAGCAAACATTCAGAGGGGCTTCCCTGAGGGCCAATGTGTTCATCCCCTGCCATTTTACCTAAGTTCACTACTGATTCTTCACACTCAAATTATTAAGATTCCACAAACTAATCTGAGCAAAAAGATAGCATAGAGAGTTGCTAGAGAAATAAAAGGTGTTCTACCTTTTAATTTAGTCAAACATCCAAATGGCATACTTGGAAAGTAAGCGGGGATATAATAGAAAATGTAGTATTTTACATTTGTGTATTTTTTTAAGGAATAAATATTTTTGTAATGAGATACAAACCCTAGATGGGTGTTGAGTTTTGGAATATCATCCTTCCCATGACATTGAGCCTTTCAACTTTTTCATACATTTATGACAATGCCCAAATTTTTGGGATCTTTTGTAGACTTAACCACATTTTTTTCCAGGAAGAAGGATCACAACACTTTTTAAAGAGTCAATTTAGAAGAGTAGAATCCAATATAACTGCTACAGACACAGCTAAATAATTAAACATGTTTCACAGAAAAAGGTGGACCTACACCTTCTATAACTAGACAAATTTCTGTACCTAGAAAGCCAACAGAGTAGAAAATAGCTAACTACTTTCAGCAGAGTGGTATGGCTAATAGGGGAAACACATGTTTTATCATATTTTATCCGACATTAGGTATCAAAGTGCAAGAGATGGTGCCACTGGAAAGAGTTGAACAAAATATTTTAGATGAAGTAGAGGATTTTCCCACATGCTGAGGCATGGACTCTTTATTTTTCTAAGCTCACTAAGTTGCAACCAGTTCTCACTGTCTGTTGGAAAGTTTGGGATTTGCTCAGATTGTATTTCTTGAGCCTTCTGAGCAGCAGGAGTAAACTTTAGTTCTGAGCTTAATAGTTGCAGACTATGACAATATCCAACAAAATTATAGACTGTAATTTTTGTATGTAAAAGAGTAAATTCTATAAAATGGCTGAATTTATTCAGTTTAGAATATAAATGGATTGTCACCTAGTGCAAAGAATATAAATCCAACTTGTAATATAAACTTCTATTAACTTAACTTGTAAATAATGACAAGGGTGCATGAAGTTCTTTAAAATCTCCCACTTGTATTTAAAATTAAACAATTATAAAATTGAGCCTTTTTCCTTGTGGGTTCAAAGAGTCTTGCAAAATCTATAGCTTTTTATCTGTGATGGTTCCACTTAGGCTGTTCAGTGGATTAAGAATAGGCTACTTTTCTTAAGGGCAAACTTGAAGAATTCCGAGCCCCTTTCTTCAGTTTGCAAAAGCTTCTCTTACTTTACGGGGTTTCGCTGCTATTGTATTTCAAAGCTTTCCTGCAATTGTTTCCCAAATTCTTCTCAAAGGTGGCTTTAGGGGTTTGTTCTAAGAATTAATCTACTTCAGAAATTGAATTAAAAAAACCCTTAATTAATTTTTTAGAATTAGCTAAGTAACTCAAGCTCACCAGTTTTGATATGTTTATACCTTTTTAACTTGCACTGATATGTTAGTGACTTGTACCAAAATTTAGACCTTGCATATCTATTTGTAGGGTCTGTAAGACCTAAAGGTTTGCCCATGAGCATAAAATCAAGCATCCAAGTTGTCCATTTTAATGGGATGACCCAGACAAGTAAAATTTAAGCACATGCACAAACGTGTATAGGGTCTGGTCCTTAAGCAATATGCTACAGGCAAGGCTTATGCTGCTTTAACTGTATCTTCTTATTAGTTTAATTAGAATTTTAAATGGTGTTGTGAAACTGGTGCACTTTTCTGCAGAGGGTTTTAGAGCATGGTCTCCTTGCTGACTGTGTTTGAGGAGACAAACACCCTCCAAGAACTCTCTAAATCCCACTGCCTGGAGATGCAGGGGACAGAGGGGTAAACTTTACACCTCCACACAAACACAACAGAAAAGAGGCAGTGAAACTTTTATTTCCAAAATTTTCTCTCTGCACATCTCTGCCCCAGACTCTGCCTGTCCCCTGTCTCTGTGCTTGTTCTCATTCTGGACACTATGGCTCAACTGATCCTTTTTCTTCATCCAACTGCTTCCCTTTCTGTGGTCTCCTAGAAAAAAGAGGGGGAAGAAAGGAGACACCAAACTTATAAAACTCACCCTAGGCCTGCTGGTGTCAGTTCTAAGAAATTATGGTATCTTGTCCTCACTATTTGGACATTTTCCTGTATTTTCCTAGACTCTTCAGACATATTTAAATTAGAGGAGCACTCTCCCTCTCTATTAATCTGGCGTCCTGTGGGTTACCCATACAGCAAGTTCCATTAAAATCTCACTATTTAGGTAAATCTGCTGTCTCTCTTACTATTCTTTTTGAACATACTATGCCCCTTGAACTCATACAACTCATACAGATGTGTCCAGGTACATAAAATATCAGCATCTAGAAAGCAGATCTTACAGCAGCAGAAGGCAATCCACCCCACCGCATGTCAGGTTGCTCTTAGCAGGGCAAAATAGCCTGGAGAAAACGTGAACTTTCCCACAGACTGATCCAGCATGCAAAGGCATTCTCAGTAAAATTAGCTGACAAGAATCGACTGGTATCCCTCCAAGATAACATGCCTGTTAAAGAGAGGCAAACTCCAAAATTAAGAAGGTTTTGTGCAACTGTATAAAGTCCCAGTTGAACGTGGTGCTTGAGCTACACTAACCTTAAGCACACACTTGAAGTGTAACACATACTTAGCACTGTGCAGGTTAGGGAATAGCTTTCAGGATGTATGAAGATCAGCCAGTATTTATCATTAGGGTGCTTTACTGTTGATGGTCTCAAATATTGCACCTGTTATTCCTGTTATTTCGCAAGGAACTGCTTAGGGGCACATGCAAGAGAAATAATCAATCTGAATGTTTTTCCTTCTCCATTGGCCAATTGAATCTGACTGCAGCAAAGATCGCCAAGAAGGAGCTACCAAGAAGGTCAGGACAAATGCAAAGAACACACTTATGAAGGTTTTCTGCCCCTCCCAACTATGTTCATTCCATAGGCAAAGAACAACTCTTTTTAGGGGTTCAAGAAAATGTTGTGTAAAATGCAGCTTTTATGGTGAATGTAGATTGTGGTTGAGATTTTTTTAAGCTTTAGTCTCCCACTTTCTTTGTGAGCTAATGTAAATAAAATCCCATTTTGTTGGGGAAAAACTGCTGTGCTAACACTGGATTAGAATTGCTGGGGATAGCTGCTGTACTTTGTAACCTGAAGTGTACTTTTTTGACTGTTATGTTTTTTTTCTTCAGATTAAAAAAATGAGTACAAAAAAAACCAAAATAAAAAAACCAAGAACACTGCCAGCAACAGCCATGCTGTAACTGTGGCTTCTCTTTTTTTTTCTCTGTACAGTATTACTAGTAAATAAATCTGCCTTTTCACTGCGCCTATTTCTGTGTCTTTTTACTGTGTTTCTCTCTACCTACCGCTGTTCAAGTTATGCTGTGATCTCAAGGACATACTGCACAGGATCTGCCTCTCTCACTAAAAGAATTAAAATACTAACTCCACCGTTGTTTTTTTTTCCCCTTTCCTCCACTGCTGTGCCCTGCTGCTGTTATTTTTATGAGATCCTTCATACATATTAACTCATCGTACCTGTTACTGTCTCATTTCTTTTTTCCTTTTCTTCTCCTGTTATACATTGCCAAGCATATTGTGGACCCTGTTGCCCTAGGATCACATGGCACATTTTCATATTTGCAGAAGAAAAAAAAAGATTGGGTTTTGCTAGCAAGGCAGTATGTTCTGAGCAAACTTATTTCCTGAGTGAGGGAAGTATTCCATACAGCATATATAATTTGTGAGAAAAGAACACTGAATTATTCAAGGACTGACAAAGTAAACAGTGTGCAATTTTCTTTCAGGGCTTATCACAGACAGCATCCTCTCTATATCAGGACTGGAAGAACCTCACCATAATCTGAATTGTAGGCGGGGGGTGGGGGGGAAGAAAAAACCTTCAAGTAGTTGTTTTTCTCCTGAAATGGTGTGTTTACCTGAGGTTTGAACTATGATACAATGGATAACATAGCTAGGTATCACATGCCTCCTTCTCAGAAATTAATTTAAAAATTCATCTTTAACTCTGACATTTAAAAAATTCACCACAAATTGCTCATTGCTACACAAGTACCCACCCTCAGCTCCTTTCACTCAGAAGCCATACAGATAAAATGTGTATGCACACACACACGCACGCACACACACACACTTTTGCAATATGGTACTTTTTTGCATCAGAAGGGAAAATGGCCCTGCATTTCTGCTTTATAATTTAGTCCTGAAACTTTTGCAGTTGGTGGGGCTTCAAATTGGGTTTTTTCCTACTTGTGTTCAATGACAGAAAGTCAATCTGGCTGTCCAAGAAGACTCTGCGAATGCTGGGAGAACTGGCATGGTTCTGTCATTGAAGGACAAGTATTAATTCTGCTGAGAGAAATTATTATGATTGTTACAATCTCTTTGATTTTGCAACTACGTTCCTAATTCAGAATTTGTTTCAATATGGCAAAAGGAGGGATCATGAACTTGAGTTAGCAGTAGTGTCTGTGAGAAGACCATGAATTGCAAGGGCATTATCATGTGCAACTAACTTAGTGCTTGGACTCCTGGATACAACAGGTACATATTCCATCTCTTACTGCATACCATGGCCTGTGACATGCTCTTATTTTCATTCCACCTCACTTTATTCCATAGCCATGAGAAGATGTTCAGCTGATAATTCCTCTGCTGTACAAAAGTCAAGAGTCATCCAAGTAAATACCAAAAACAGACTAGACAATTTTAATATTGTTGCTGTAACTAAGGTTTCAAAAACAAGGTATTTCCATGCATGTCCCCTTTTAAAATTTCTGAGGAAAAAACAAAAGGGGGTGATAGGGATATTTTTAATAAAATATTTAGCAGCTGGTTCAGATAGCACAACACTCCCCTGAAGTTTGTCTGGAGTAGTTCTGTGGAGGTCAGTGACTTCACAGAGTAAGGGCATATTCAGCATGTAGGAGGTCTCTCAGGTTTTGTTTCTTTTTCATTTATTTTAATAGCTCTGTATCCTTCTGGTAGCAGAAGGAAAATAGGTGCTTACTCTCAGAGTTCAACACTCCAGCTGCTTCAGTAATTGGGCAGGTGGGGGGAAGGAAATGGAATAGTATATTTTCAGATCCCCTTACTCTCCTCCAAGACCCTCACAACCTTCCCTTAATGCCTCAAAAATCATACCAACTCTGCAAAATTCTTACTTCACACTATGATATTTTCAAGGTTACATGAAGAAAAGTTTAAGGCTAGTAACTGTAAGAATGAATAATAAAAAAGGGACAAGAAGTTAGTGACAGTTTTTGCTGTTCCAAGACCTCCATTTGCAGTTCTCATGTGCTGCTCAGATGTCCATTGCACCATGCACCATCACAAATAAATGTGATGTAGCTGCTCAGGAGAAATCCAGGCTGGTCTCTGAAGCAGTTTGCAGAACCACAGCCTTTTGCACAGGTGTGTAGAACATCCTCCACATTTACCCATGGTAGAAAAAACTACCTGCTTTATTGTCAGAAGAGTCTAGTTGACACAGATCACTTTCTCAGATGACACAATGAAAGAGATACTTGTATAGAAATAGAGTTTGCTATATCAGACTTGGAGGAGGACACCAACAGCACTTCTTCAAACATAACTCAAAATAAGAATTAAGGAAAAAATTAGCTGGCTGAGAGAGAGTGTGGTCACTCCAAACATGAGGCAGGGAGGAGTTGTGTTGGTGTGCAGACACTGGCATGTAAACCTAGGAACTTAGTTGACACAGAAAGAAGAGAATTTGCCCCTGTCTTTTATACACAGCAGTTCTTCCTGGTGTAAGGAAGCAAGGTCTCTGGACACACTGGGCACTAATAAAGATGCTGGCTCAGGTCTTGGGAAACATAATTTCCAATTGCTGCTCTTCTAAGCAGTTCAGCATGACCTCACAAAGTCTCTCATCTGCAGATCTACAAAGGTATGTAGAGACAACATCATCCTCTTGATTTAGATGGGAAGTGCAGGTACCTAAAATCCTCAGTGAGCCTGAAGTTTTTCACATTTTACATCTGTAATTTAGGATATTTGGCACTATCCTGCGTTATGCAGCTGTGCCAAATATGTGGCTGCTGGTGTCTGTCACAAGACTGGAGGAATGTGGGGCATGTTGTGAGTACACAGCGACATAAAATATCTTCTTACCGCTACAGTTTTGGAGTGGTTCTGCTTATAACAGCATTGCCAAACCAGAAAAATATAGGCTGCATTGCAATCAAACCCAGCCAATTACAGCAGTCAAGCATTTGCTGGGAATGTTTGTTTTGCCATGAATTACGAGAAAAAGGATAGAACTGTAGCACATTTGGTGGCTTGTAGGTAGGAAAACAAAGGGAAAAGAATAGGTGAAGGAAAAATAGGAGGCCTGCAAAAATGGGTCACTTTCTCAGACACGACAAATCAGTTCAGCTTCCTTTTTGAGTATTTCCACTGTATGTAATGCATCACTGGCTGCAGAGTCCCTCCGGCTATGGATGAGTCTGCTCCAGCAATGGCAGCAATATGGTAGCTCCTGTGGGCAGGGGGGAGTTGGTTGAGCTACTCAGCCCTGCTCTAAAAGAGCTTATCTATTCACTTGAGCGTAACCCTGTGCTAAAATAATTGTGCAGTGCTTACC
The DNA here is from genome assembly GCF_035770615.1 of Melospiza melodia melodia. Lineage (NCBI taxonomy): Eukaryota > Metazoa > Chordata > Aves > Passeriformes > Passerellidae > Melospiza > Melospiza melodia. The sequence continues at coordinate 70,026,038 of NC_086226.1, read as the reverse complement.
TCTAGACATCATTTCATTGTGGTTTGTGGGCATTCTGTGGCTTAAAATGAAAGTACCATCAGGTTTTGATCATTATGTTTCACTGGAGGGTGGTAGACATATCATTAATTTTAAAGCAAATGAGGTTACTTAGCCCTGGCAATTTTTAAAGTAGATTGTTGCTGCTCAGTTTTTGTTACTTTGTAAGATAGTGTTTCTTCTTAACATGCTATGCTAAGTTATAAACATCTTTATTGCTACAGAAATAAGGGTTTGTAAACAAAAGTGGGGTACTTCCTTCTGTAGACCTGCTTAGGCAATTTTATAATGTTTATGGCTGAGTTACTGGTGAGATGGAGTAAAGTGGTAAATCTGTTAAATACCACATGCAGTTGCACACTGAGAACAGAGCTGACATCTGGAAATTCTCCACTGCCGCTATTTCAGTCTGCTTTTTTTTTTACAGAAGCTGGAGGTCACCAAGGGGTTAGTCAATTGGGAGAGTTAACTAAGATAGATACCACTCTGGGATAAAAACAGCCCTTAACTTTACAGGAGAGAAGTAATTTCTCGTTTTGCTTCTACAACTTATGCTGAAATTCTAGTGCTTTTTGGGGTCTTTTTTGAATCTCCAAGTCATGGAGTCAAACAATTTGAGGTCAGTCTTTGCTACAATTTAAAAAACAAAACAACACAAAACAAAACAAAACCACAAAAAAAAACCCCAAACCAACAAACAACAACAACAAAACAAAAACCAAAAAACCCCCCCCACACACAAAAAAAGGAAACAGTATTTCCTGGGATTCTTAACTAAGGATGAAAACTGGAAAATATTTGCTCTAGCTGCATGTACTACAGATCTGTGGTACTCTATTTTCTGAGCCTTTTTCTGTGGCATTTATGAGACCACAGACAGTATTCTTAAGCACTCTTGAATACAATGAGGAAATGAGACTACAACAAATGGATAAGCTATTGAAATATTATACATTTTTTCTTTTCTTCACTGATTTTATACATCAGGATTTTGAGTTCACAGAGCTAGAAATACTGAGATTAATTTATTGATGTGTCTTCACAATGTGCCAAACATTTTCTAAATAAGAACAAATCCAGGACCTGTCATGGAGGCTGCCTGTCTCCATTTTCTTAACACATTACAAGTCCAGCAGAGGAAACATTGGGGCTTAAAGCTCTAAACAATATTCAGAGTATTTAAACGTTGCAATTGAAAGTGAAAATAAAAGGAAACTAGTTATTTTTCTCTCATTCAGCACCAAAAAGAGTCCTCCTCTAATCCGTAGACTAAAAGGAATTAAATTCAGTTTGATGTCAAAGGACAGCTTTCACAATTTAACAGTTTCAAATACTAGCAGCAGGGCCAACAAGTCCCTTAAAAGAAAGCCCACATGTGATTTCTGGGTCAGAACCTTACCCCAAGCCTAGCCAGTGAACTCAAAGGGCTTATGTGTGAAGTCAAAGCAGACTTTTGTCACAAAGCACTAGAAATAAAGGAAGTATTGAAATTAGTTTGGAAAACCCTCTCTGGTGCAATAATATTTTTAAAGCTAGGTTCCTGACTGCCAGAGAGATTGAAAGATAAATAACTAGTCCCAGAAAGCAAAATTCAAGGAGGGTAACACAGACTTTGATTACATTCCCAGCTTACTCTGAAGAAGTGCGCTACCTGCCACCATCAGCACCTGAGAAGAAACTGGTATTCCTTATAAAGAAAATAAGTGGCACAAAATCCTGATGTTTTCACAAAGGGCTCTGCTGCGTGCAGAATTTCAAAAAGCAAATCTCTTTACAGCAGCAAAGCAGGGCCGACTCTGCAGTTACAGTGCCTGGAGCTCCTGGTGTGTCCAATATTACCCACTACAAAAGTACATGACTCACTGCCCAAGTGACAGCCTTAATTTTCATCTTAAGTGTTTAGTCATTTTCAATTATGTACAATTATGTTAAGAAAAGTTTGGCCAGAAGAGTTTATAGAAAAGCTAATAAGCTTTTTATAATAGTAAGCAGTCAGGTTAGTATGTTACCGTGATACAGGTTGCTGAAAGCCATGTTGTTCAAATAGGTAAGAAAAAAAAATGTCCAGTAGGAAATAAATAAACTACTTTTAGAGAATAGACCCATAGAAGATATGTTTGAGAAAAATTTAACCCTTCTGCTAGTATTTGAATCCCCACAAATGCTTTTTGTCATAACAGAAAAGAACTAGCCATGTACTTGAATTTAATTACAAGGGTAGCCAAACTTATTTCCATGAATCTGCTTGTACCACCTCATTTCATTAGAGACTTCGTACAAAAACCCAGATAACTGGAAACGACAGTAGATGCAAGCCATCCTGTAAAGGAATCACCTTTTTTGGAGAACAGGATTGTTAAATAGTACCAGGCAGGAGAGCAAGATAATTATGAAATAGGTTCAAGTTGAAAGAGAGGAAATTTAAGTTAGATATACTAGAAGAAATTCTTTACTGTGAGGGTGGTGAGGCCCTGGAACAGCTTACCTGGAGAGAAGTTGTGGATGCCCAGTCCCAATCAGTTTTCCAAGCAAGGCTGGATGGGGCTTTGAGAAACCAGCTGGGGTCTCCCCTGCCCATGGCAGAAGAGTTGGAACTAAATAACCTTTAACTAAACAACCTTTTTCCCCTCAGCTTTCCCATCCAAACTGTTCTATGGAATGCAGTTAAGTTCCTTAAATGAACTGATCTGTCTCAACCTGCAGTGATGAAGGTATTGCCTCCTGTGTAACTAACCCCCTTTTCTTCTAAGACCTCTATTCTGCAGAAATATCTTCTTGATTCTCCACTGCTAATGGGCGTGGAAGTCCACCACATATGGCACCCACAAAGAATGGGCAGTAGAGATGGTGCTCAGCAGACAACAAAAGAAGGCATGTTATGTGGTGTTCTGTTTTAAGGACTCTGAGAACACTGTCAGCATTGGAGCAGAATAAATAATGCTGTTTCATTTCAGTGGTGAAAACTAACAAATAAAAGTAGATTAAAAGGGGATTCTACCAGGCTGATCCCAAAGTTGAAACTTTCTTAATTGACCAGCTGTTTAAAAAAACACAATTTGAAGGAAAAGAGAAAAAATCATAGTATCTCAAATGGAGTAAAATTATTGCTATGACATTGCTAGGACATTCCCTTCAAATTTTTTTATCCAAAATTATTATTAGTGATTTTAATTATTATTAGTGAAGTCTATGTGATCTTGTTCTTTTAGAGCTCTATTTTTTTCCCAGAAACTTTGCTGTTCAGAGTCAAAGGGAAAATTCCCTTGACTTCAGCCAGCACAGCACTTCTACGTGAAGCCTGCAGGGCTGACATTACAATTTCAAGTCAAGTGTGTCTAATAAGGAAGCTAGCTATGGGCAAGAGACCCACAGCTGTATATTGTCAGTACTGGACGTTGCTCGTTTTCCTGCTGACTGTGGCCAGCTCTCTGATTTTCCCTTCCCTCCTGACTTCTGCCTTTTTCCCCTCAGCTGCCTGCATATTTGCGCAGCACTCATTTGAGCACTGATGCACTGTGTGGATGTCTCTGAAGCACAGACTCAGTTTGATGCTGCTGTCAGAGAGGAAGACTCCAGTCTAACATGTATTGTCATGTATATAAAGACTAGCACACCTGTTTGACAGATGCTAAAGTTTGTGAAGAAACTTTTCTCCAGAAGTTTTTTTCCAACAACAAAGATGGGGAGTGATTGCTTTTCTTGACTCATCATCCCCTGTACACAAATCTTCCAGTGTCATGTGCATCTTGAAACCCTTAGACAATACTGATGATTGTAGGAATTACATCCAGATATAACGTCTGACCCCAAAACAAATCTTCCCTTTCTCACTTCCACTACATAAAGTAAGCAAAACTCAAATCAGGTAGTGAAGGTTGAAGCAAGAATATAATATGTCAGAAGAATCTTAGTGAAAGATCTTAGTGAAAAAATGTCTTGTAGACCCTCTAGCCCTTCAGAGAGGTCCCAGAACTGGGAAGAAATAAGATGCCAACCTTGAAGCCAGAAGCTCTGCAAATCTGGTCACTGCTCGAAGACATAGTCTCTGCATTCCTTACTCAAGTCACCTGAGCTCTCTACCTCAGCCTATCTGCTGTCTAATTTTTCAGGTGGAGACACTATTCATCTAAAGACAGCAATGTGAGCACTAATTAGTGATTATAGGGACTATCTCCATCAGGTTGTACAGCAGTTTTGGTGGCTTCTCTCTGTTTCAGTACAAATAATTAATACTAATTATAACAGAGTCACCAAGACAGAGTTGCTAGTTCCATTCAGTTAATTTTGTCCTTAAAAATAAATCTTCTCTTGAATAAAATCCGTGTGTTTTGGTAAAGATGCACTCTGTCCACATAATCACATGGTGTTTTTTAAGTGTCAATATTAGTGCAAGCTAATTCAGGGCCCTTGTGTGTGAAGAGGATAGATTGGAAAATTGCCCATGGCACAGTCAGGGAACGGGATTCCCTCTCTGTTGAAGCAAAGTGGCATCAGTACTCCCAAGCAGGTGGCCAGAAGAGTGATTTTTTTGTAGTTCAATATATATTCCCACTCTGACTCTTGAAGTAGGAGTGAAAGACAGACAAGTGCTTAGCTGGGCAAGAGTCACAGATCTCCCAGCTCATCTGAGTTGAAGGGAATTGAATCAAGGAGAAAAGTGACTTCTGGTGCAAGGGAGTCCTATGAGAAGAGAACAAGATGAATACTTGCAGGTTTTCCCAGTCTGAGGAGATATAGAGAAGCACCAGGCAGACAACAAATTGCAAGTGGATGAAGTATCAGTTCTTCACAGCACTCATGCTGAACATGGGGTTTAGGCTCCAGCCTGCTTAGCTGGTCCACCAGGGAGTCTTTATACCAGTTACAAGTCAGTGTCTGGAAGCAACCAACATGTCACCTAGTCTACAATAAATAAAAACTCAACAGGCAAAAGTAAACTTGGGGAGCACACAGAAAAGCTCAGTTTTGTTAGTTTTTTGAGGTTTGCTGCAGCCCACTACAAGAGTTCCAAGTCAGAACTACCACAATCCAAACATGAGTCTGCTGTCCCTGTAATTCAGAACAGAGAGGATCATAGGCTACAAAGATCAGGAGCTAGGCAAACTTCAGGGCTAGGCAAAGTACAGGTTTTGCACAAGGGTGACAGACAACCATATGATTTAGAAATGGAGGTAGGTCCAGGCTTTCCCAGAAAATGAATGAGCCAGCACCTGTGGTTTGGTGTTCATCCATTAATGTCATTTGTGCAGAGATGTGCTGTAAAGAGCTTTATGTCCACATCAGACCATACCAGACCTGAAGACAAATCTGAATTGCCTCCATAACATTAACCTCAAAGACAATCCAACCTCAACCTTGACAAATTCTCAGACCTGAAAGATCAGCTTCAGCCAAAAAAGATGAGCACCTTCAGGCCTCCAGACATTAACTTCCCTCTTATTTGCTATTTAGATTTAAAAATAAGTTCTCTGTGGAGAATGGTTGCTGTAGCGGCCCTTGTCAGTTCTGTCTTGAAGGGTTTAGTCAGTCTCAAAGATTACATTTGCTTTGTGCTGGACTCAACTGGGCTGAGCTTGACCAAGACCAGTTTTATACCTGCAGAAATGAATGGGGTGGGTGTGGGTGCGTGTGTGTGTTCATGTATGTGCTGAAAACATCCCCTGACACAACAAATATTGGCTTAAGTTTATGAAAAAATATTTTGTATTAATTCTAAACAGTGTATCCTTTTGTTAGTATTTGCCCTTGGCTTTTTCAATTTTATCAAATCTCCAGTTGACTGAGACAGGACTCACTTTTTTTTTTGTTGGCAATATAATGGGATTCCCTCTCTATTGAAGAAAAGTGGCATCAGTACTCCCAAGCAGGTGGTCAGAAGATTGAGTTTTTTGTAGTTCAATATATATTCCCACTCTGACTCTTGAAGTAGGAGTCAAAGACAGACAAGTGCTTAGCTGGGCACAAGTATCCTAGAATGTGGCAAGAACAGGGCAATGGTGAAAAACTTCTGATGTCTTATGTCAAAAAACTGGGCTCACACCCTACAGTTTACAAAATCTTGTAAACCTTCAGCTGTGCAATACTGCCTGCTCTGAAAGCAACTGCTGGAGTCCTGGCCCCACTGCAATCAAAGGGAGTGTTTTTTCTGATTTCCTGGGACCAGAATACACAATGAATCTCTCTGTGTAAATCTTTGCAGGCCTGGATCCTAAAAAATTTACATGAAAAGATGTACTACTTTCAATAAGCCATAAATGTAAATCAATATATTAATATTAAAAATACCAGCTTTCCATGAAGTTAAGTTTAAAGGAAAAATCTATTCTGTTGCCAGAAAGTCCTGAATATATTGTAAAGCTCCCCAATATTTATAATTCTGTTATTACTGTCACTGTAATCAATCCCATCCATTTCCCTTAGTAAAGAGATGTAAGACTTCAGTCTGGAAGTCTGGATAGCAAATATTTATGAAAGACATATTAAAAGAAAGAACTTCCAGCTGACCCATGAGGGACAGCATACTGAAGTTATGCAGAAAGGATTACTTGATATTTGTTTACATCTTTAAACTCTGCCTACATATATTTTAGCCTGTGTGACCCCTTGACTCACCTTCAAGAGTTTGTACAGCCCACTGTGCATACCTAGCTTTGATATTAGCAAGCTCAAACTCCAAAGTTTTTGAAATACAAATCATCCAAAGAAAACTTACATTGACATTTGGATTAGTTCCTATTACCAGCAAAGCTATGTGGTTCAGTTCAATTAGTTCTTCTCTTACAGTTCCTCTTTTCGATTTCTACCTGAATCAAAACTGTCGTTTTTACAGTATTTTGAGTTAATGTATGGCAAGATAGAGGTCAATGTAGTCTGAACTGAAAGGTTTATAGATTTTAAGTTAAACAAGATTAACATCTAGCAAAATGGGTGAGGAATGACAGGGTGATGTATTATACAGAGTGGAGCTGCTGGTATAAGTGAACTCGTGGGGTTATATGGTAAATAAAAATACCAGAACTGTTCCCAGAAATTGTTTAATCAAAAACTATTACTATCATGAAAATTACCACATTTTTGAAAAAATGTGTATTTCTGTCAGACTATACTTTTCGTTTTCAGATCAAGTGATAAATCCAATGTAGTTATACACATGAGCCTTGGCTTGGCAGCTGACATAATGTAAAGTTAGGCCCCCCTCAAGAATCATAACTAATTTAATGGCAACATGATTGTGCTAACAGCAAAGTGATAGAATCTTGCAAAGTGATAGAAATAGCATGTGTGCCTTGTGCAACTTACCTGGTACACTGGACTTTACTGAAGTACCAAGCATCCTAAGTATTTGTGGAATATCTTTTATTATGTCCAGGCAGTAGGTGAAAAATTGAATGGAAATGGTCTTTAGCAATTGAAGTGAAAAAGATGCTATAAGCTATATTTTGGCACTTAATGTGTATTTTAAAAAATCAGCAGTGTATCACAGCAGAGAAGTGCTATTGTTATTATATGAAAAATGAGGAACTAAGACAGGAGACAATGAAGTGACTGCCTACAATGTGGTAGCTCAGCCATTTCCTTAGAAAAAAGAGCTTTCTGATGCCAGTATGCTTCTTCACAGTTACTATGCCTGTACATTTAACCTGCACAGGACAAGTCATAAACTGAAGAGCTACCAGACAGGTAACTCTGTTTCACAGCAGCGAGGAGCCCTGTCAAAAAACCCTTCAGGGCGCTTCAGTGCCCAAGGTGGGAACGATTACAGCCCCCATACCTGCTGTATGTACAATTATTACCGATGTATCCCATCAGCAAAAGTTCTGTGTACAACACACTAGCAACCACCATGAGGGAAGCTTCTTCTGCCCTTCAGGTGTGCACCACTGGCACTGAGAGCTGTTTGCTACAGAGGCAGTTCTTGTTGTGTTTTAGACAAGGCTGTTTTCAGGGTGTGCTAAAGCCAAGGAAAGATGACCTGCCCTTGCTTTATGTCGATGCACTGGTGCAGGAAATGCCATGGCTTTACACAGGAGAAGCATGACTGCTCCCATCATGGATGCCTCTTTTACTGCTTCCTTGCATAACCAGTGTTCTGACAATGTTTTTAGAGGGCAGAAAAATATCTCCACGAGAACACAAATGTCTTGTCTTCCTTTCTCTTTTGCTTTGCTTTTCCCAACTTCTGCAATATTCTGGTCTCTCAGTCTCAATTAATGTACAATTTTCCAGTAAGGATTTTCCTAATCACTGATTTTTAATGGGAGCACCCTGAACAAAAGGAGGTGTGGCAATCAATATGCCTTAAACCATAGTAGACAGATGTAATTACATAGCAGCAAATGCAAAATAATATCCCATTTTACTAGGATGGGATATAGGATAGGATATATCTTTTAATTTTATAGCCAAAATAAAATAAAATATTATAAACCAGAAGTTATTGGTACTGGTTCATTGAAAAGGAGAAGACAAAGGGAGACTATGTGTTAACCCATTAGTCTCTCAGCATTGTTTCTCAGATTACCCAGTGCTAGTCAGAAGTCAAAAGGCACCTAGACAGAACAAAATGCAGAAATAGTGAACCGCTAGCTTCCAGTGCTCCTTCTCCAAGTATTCACTTACACAATGAATATACTTCCCATTCTAACTCTAAGAAGAGTTTGGTACCCTGCAGCAACCTTTGTAGAAACTCAAAAAGAGACCAACCCCAGAGTGAGGGAACAAGAATTCATAGTCCCATTCAACTTAGGTTGCACAGAACAAGCCTCTGCTTGTGCCTCCATCTGTTCATTTCTATTACATATATATACAAAGCCTTAGGCCAGGCACTGTTTTTCAATTACATTTTTATTATGCAGGAAACATCTCTGCTCATTCTGCTCATTAAATCTACTGGGTTTTTAAAGTGTAAGCTTTGGGATAGCCCCAAAATATTCATATGATCATCCCAGCTAAAAAAAAAAAAAAAAAAAAAAACAAACAACCCTCAAACATCTATTTGAAGTCAACTATTCACCTCCTTCTGCAAAACACAGGAAAGCAAATTCAGCCCTGATACAAATATGCAAACATCTCACTGACTTCAATGGCCATTCAGCTTAGCTGTGTCAAATCTGAATTAGGCCTTAGGTCTCAAACTGTCTTGTCTGCTCTTGCCATCTGTCTTCCTTTGCTAACCTAATTCCTCATTAAATAGTGTGTCCTTATTGAGTGTGAACCTATCCTGCTGATCCTTTCTCTGTAACAAACACTGCTAGAGGCTAAAATTCCTGAAAGTTATGACTACTTTGACTGCCTCTAGATAAAAGTCTCTAGATACTATGAGAGCTTCTTTTAAGGTGATCTGAAATTCAGACTGTGAATTAAAAATTCCTGAGCATTCAATCTTTTCACTGTCATATCTTAGACATTTAAAATTACTAATCTGTTTAACAAACCATAATTTACAACAGTTCAGGTCTTGGGTTCACTGTCTGTTCTCCTTAGAGACTTCTCAACTGGCAGCACTAATCATGGTAGCTCACACACTGTGTAGATGATGAGGGTGTTATGCAGAAGAAAAACAAACAAAACAAGCAAACAAGAGCAACAACAACAAAAATCCCAGACAGACAAATGTCTCCATGTTAACAAACCAATGGATAATCGATTTAGAAAATTTATTCCATGGACAAGGCAGAAACATGTACAGTGACATCCCTGGTCTAGTGATTGTGATGCTGGAGGAAGTACAGGGGATACAGACCGGTACAGGGCTTCTCCCTATGTGAAGCTTCTTCCTGCTGCTGTCAAAACCAATTTTTCCAGTCCAGTAGGGCATTTCTTGTGTTCTTAGAAACTCTCTTTTACTCATGCTGTTCTCAGAAAATAAATGTGGAAAATACAAGCAACATACCTGTACTGTTAAAAGAAATTAAGCATGATGGTTATTTTTATCTGTTACTTGGTACACATTGTAAAGAGATTATTTGAATAGCCTGAATAAAGGAAGAGGCAGTCAGTAACAAACTTGCTTTAAACTCAGGCTGAACTATTCACAAATTGAGAGCTGCTGAGGATCAAGTAATTTGATTGTCATTTAAAGAGGAGAGAAAATAAAAAAGAGAAAAAACAATGAACAAATGAAACCCAAAATCACCAAAGGCCATATCTCTTCTTTTTTCATTATGCTGCACAATATCATGTTCCATGCAAGGTTTGATATTAAAGTACAGTGGTTTTTCAAAAAGAGGCTTTCTAATACACTTCTAATTTCTAAAAATCTCACAAGAAATGTAACTTGCTATATTTCATCAGGAATGGTTAAATAAGCAGCCTGACATTTGGGGGCTTACCCTGAAATTTTCTGCTCTTTGTTTTCAGAGCTGGAATCTCTGTCTAGAGGGCAGGCTGCCTCTTTAAGGTGTTATTTTAAAATCTTATAAAAGTAAGTAATAACTCTAGCACTGAAGCAATAAGTATTTGAGTTACAGGTAACACAAAAGGTAATTGAAACCCTGATGTAATTTTATGCCTTCTTCATGCTCTATTCCACTGCTATTACGGGTTTATTGTCAAGATGGGAGCTGCACAAAATGATTATTGCTACCCTGGTACAGGCTCTATGCTGCTTTTTTCCTCAAAATGGTAGCTAATTCTCTTAGGAAGACACTTTACTCAATCAACACTATTTGGTGTTCATGCTAAAGCGAAAGGGAGAGAACAAAAGAAACAGGACAGGTAAAGAGAGATGCAAGTACGCTACAAAATCTACATTTTAAAGGGACGTGAGTTTTGCTTATTACAGCTTTAGAATGTCCCCAGCTAGGCTTAGGGCTCGAGCTCTGGAAAAACTCCATAGTTACAAATACTGTTCATGCATCAGCTTCCACTTTGTGCAGCCTGCACAGATGGGCTGCCTCATGAGGCAGGGGAGCCTCGCACATCATGGCCTGCCTTGCACGTGACTTCTGCCCCAGCAGGCAATGCGGGTGCTGGAAACTAAAGTAATGTGACTCCAAAAAACTTGAAATGAAGCATAGCTATCCAAAGTGAAGCATCAGCCTTTAGTGTGTTTTGATGTACTCTGGAATGCAAGTGCTTAAAGGCTTTCATTGCCTCAGGAATATTTTTAATTTTGAATTTAGACAATGCATGTTACAGCACAGATAAACAGCTGAGAGAGAACAAGTAGAACTGAGCTGATTATTTCCACAAGCTGGCAGGAGAAAAACAGATTTTTCCTCCTGACTTTGGATTGTGCCATAGATGTTTGTTCTACACTTGAGGAGCCATGTTTAGCATACCACAGACACAAGAGTCAGAGTTTTTGAATTGCACCAGCAGGGCACATTTTAAGGAGCACCTGTTGTGACTTTGAAGAAGTGAAAGAGGACCAAGCCCTGTGGGAATGGCTGGCCTATGCTCCTTTAGGAAGTGCAGAGAAAAAGCATCCCTTTAATCTCCCGTATGTTTGCTTATCTAGAGGCTTAGAGGTTTTACTAATGTGCAGGGTTTCTGTTTCTGAATGAAATTTTTACATGAGTTCTCAAAGCATGGGACAATCTGGGAAGTTATATCCAGTTAGCCCATCTCTCTGCTGCAGGACTTAAAAGTAACAGAAGAGTTAGAATGTATGGAGCTCACAGTTGGCAATGGTACAGGTGATAGCCTCTGCATAAAAATCAAGGGACAAACAAATAATGTGGATGTCAATGTGGGAATCTTCTATAGACCTACTAGCCAGGACAATAATGCCAACGAATTCTTTGAGGAACTAAGGGCCAATTCCAAGTCAACTGCTTTTGTCCTTTCATGGGGACTTCAACTCACCAGAAGTTAACTGAGAGCACCACACAGCTAGTACAACCTAGGCTGGAGGATTCCTAAAAAACCGGAATGACAAGTGTCTGGAGCAGGTCCTAGGGAAACCAATTCAAAGTTGCCCTCCTGCATCTGCTGCTTTTCAACAGAGAGGATCTCGTGAGCAAAGTGGAGATGAGTGGCCATCTTGGCCACAGCAATGACAGAGCAGTTGTTGTCAGGAGGAAAAGTGCCAGCAAAACCTCAGCTCTGGACATGAAGAGAACAAACTTCAGGCTGCTCAGGGAAATAGTGAGTAAAGTCCCCTGGGAAAATGATTTTGCAGCACCCGGGTCCATCAGTGCTGGTCAAACATCACCACCTAAGGGCATAGGAGCAGGCAATTCCCAAATGCTGGAAGTCAAGCAGAAAAGGCAGAAGGCCAGCTTGACTGAACAAGAAATGGGGCAAAAAAGGAATGTATATACGCAGTGGAAGAAAAGTCAGGCCATATGAGAAAAACAGAGAGATGTTGATTGCCACTGTAGGGAGAAAATTGTATGCCAAAGCTCAACTGGAGTTGAAGCTTGCCAGAAATGTGGGGGAAAATAAAAAGAGTTTTATCAAATACATTAATGGCAAAAGGCAGTGAAGAAATAACACTGGCCCATTACAGGATGAGAATGGTCACCTCACCGACAGTGACATAGACAAGGCAGAGGTATTTAATGCATTCTTTGCCTCTGTATTCAACATGGTTGAAGGACCAAGAGGGTCTCCATGTCTGGAGGACCATGACTGCGAAAATGCTGAACTTCCAGTCAAACCTGAAATTGTGCAGGATCTGCGGCTCCAGCTGGATCCCTACAAATCTAGGGGGCTTGATGGCATTCATCCAAGAATCCTCAGAGTGCTGGCTGATGTAATTTCAAGTTCTCTCTTGTTGATTTTTGAGCAGCCTTGGACATTCAGAGGAATCCCAGCTGAGTAGAGTTGATGAATGTTGTTCCAATTATCAAGAAGGCCAAGAAAGAGGACCCCGGAAACTACAGACCTGTCAGTCTCACTTCAATGTCTGGTAAAGTTCTGAAGAAGATTATTCTGGGAAGTATTGAAAAAACACCTGAAGAACAGGGTTTTCAGGTCGCAGTCCCTAGTCACAGCCTGCACGACTTCATGCAGGGAAAGTCCTGCTTATCAAACCTGATTTCCTTTCATGATAAGATAACCCACCTAGCTGATCAAGGGAAGCCAGTTGATGCAATCTCTCTGGATTTCAGTAAAGCCTTTGATGCTGTTTCTTACAGGATCCTTCTGGACAAACTGTCCAGAAAACATGGCTGGATAAACACATTATGCCAGGGGTGAGCAACTGGCTCAGGGGCCAGGCAGAAGGGTCACAGTGAATGGGGTGACCCCAGACTGGTGACCTGTCACTGGGGGTTCCACAGGGCTCCATGCTCAGCTCTGTGCTCTTTGTCTTCACAAACGCCTTGGACACAGGACTGGAAGGGTTACTAAGTAAGGTCTCAGATGATACAAAACTGGGAGGAGCAGCTGACTCCCTCAAAGGCCGGAAGGCCCTGCAGACACACCTTGACAATGAGAGGGCCGGGCAGGCACCAACTGCATGAAATTCAGCAAGGGCAAGTGCTGGGTTCTGACCTGGGGTGGGGCAACCCTGGATGTACAGACAGACAGACGAATGACAGGCTGGAAAACAGAAATGAGTGCAGGAAAGGGACCCGGGGATCCTGGTTGAAGCTGAACATGAGCCAGCAGTGCCCTGGCAGCCAGGAAGGCCAAGCATGTCCTGGGGGGCATCGGGCACAGCATCACAGCCAGGCAAGGGAGGGGATTGTCCTGCTCTGCACTGGGGCAGCCTCACCTCCAGTGCTGGGGGCAGGTCTGGGTGACACAATATAAGAAATACATATATATTGAGCTGTTAGAGAGTGTCCAAAGGATGGCCATGAGGATGGTGAAGGGCCTTGAGGGGAAGTCCTGTGAGGAGTGGCTGAGGTGACTTGGTGTGTTCAGCCTGGAGAAGAGGAGACTGAGGGGAAACCTCACTGCGTCTTCCTTGTGAGGAAAGGAGGAGGGGCAGGCAGTGATCTCTTCTCTGTGGCGACCAGGGACAGGACCCAAGGGAATGGCCTGAAGCTGTGTCAGAGGAGGTTTAGGTTGGATAAAATTGATCACCAGGGTGTTTGGGCACTGGAACAGGCTCCCAGGAAACTGGTCACAGCACCAGTCTGACAGAGTTCAAGAAGTTTGGACAATGCTCTCAGGCATGTGATACGACTCTTGGGAATGGAGCTGTGCAGGGCCAGGAGTTGGATTCAATGACCCTTGAGGATCCCTTTAACTCAGCTTATTCTGTGATTCTGTGAAGTGTTGGTTGTTTAGGGCATTATATTTCTCACAATGCCCTAAGTATTGTCTGCAAGGTGAAGGATGTTTCATAATTTGACATTATACATTAACTCTGTCCTGAAATATTAAACCTTTTAGGTGAAAATCATATCTCAATATCACGAAACCAAAATCATAATTTATTCTCTTTTTAGTTTGGCTTTTTCTTTTAAAGAACTTGATATCTTCCTCTAGGAGTCAAGAAATCCTTGACTGAACTCTCTAAAGCATATGGCTTTAATAAGAAACATCACTAGAGTTTTGACCATGCCTCTTTTGAATGTTGTGGCTGGGAAATGAAACATTTCACTAGCTATTTTAACTGGGCAGTTGATCTGTGAATGACTGAGAAGGATATACCATATCTGGGGATTTTGTTTGCTAGTGAAAACAAGTAATACTTTGAAAGCAAACATTATAATTTTTTCCAATTATATATAATTTTCTAAGATTATCCACAGAGTCCAGGGGTTGATGCATCTTCTCTAATTGAACAGTAACTTACTCTGTAAGTACCCCCTCTGAAATAATTGAAACTGATTACCACGTGGCACAGCTAAGCTTAGGTGAAGTCATGTATCTTCATCCTTTAATGTCTGGATCTTATCTCTGATGTCCTTTTGTCAAAAGTCAGATTACATTAACCTTACATCATTGGTGATTTTAGTTTGATTACACGTTTACTAACTCTGTTCATTGCTCTGGATCTAGATAGTAGATCTACCCTCAACTTCAGGTGAACTAATGCATGGCCTGAAAGGGTACACTCTATTGGATTGCATGGCTTTCCAGCATTTTATGGCTCATGCCATGATGACACCAATTGACCTGCACCTTTCAGCTCTCATGTGCCAGGACTAGCAAGATTTGACTCTACCATTGCAGAATTTACAGGTTTTGCGTTAACATGTGTGTCTAGTACAAATGTAGGATTGGATGGGATACTTTCATACCTTGACCACAACAGAAAACAGTGACAAGGCATTAATTAATACTGTTTTTTATCAAGCAAAACTGGTAGTTTGACTTTGCCATTAAATATTGATGCAAATTTTTCTGTCAGAAAAGTTGCACATTTCTTCAAAACAACTGACAGTTGTTCCCCTTAACTCAAAAGTATGCAAAACTGGAGACACAGATAGTCTGGGCTTTGTCTGGCTCATTGCAGTCTGGCCCTTAACCACTACAAAATAATTGGGCATACAAACCCACTCTCAGTGTTCTCAGGGGTCTTCCTGTTGCTTTGTCAAAAACTGAACTAGTTCTTCATGGTTTTGTGCTATAAACATCCTTATTTTAATAGTTAAACTCATAGATAACATGTAAAAATCTGGGAATATGATTTTTTTTACCAGCATGGAACACAGCTGCTCAGAAAAAGTTATACCTGTTTATTTCTAAATCCACAGGTGGATGCATGCAGTTCATTCACTTGTAGTCACCTTCAGAAAGCCTGACATTTTTTGCAAAATCTCCAAATGCAAACCAGATTCAAAATGTCACCTCCTAGGAGACCATGAGGTGTGAAAGGAAAATTGATGGCAGTAGTTTCTCTCATATACACTCTATTACCTGCAGCTAAATGTCAACAGAGTATGTTTGTCCCACTCCCTCTGCAGTTATGCCATCTGACATATATAAGGTTTTACCCTCTTGAGTAAAGCTGGTTTTTCACAGGAAAAGGCAGATAAGCATAACTGGAAAATCATCTAAAGACATAGCTGAAAAATTGAAATTGCTTTCCTGCCATTCCCGGGAGGTGCACTGCAAAGACACAGACATTTACTTCCACAGTGCTATTCAATACTAGTGGGGAATGTCCTGTCTGCTGCTGAACGTGAACAAAGAGAAAAGTAGGTTTAACTGCACATGTCACTTTTGACCATTGCAGATGCATCCACAACATCTTCTGCATATGTATGGAGTATTCCCAACCACTGGTAGATGCAACGACAGATCTAATTCAGGAAATTTAAAAAATAATCATAAAAATATGCCTTGTCTGCATCAGTGTAGGAAAGATGAGCATGAGGAAGAGAGGAGATAAGTTGTCTGACTCAGCAGCTGAGGGAATTTGACATAGCTTTTGCAGTCCTTTCTGTTGGCTTTGATGAGAAGGTTAGAACCTCCTCTTCATGGTTATTTACACACATGCATTTCTTGGGGCCAAGAAATCCTTTATACAGGTGGAAACACCATTAGTACTACAACCTATCCCCTCCCCTGCACTACAGATGCACTTTCTGTGCTGCTTCTGTAAGTGATGGTTTTTCTTTCTCCTCACAGAGAATGGTTATCAGTAGCAGTTAATCTTTCTGCTACCTTCTGCTTTCTTTCTGTGGTTAGGTTTAAAATGTCATGATTAAAAAGAACTTACATTACATCACTTGTGCTGCCTTGCTTCGTATCATTCATGGAGTTCTCTGCTAATTTAAACTCTTGTTCAAGGCAACAAATTCATCATTTGGCTGCACTTCTGTCACATACAGGAAATAAATCTAGATGAAGTTGGGAGGCTATCTGTTCTTTTAACAATAGAATATCACTCTTCTTACCTGGTAATTCCAAATAAGGGAATGTTCTCCAAGGCAAATTATTACAAGCCAGAGAAACAGAATTCACAAGTTTTTTCCCTTATTCATGTCTCCAAATTCATGACAGAGTTTTAGCTTATGTTTTGCAAACATTTTCTCTGTCAAAAATTTTAGTGGTTCCCTCTCACTTCCATCAAAAGTTCCTCATTATGATCAAGATTGCTGGGACTGGGAGCTATTTTCGAAGCAACATTGCAATCTTACTCTCTTAGAATAGCTTTAATCTTAGGGCTGGTCTATACTTAAGGTTTCTTTCCAAAATATATGTAGATTATGGTTCTGAGGGCATTTTGATTGCTTTGTAGCAGAAATTATGAACTTCATTGCACAGTTGCAGCTATTTGTGGTACTAGAACTAACTATTAAATGGTTTTTCCCCACAGAGCTAAATCTATGAGAAAATGCACAAAGATCTGAATCAACAATAGTTCATCACAGTTGGTCACTAGGAGCTATGTTGGTAGGTAGAAATTCCTTGTTAAAACGAGTAAAAGACAGGTATTGAGACTAGTATTGCATGACCATGTAGTGAATAGCTGAACATATGACTGGTCTTCCAAGCCACCATCACTTCCCCCACAACTGAAACATGCAAAAACTATGTCAAGAGTATGGTGAGACTGAACTAGTTCAAATCACAACTGAAAGCCTGAATTGAAGAGAGACAATCCATCTCAGTGATGGAGATCTGCACAATGGGTTCAATTGGTCTGCCTGCAACCACTGATGAAAGTCTTCTTAGATATTTTCCAAACTGGTGCCAGACATCTGCATCTAAAATATACACCTGAATTTTGGAGATTGACACTTCGACATTTATTCTTAGGTGCAGCATAGTATTTCTGGCATGCTCACAAACCAACCAGCACTCTGAGTGATGTCACCAGCCAAGCCTCCTTTTCCTTGGGGCAAAAGTAAGTGTGATTTCCCTCCTGCTAGTAAAAGCAGGGAGATTTTTGTTGTATTTGTATTTAAGTACAAAATACATCACAGTGTGAAAGCTGAAAAAAGGGGAACCATTTAGAAAGAAAAAGCCAATCAGCAAAAGAGAATTGTGCTATTAGCTCTATAACCTGGGCATTCAACCCAGTTAATAACATGACTATCAGATGCAGAAAAACACATTATGTAAGCTGCTGCACTTCAGACAATTGCAATGAGACACGTAAAAAAGAAGTGGCACCTACAGCACTCTCTGCAACAGTTTTTCTAAGACTGAAGATTTTATGAAGTAGAGTATAAAATTTTTCTTAACTCTTTGAGCCCTCAAAACATGATTTAAAGGGTAAGAAATTTTCCCTGTTGTTGTTTCAAAATATAGCAAGCATGCAATGCCTCAGCGTATCATTAAAGTGCAAAAAAACAGATAAATGAGTGGTTTTCTTTGCCACTGAAGTTATGCCTTTTTCTTCCTGCTGCTATGTGATCTCTCCCAGTCTGAACACCAGGAAACCACCAAGCCTTTTAGTGGTTTAATAAATAAATGTGTCAGCAGTTTTGCTAGAAGATTTTTCCTAGACTGTGTCCTTTTTTTCCTCCCTCTCCTTCTTTAAGGATTTTATTTTTCTAAAGACCTTCTACTAATCACAGGAATCACTGGTGACAAACTCTGCTGTGTAGTGTAACATGGCGTCTGCCTGCTGGCTGAGCTTGGCACTGCCAAGACATTAACATGAGGACATAGTCAATCTTTCCTTTTAATGACAAGTCCTGGGTAGCTGAAAGAAAGCAGACTGAGATACAGCAGGAATTCCTGTGATTCAACTCAAGTGAAAATAGTTGCTGTAATAAATTCCCTCCTTGGCCTGTTCAAGACCAAGTTAAATGATGATGCAGGATTTACGTGGTTTGAGATGACCTGCTCCCTTCCAGTCTGAACAGGGCAGGAGGCACGCTGGTGAGCAGCAGACTGGCCAAGAGATCAGGGATACAAGCACCCTGCAGAAGGGAGAAAGGAACAATCTAGGAGTAATACTTTGTGCTTTTGGGACACGTATACAATGTTCCTTGGCTTCGAAAAGGACTAGAAGTGTTCTCCACAAACAAACTGTCTCAGTGAAAAAGAATAAACTGATCCATCTGCATTCTGGCAGAAGGCTGATTTGGTCAGACAAAAATTACTACCGTGGGAGAACTGAAGAAAGGTTGATTTAGTTTTCCTGGTGAATACTCTTAAGTACTTTATCTGCCTTTTCCTCAGAGGAGACACATATTTGCACTAAATTGTTCTCTGATTCATCTTCTCTTGCACTACAACCTGCTCCTTTACTGAACTAATTTCTTTGACAAGAGGATGTAGGCTGCCAGATTTTGGATTGATAGAGACTGCACCAGTGTTAATGGCTGTATGGCGTAGGCTTGGAGTTGTTTCCTGACAGCTTAATAGCACAGCAATGGAGTCTGTATGCTGAAAACACGGAGCTCTCTGTCGCTAAAACAAGTATCAAAACTGAGATCCTAAGATCTGTAGATCATGGGTTTTCTAAAGTAGTTTTGGGTCACTGCAGAGAGTTTACATACTTTTTAGTAGCTGAATTGCACCTTTAAGTTTCCCTTCTCTGTCTAGCTTCTGTGGAAGTAGAACAGAAACTCAAAGTGTTTGGGAGACTGAGACTGCTGGAGCAAGGACTCTTGAGATGAGTGTGGTGCCCACAGGCCAAAGCCAGCCCAATCAGAGGTGCTTCCCTGTGGTCACAGTGCTAACCATGAAGAACTGTGATTCAGGAATAGGCAGATAAAATCTTCCCTTATTTGTTGAGAGCAATGAGTAGGTGTGCACAGCAGTTTTCCAGATTCCTCATCAGTACCTTTCTGTTCCATCCACATTTTGCACATTCACTGCCAAATAAATCACCAGGAACTACTGGACTTTTACTCAAATTTCGTCCTTCCTGTCTTGACAATATCTGTTCCTTTCTCTACTAGCTGATGCTGATGAGAGCCCAAACTCATTCTAATTATCTGTACCTTGATTTCTCTCCCAAATCTGCATGTATATGTCTCTTAAGGAAAAAAATTTAGCTCAGCTTCATTCCTGTAATATTATTTGGCCCTCTTTATTGCAAACCTCCTGCCATCTATCAAACCCTATTCACAGTTGAAATGAACAGTAAATAAAAGGAAACAAAGAAGTCAGCACAGTGCTGCACAGACGTGGAGCTAGCATGCACAGAGATGGATGAAAAGCCACTGAGCCCCAAGAGTGCTGATGGAGCTGCCCTGCAGCTGTTCTGCTTGAGTTACTTCATCACTGCTGTACAGATAATTATAAATGTAAAAACTTAGCTGTGATAATGGCAGCAGGAGCTGGTACTATCTAGGCCTTTATAAAATGTCCATGAATGTGAACATGCTTGGATATTTTTTTTAATCTAAGGGTGATTATGAAGTTGCCATGTCCTTAATGTAAATCAAGTCTGAGGTCAATGCATATATATATATGGCCTGTCACTAAAAACAGTGGGGGATGAAGTCTACTCATGATACTTATTTATTTTGTGAGGTGTGTAGAAAATATATAATTTCCTTATGCATGTTAATTTCTAGGCCTCAGACTTTCATGACCTTTTTCTAGAAAGGTACATTTTCAATCACTGTAATACTCTTTCCTTAATCTTTCAAGTGTTGCCATATCAATGGGGAATATATCTTACAAGTGGAGATCTTAAGACAATACCAGTGCCTTCCAAGGGGTTACGCAGAATGCTAGTTGTGGCACAAGTGTGAAATTAGGTGACCCACATTTCCACTGAGCGTCCCAGTCACCAGGCTACACTTTCTTGCTGGGCTTAGGCTGCACAGACATCAGCATTTCATCAGAGAGCAGTAGTATGGTTTTTAGTGAACTCATCTCTCTCTCCTCTACCACATTTGCAGTTGATTCAGATGTGGAGTGATTCACACTACAGATGCACTGTTGAGTTGCATGCAAGAGTGCTTTTGGAGGAAACCAAACCAGAAGTTCTGCTGCAGGGTCACATGGAACACTTCCCAAACCATAGCATAAACATAAATATTCAAATCAAGTAGTATTCCTTATGACAGTATGGTAACATTCACTCCAAGGAATTGGACTAAATCTAGCCTGACATTAAATCCTGGAAGTATTTATAATATAGACTTGGATATTTCAGCACCGACTGCTCCTATCCTCTGATCCAGTCCGACAGCTACAACATAATGCAGAGGCATCCATTAAAGGATAACATGCAAAGGCTTCACAGTTCCAAATACATTGCAGAAAAAGATGCACAGTAGCTAGGGTATGAAGGGAAGTTCTAGTGAAATGATAAAAAAAGGTACACAGATCTCTTTCACATCTGGTTTTGGAAAGCAAGAGAGCATATAGATATCAGTAGACAATAAAAGACCCATTATGCTGAAATGTTATATACAGTTATATAAAAAGAAGGAATCTTTCTGCCTGAGATTAGCATGAATAAAGCTATCAAAGAGAGCTGGAAAGATTAAAAAAAACACAGAAAAAAAACCTCAGAGCAGAATAAACTAGTTGTTTTTTCTGCAACATTACTTCCAAAGCAGCAATGCTATATGGGAACACCATAGAGCATAGAGATGAATGCAAAAAAGGGATTAATCCCGTGGTAAAGTCATAGGACTAGAGTTCTGACTTTGTAGACTGTTTCAAAGTGTGGAGAACACAAGAAAAAAGGTCTCGATTCCATTCCTTCTCACGTTGGTTTTAATGCAATTCTCAAGGCTTCCTGAGGGCTATCTATTGGCTCTGTGGACTACACGGACAACATTGCTCAGCAGGTAGGAAAAGGAAGGACCAGCTCCAGAGAACCTGTGCTGGGAAAAGTTAAAAGCATTTTCAGGATTTTTATGGGCACATAAGACCCACTGGCACTTTTAAATATTCTTCTCCCAAAGCAAAAGAAGTCTAAATGAAGCTGCAACCTGCCAATATTTTTAGAAGAAAAGATGCAGGTCCTGTAGTGAAAGTCTGTCTCAACTGCACCTCAAGCTAACACTGTTTGCATGTGCCACTGTCCACTGGAGCAAAACATGCAAAGGGTATCTCTGAAACACAGATCCTTTTTGCATAAATAATCATAACACAACGGTGGTACATACATAAACAGGAGTGAGTTGAAGAGATACACTCAAGATTATAGACTCAAGTAGCAGCAGAGGGCATGAATAACTATCCTTGTATTAACCAAGAGCTTCAGAGCCATTTCAAGATGTATTATTACATGAGAGACCTATTTCAAATTTAGTAGGCATGCACTGAGATGTGGTAGCATAAGGAACTTTATTCAGTGTGCTCCCAGTGTGAATGTGTACCTTCAGCAGAGCTACTGGAGATGATACACAAATCCTTACGCATCTTGCTTCTCTATGGAGGAGATCATGTAACCCCTATAATTTAATTTCACAACTTAGAACATATTCACTGATTTAATCTGACTCTAACTCAACATTATTTAATTATTGCCATTGTTATGGAAATTCTGAAAGCAATCGAGCAGCTGCCTTAAACAAGATTGTCCATGAAAGTGAGATCAGTGGATATGTTCTTACCTTCTTTAAGGCCTAAGCTTGGTACAGGAATAAAAGTGCAGAGGTTGTAGCAGACAGGCTGCTCACACCATTCCCTGTAAGCTGTGCTTGTGGCCTGACATGACCCAATAAGCAGTGGTAACTACTGCCTGCATGAAAAAAGAGCATTCTCTAATAAGACATAACCTTAGTTAGGGGTCCAGATGCTCTTATTTGCCCTGCCCTGTGGATGCACAGAAGAGATGAAAAGTCCTCTGGCTTCTTCTAGAGACAGGACAAGCTCATAGAGGGTGTGACCACAGGCACACCTTCAGCACAGCAACATGGGTGAACACCGAGTGTCTAGGGAGCTGCCTGGGGGTGACAAAGACCATCCCACCACCCCATGAGGAACCAGGGCAGCTCTGCCACTGGGAACCACCCTAGGGACAGGGATGGCTACTGAGCAGTCTGAAATGGAGTATGTTCTTCCTAAGCCATGGCACACTGCGTCAACACTAACCACCTACTGCAATTTCCCCAAAGAGCCAGCCACCTCTACGCAGCACACAGAGCTGTCTACAGCTGGCAAAGATATTTGTCAGCCATGGTTTTGGAGCCTTTCTATGTTCTTTAACAACAATGACAAAAGACCAGGTTGGTGACAGAGCATGGTGGGTAGAAATGGATCCAATCAGAACAAAAAAACCTCTCAGCCATGCGTATTCTCCCATGGACAATAAATGTCTTTGGTTTTGTAGGTGCAGGAGGATTGGCTATGCTGCTGAGGGACCCATCAGGACCATACTCCTGTGAAAGTTCTGAAGCCAAGGAGGATGCAGGGGTAAGTCTCCTCTCAGTGTGGCCTGGTGGGAGGCACAGGGATCTGCGCTGTCCATAATTCTTGATGGACCCCACACTCAGTGGAGTGCATCCTATCTTCAGCTGCAAGGATGCTGTCATGCTGGGCGTAGTTTTGCACAGTAGACCCCATTGGTGTAAACTGTATTCTCTTGGCTTCCACATTCTTTTGAAATAGCTACAAGACCAGTGCCACAGTTAGGATTAGGACGATTTTCAACAAAAGTGAATCTCTCGAAAAGTTTGGTTAAATAATCCTGGCAGCTCATGGAAGATGGTGTCAAACCAATGCTCTGTCCTTCCTCACTGTCAGTCAGTCTCCCAGATATCTTCCCTTGCACATTGTATTCTCTTCTTCTCAGGCTCCCCTACAAAGAGTGCTGCCTGTGAGCAGCTTGTGAGCATGAGGAGGGCAAGTGCCTGAGAAGCTTTGCCAAGTGATTTTCCTGGTAGCCTGGTATAGTGGGGTGGCACATGGAAACGCTGTTTTGCTGGAAAAGCTATGACAGGAACACTCCTTTTTCTTTGTCGTTCTCACTGTGGTCGTGTGCAGCCATGTATTTCCAACAGCAGCAAATGAAATTGTCAGTAAGATAAAGAGTGGAAAGGCAGTGAATGGGCAAGTGAGCTCCTGCAGGGCCAAGATATTCATCTTCATGGTGGCCTACATTGTTGAAGAAGTTTTTGTCTGAAGCCAAAAACAACCATGTTAAAAACTAGAGGTGTCTACAAAAATTTTACTCCAGGCATTTCTAAAGATGCCAACTTGAGTATACATAAGCCATATTAATACCAAAATTTATTTTAATCTTTCACACTTTAAAAATTAAATTAAACAGCAATCTAGGCTCTTAAATAGATTCATATGAGACTGATGAAGCATATTTCATACATCTGCTATAAAAGTAGACGTGATTGGAATTTTTTAATTACAGTTAGTTAAATTTCTTTAGAGAAGCATTTAAAGATAGAATGCAGTAAACTTGTGTCTTCTTCTGGTCTGTGAGTGAAAACTAGTGTGAGAAGCTCATATTAGCTACCTTTAAGATCTTAAAGGCCATGGTAAATAATCAGCTCAAGCCAGCATCTGCATAATTACTTTTTTTGAACGAGGAAAATGTAAACAAAAAACACATTTTGATTTTTCTTACAAGACTTACTTCTTTCTTTTACTAGCTAAAAAAAAATTATTTTCTCAAAATCCAGATTTCCTACAGGCTCTATTTTTTTTTTATTTTCTACAGTGCTAATGTTTAAAAAATACCAAAACAAAACAGATCTACTAATAACAAATATGAATCTGACAACATGTACCATGTTCTAAATTAACAATTTAGAATGGATGGCATAACACAGAATTTCACACTCCTGAGTATCAGGACCAAATTTAAGGTTAAATCTATAAAAAGCAGGAAGTCAAAGCATCCTCAGAGACACCAATCAATAATTAACTAATTTTCATTAGGGAAATAATTTTTAACACAAGCAATAAAAGTAATGTCTAAATTGATAGTGCAAATAAGTCAAAATGAAACCCCTTCATGTTATAGTTAAATCAGATATTTAAATTATTCTGGTTGGAGCTGGAGCATGGACTTGCACAGGCATTCCCAGACATCGTGCCCTGGTTGCTATCAGTGCTCTGCTCAGTGTAGCTGCTTTGTGGCAGCTCCAAAGTCACAAGCAGCACCTCTCGGGCTGCTGGGAAAGCTCTCAGCTGGAGTTCAATCAGCCCGGAACACTCTCTAGCTTAAATTAAGGTCATACTTAAGGAAGAGGGGGAAAATGTTCGATGACTCTGGAATGCAATTTGTTTTAATAGCACGGTACCTCGAATGCTTGGGAGTGTAACATCACACAGAACAAAATCTGACTTAGCATTGTTTCCTCCTTGGCTTTGAAAAAGAGGTGTCATTTTTTCAATAAAGACCCCCTGCTGAAGGAAGAGGTTTAATGACATAATTTTGCAAAAGGGAGGCTGACTCAGTGTTGCTGCTAATGTAGCGTGAGCAGAATCAGCAAAATGCCAGCACAGGAACATCAATAAAGTCCTGTATCCTTACGCACATGGAAAAAGGATTAATTTAGTCAGTGAAAATGACAAAGAGCTAAAATTTTCCTGTATTAAGTGTTAACAATTTGTGGAAGAGACAATCCTGTGTTTGAGGCAAAGATTATATAGAGCAGTTGGTTATAAACTCTTCGAAGTTTGCTGAGAGAGATATCCAAAATGATTGTCCTTTCTATTGTTGAAATGTCAAATGGGCAATGTTATTTGCATATAAGAAAATTATCAGTTCTAGATCCACTCCAAAAATAATCTATACACACCTAGTTGCAGTATTGTTTCAATAATATTTTCAATTAATAGAAACAAGAAAGTGAAATCCTCATATCTGTGTTATTTTCAACAAACAACTTATTCCAAGGGGAGGCCTGGGCCATCACAAAGTTTCCCTCCCTTTAATGAACTATTAAAAAAGACACAACAAGCTACACTTAGGTCCTGACTGTGCTATTGACTGTATGGTTCAAATAAATGGTAGCTAGTGTAGCTTTCCATTAAGTGTAGAAAATTCTTACATCAAATAGATAATGATATTCATAACCAGTGAAGAAAGGATATGGATCGGTAAACAAGTGCTTGGAATACTCTCCCTCACCAGAGGGGGAATTTGTAGTCCTCCCTAAGAGATATTCCATGTAACATGCCCTGAACAAGCCAAATTAGTTGAACAAGACAAAGTTTGTGAGTAATCTTGGAGGGGGTTTTTGTGTTTCTTCCTACATTTCTAAGTAGCAAAATGCTGCCTTTTCATTGTTGCATTGCTGCATCCTGTTATGCCTGCAGCTCTCTTTAGAGTGCAGGTTCAGAATACAGTGTAATTTATTACTGAGCCATTCTTGCAGCTTTTGCTCAAAAAGTGTATGTGTGTGGGAGTAGCATAAACTGCAGCTGGTTGTCTTTATATTTCCACCATTATTGCTGCTGACTGGCAAGAAGGAAGAAGATGTACATGAGCAACATTCGGTTTTCTGTAATACTGCTGTACAGGAGATTGAGAGGTTAACTTGGTGGACAACTTCTAATTTCAACAAAACCATGGAGAACATCAGCAGTAGGCTGAATTTGTCTTTCATTGCTAATATTTTGCTGTTATACTTTATCAGAAGTATAGAACATTAATTTTCTTTTTCATTGGTGTTATAAAATGTTATATCACCAAAGAACCTAAGTGAGTCCAGAAATTTATGGGAAAAATCATTAATTTCACAGTGCTGCTGCTTTTAAATAAACAAACAGAAAACCAATTCAAGCAGTTCTAGGATAAGCCCCTTCCCCTCATCCTCCCTCTTGTCCTGCTGCCATAAGTGTGTTGTGGATGAAAACTTTCCATGTGACCCAAAATGGCAGAGGCTTTGATATTTTCAACATTCTGTATCAGTTTATAATGGAAATGCTTTTTCTGCATAGTACAAGTATCTGAACATTGAGAGGCCAGTCAGCAAAAATCCCTGTCATCTGGGATGATTGGGATCTTTCAGTGTGTAAGCCTTCTTCCTGACTCTTCGGGCAGTTTCAGATATGTCTCACTGCTATGCCCACGGTGATCAGATACTTCTGAAATTCACTCACTGTGTGCAGCAAAACACAGAGGCTAAGTACCAGCCAACTTCAAAGAGGAAAATAGTTTATTTTCTGCAACTGATGCTTTCCCCAGCTGTCTCCTGCCTGTTCTCATCACTGCCTTCCCGGACTGCACTGTCCATCCCTGGTCCTGTCCAAAGCTTACCTCATGCTGAAGTCAGCAGAGCTGGGCAGGGTGATGGAGAGGAGAATTCATCTGCGTTACTGAACCGCATGTCACAGCACACAGCTAAGAGTTCATTCCCAGTTATTTCTGCTAATTGCTCTCGAGTGCATCTTTGTATCATCATGGAGACAGGCAACCTTGCTTAGGGAAACCTGAGACTTATTAGTCATTCAAAGTGATCAACGTTATGTTTGACCCCTGGCTTTGTAGTTTTATTTTTGTGACTCTGCATGGAAACTGTCTAAGCTGAGTAACAACACTGTCAAGCTGTGGACCTGTGTAAAACATGACCCCCTTACCTCCATATCCAAAGACTGCCTGCTCCAACAGTGAGTTAGACATTAAAATGCACATCAGTTTCGCTGTTCAGAGTGTGTATTTAATCAGCAGACCTATTATCAGGCTATTATCAGGTTCTCGTATCATCTTATTATAGCTTCATTTTGCCTGTTTGCACTTCTGATGATCAGAAAACACAGTGAAGCTAAGAGCTTAGCTTACTGCAGGCACAGCCAGTCCTTCAGCTGACCATAGGTTTGGTCACTGGGCCTGTTTCCTTTCTACTTCAAGAAAAGGACACATCTTTAGGAAGCTATGATACTTTTATTTGAAGTGAAAAAACATATTCTTAGTTATGAGACAAAAATATCTTCTTTGAACTATAGTCCACTTCTTTGAAATATTACCCACTTGTCTCTGATTTTCTGAGAACCTTTAGGTAGTCTTGGTTTTCTCAGTTATTTCTAGTGTTGCCATCCACTATGCAGCAGACGACACATGACACATTCCCGCTGGAGGCATTTAACACCTTTGCAATAGCACTAGAAGGAGTAAGCACCCAGCTTTTCTCTTGCCAGGGCCTGGTAAAATGTGTTGAGAAGGCAGTTTAACTGTTGAAGATTAGCACTTCAATGTGCAAAACTCAGAAGATTGAAAGGTCGAGAATTTGCAGGACCATTCACTAACACTGTAGCAACATAAAGGTGAAAATGTTAGGAATATGGGAAGAGGGTCCTGATGTTTTGTGTAGTAGGGATTTCAGTCACTGGAGGCTGACAATTCCTCATATAGGAGTAAAAGCAAAGGCAGAAGGATTTCTCTTGATTATTGTCAGAGCACATCTGTGGTAATGCTTCAGGAAAAAATGTCATGACAAAATATGCCTTTCTCCATTTAGTTCATGCTTGGAACAGAAATAACTACTGTGTTGGCTTTGCCTAGCAATTAGATGTACAGAATTTAAGAAAACTGACCTGTTTTGGAGGTTGCTACTTGTGAGCTGAAAAGGCTAGGAGCATTGCAATATGAGCAGGTAAAGTTTAAATGTTATTGTTTTTAATAATTCTAGAAGCTGCTTAGTGTAGTATTAGTCATCAGCTTTAGATTCTCTTTCTCCTTTCCTGGTTAAAGTTTTGTTTAATGTCCTTTTCTGCTCATCACATTTTCTTGTCCCAGACACTAACAGTTCCTCAAATTCCATTGACATTTCTTTCAAAATCCACCTTGTCTCTCTCCACATACTCATTTGAAGAGCATTTTTTGCTATGACTGCAATCTATTCTAATCAGGCTTATTTTCCAATTTCTACTTTCTACTGAAATCCACGCAGGTGTTACAAAAGCATATTTTTCACTCTTTCTCTACCATACTTTTCACTCTTTCTCACTAGTAAATCTCTCACTAGATTTCTTCACAAGATCTACACAGGCCTATTGAAAGCATCTGATTACATTCTCTTCCTATTTTGTCTCTGCTGCAAGTCCCAGGTTCCCACCCCGCTTAGTTTCTGCTAATGCTCAATTTCTGCTAATTGTTCCTCTTGTTTGCTGTCACTTTTACTTTAGCCCGCTCTCCTGTATCTCCCACAGTTGCTTATCTCCCTTATCAGACTCTTTTTCCTGGGGTGACTCCGGCCCCAGTTTTTCCTGCAGGGGCAGGAGAGGTCTCTGCACATCAGCACCCATTATTGCCTGCATTTTGATAACATCATGGGCCAGATAAGAAATCACTAAGTTGAATGAGATAAACTTACTAAAAGAAAGCCTGTCTCAAGTCCAGGTCTCAGTAAACATTTTGGAACCCTCTAAAAGCTATGGCATAGAAAAACTTTCAGCTCCTTCCATCACAGTTTTGATCACTAACGGCAACAAATTATTTCTGTGTTGTCTTTGCTTGAACTACTGGAATTCATAGTTATAATTATAACTCAGTTTTTGCAAATACTACAAAGTTGAATAATCAGTGAAATAACACTATGTATGGGTGTTTATGTGTAGATACTTAAACATTTCTGGACTGTTCATTTTGTGAATTACCTACACAAACAATTTGACCGGCTCTACAGTACTTTCTTTTACTATAGAGCCTAATTTATTTAAGCTGCTGCAGGACAACACTGCTTTATTCTCTGCAGACAACTTTATTCTTTGTCTTGTTGTTTTTATTGTTCCACTGGTAGTGAATAAAAGGCTGCATCTGTTCCTCAGGAAGGACTTAATCCAAAGCTTATTGAATGCATTGGAAGAGTCTCCACTGGGCTTTGGATCAAGCTCTTTAGTTCACAAACAAATGCTTTTTGTGAGAATATGCTATTGAAGTATTGTATAGAAGAGTTGCAGAGGTTCCCTATTTCTAAAATAATGACTGCTCTTTAAATCTTTTTTGCTACGCCGGCTCTATCACAGGAACAATACGCAACTGTACATAATTGTTGCAGTACTGTAGTCCATGTTTATCATGCCCCACCAGTTAATGTAAGTGTAGAATATGTAATGCTGTGGTAACAAGTGCTGCTATATTGATATGGCTCTTCCTATGGAGACAGTAATTTGAAAAATATATAGAGATTCACTTACTGGCCTGAGGATGATCTGGCTCAATCAGGCAAGCTGGACATGGCAAAACATCTATGAGGACTGCCTTGTATTGGTGTTATTGATGAAGCTGAGTAGAAAGAGGGGTTTGTAGAACAAAAGAGGGATACTACTGAATTTTTTTCTACCCTTAGGAAAAGGAGAAGACTGAAAAGAGTCACAAAGGGGAAGTCACAATAGGGGAAAGAAACAGGGGCTATTGTGGACACGGGTACAATCAGACAAAGATAAGGCAGGAGGAATCAAAGCAGAAACACTAGCTGAAATAAGACTGTAAAGAACTTTAAGTGAAACTTTACAGCTCCAGATTTGCAATGACTGTATTTTCGGCAAGGAGGGAAGATCCATGAGTTGGTTATGCAGTGGAATTCCTGAAAGCTGCAATAAAATAGATTTTTTCCTGACAATACTACAGGTACTGAATGCTTATTTGGATTTCTTGTGAAAGGAAACTAACAATTCCCGTGCATTGAAGAGAACATGAGGCCAGAGAAATTTGCCTGTTTTTTCAACTGCAGAGTAGAGTAACTTTTTCACGTGGGTGTAGATTACAGAAACAGTTACTGCTGAATATTATTTCAGTGACAGAGCTGCTTGCAGTAAAACACACTATACTGTGTGGTAAGTGCTTGCAGGGTTGCTTGCACACGTAGTTGGTACGCTGATGGTGACTCAGACAGTTTATGGAGCCAATACTAAAACATTACTCACTCAAGGAGTCACATTTAAACCAATGAGATTACTCATGTAGTGAGTGGCTGATGGAGATCTTGCCAAGCTATTCCACCACATAATAGATGTGTGGAAATGAGCCTGTAAATCAGGTGAATAACTTCAGAAAGGAATTTTTAAGTTCATTCTATGTATGAACTTTTTCTATTTCAACTCCTTAACCACAGCTGAGGTCCTATTATGTTTTGCCAGCTCCCACTAACAGGCAGTCCCTATCCTAAAACTCATCAACTCATATCGACAAATAAGGGAAAGTGACTTGCCTTCAGTCACATCACAAGTCAACAGCAATGACAGGAATAGAACAGGGATCTCCAGTCAATTCTTTTCCAGCAGCTCCCTGCCTCTGTAATTCACAACATTTAATCCCTGAACTGAATATAAAGCATTTATGAATGTGACCCTTAAATTTCCTACAGCTCTTCTGCTAACTGTCTGGTGGATCTCTGCATTCATTAGCTTTATAAATGCACAGAGAATACACTGAAGTACCATTTCCATCTCACACACATCGTTACAAGCTAGTGAATTCCCTCATCCAGCTCATCCCCATGTTTTTCTTCAGTCAGAGAAATAACCAGAACCACAAGAAAAGGGAAATTATTCTAATCACAACATTTCAGACATCCAGCCTAAGACACTTAAAAATCTGCATGCCAAGCAAAACTAATTTTTCATATTCAGTAGAATTCAGTGTGGAGGCTACCATATCAAGCATCACCTTTCAGGACTGCATTTCATTTAATAAATGTTATAAAAGTGCCTGGCATATTCAGCATCATTACCACAGTATTTTCCTTCCTTTCTTTGTTCTGCACTGCTCTCAGCACCTTTTAGAGTTCATAGAGAACATGAATAGAGTGCTGGGCTGTAAAGAGGAACCTGAAAAAAATTATAATAGGAAGAGGTAACCTCTTTGAATTATTCTCCATTTGAAGGTCTACTGCATAACAATAAAAAAAACTGCCTCACTGAAACTAGGCTCTCCTGTACTGACAAGGTCCAAAAGCAGAGTAACTCCTCTGTCTCCTGAATAAAGGAGGAGCAGCAGATATTGATACAGCTTCACTCTTTTCACTCCCTATTTTTCTCTCCTCTCCTCCAAACATCTTTGTCTTTAATTTCCTTCTCTTTATCTCCCTATCCTGAGCTGCCCTGTGTCTCTTCCCCTTTCTAACTCCGGGCACTCTTTGTTGGCAATGGTTCCATCCTCTTTCTGTCCATGGAAGAGCACACATCTGTACAGAGGCAGATTGCAAACTAGGTCAGTTTATATGGCAGAGATAAAAAGAGCAGGAATAAAAGCCTTTTTGTATAATAACAAGGTCTCAGACAAGCACATGGCCCAGTTGTCAGAGGCCTTGAGCATCTGCTGTTGCCACTGGCTTCAGCAGCACTAGTCTTCATGTCTACAGGCTGCAGAAGTAGAAAAGCATCCTCAGTTTTGCCGTCCCCTGCAAGCGAAGTTCAGATACACAGTCGCAGCTCCTTGATGTTCTCCAAGACGCCACATTAATCTCAGGATCTTTCTTTGTCAATTTTTCCAACATGTTCAGCACAGTCTTGGGATGTAAATTGGTCAGTCATTGGAGGAGGAATGAAGTGATACTGGGTATAACACCTTTTTAGTTGACAAACACATAAAACAGGCCTGAAATAGAATGACAAGTGAGGAACTGTCATGTGAGTGTTAAAAATAACTATCTTTCTTGACAAATATTTGGTTAATGCAGCTATCATTATATTCTTCCTCCTTTCAGAGTTTTTAGGACAGTACCAACTGATCTTGCAATTCATTATTTAGGTAAAGGTATTTTAACATTACAGTAAAAGTAAAGGAAGACTGCACTCTGGCAAAGATTAATTGCTCCTTTCTGCTACCTGCAGCTCTCTGTAATGCTGTAAAAAAATTACAGAGCATTAACTGCATCAGTCTCATTTGTGATATTGCTTTACCTAATGGAAGAAAATCTGTGCTGCAGTCACATGCATCAGTCCAATCTTGTATGAGTCCAGAAAGCAGAAAAGGAGCAGAAGGTAATTGTTGGAATAATAAGATAGAGGAAGAGGAGCTCTAAAATTCCCTGTTTGACAATGTACCATCATTGGTTTCCACAGAGTTTCCTCCACAGTCCACTACTGCCAGTCTCCAAAACATGGGACTCTTAGGAAGCATGATACTTGACAATGCTTATTTTAATTATGATTCTGAGGCCTGGAGGGGACTTTTCTGCATGGATCTGAAGGTTTCCACGAGCGAAAATCACTAATTTATTTCCCTTCGTCCCTTTCAATAACTGCCTTACTCTATTTCTAGCAGCTGAAGTTTCTAAAAAACAAATAAAGGGTGGTCAGACCTGTGAAACATACAAAAAGCATGCAACCCCCATGCTCCTTTTCCTATTTCCTCCATATCCCCATATTGCCATTTGGATGGCATGCCTACCTGTGAGAGTACAGACTCTGATGACTGCAGGGCAGGATCAGCAATGCATGTCCATGCACAGGTGCAGCTTTCCTTTGCTCCCTGTCTGTCTCTGCAAACAGGCTTAATGAGGACGCATTGTGATTCCAGCACCTTATCCTAGAAGGACAGAGGCTAGGAGTCCTGTCTTTGGGCAGATAACTGCATTGCAGACATTCCTGGGGACATTCCTAGATGGTGCAGCTGAAACACCCCTGTTCAGAGCTGATCTCTCTTCCTCCTTCCTGTGCCTCATGCTAGTGGCAAGTAAAAAATGTTCATTAAAAAGCCCATCCTTTGTCCAGAGAATTTACAGTCTGAGAAACAGAAAACAGATGGCAGCCAGTAGGGAGAATGACAGACAGTTCCCTGGTCAAAGACCTTGGTGGGGTTTTGTCTGTACCATACTCTTGCATGTTTTTAGACACATACATTTGCAAAGAGGGTTGTGGCCAGGTGTAGTTGATTATTAGGATAGCTTCTTACTTACAATTATAGCACCAGCTTACATGTCTGCACTTACATGTGTACGACTCAGTTTCCTTATTCCATTACTTTTTATTACAAATCATTTTCGTTATCACACTGTGTTCAGGTAGCAACCATGCCTCTGTGTGAGCATCTGTGTCCTTGAGTTCTCAACAGAGAACGCAGCAGCTGAACTATCAGCAGCAGCATGTAACCTCCCATTTAAAACACTGGCAACTGAAGAGTGGAAGGTGGAAAATGTGACACTTAACTTCAATACAGACTGAAGAGCTAGAGGTTTGCAAACCTCATGCCTGTACTGTCCAAATACAGAGATGCTAATTGGGTTAGAACTAAAGGACACTTAGTGCAATCTATCTGAGAAGAATCAACATTGCTGCTGTAAAGCCCTGCCTTAAACAAACCTTTTGGAGGTCTCTGAAAAGGTCAACAAAAACGTGGATAAGGGTGATCTAATTTCCATATCAGACTGGGTGTTTAAAAGGTTCTTGACAAAGGCTTTTAAGGAGACTAAGCAGAGAAAACAACAGGAGGGAAAGCCATGGTATAGCTCGGTAATTGCTTAGAAGATAAAATTCAAAGTACACGAATAAATCAGCAGTTCTCACAATGGAGGGAGGTGCTGGATGGTATAGAGTTCTGCAACATTCAGTGCTGCAATGTGTGTTGTTCAATGTACTCATGCCTTTCCTGGGAATGGAGTCAAATAGCAAAGTTCATCAAAATTAATTTATTTGGCAGTGGTAAGAGGAAAGATTGTGAAGAATTATACCTGGACATTATGAGACTGAATGTTAAATATCAGATATCCAGTAAAGGTGAATGTAAAATAACACACATGGACAAACAGTCATTGAAAATGGTGGGCTCCGAGCTGGCATGAGTAAAGTCTCAGGGTTATGACAGGCCATAGAAACATCACCTCCTGTGCTCAGATGATCCTCATGAAGTATTGTCAAGGAAAAACATCATTGTGCCACTGTATGAATCCGTGCTTTGATCACATCTTAAATCTTGTGTATTTCTTCAACTCAAATTTAGATCTGTTAGATCAGGGTCATGCTTGGGAGTGCAACAAGGATGATAAGAGGTACAGAACAGTCTGTGGACAAAGGTCCCCGTGAGAGCAACCCGCAGCTCCTCAGCCAGGAAATGTAATGATGTACAGAGATTACTGTGGAGATCTACAAACCCACGAGCACGTCTAAGAGAGGGTTAATTCTTCCCGTCTCCAGCTTAAAGAAAGGGTTAGTTGTTCCTCATCTCCAGCACAGGAGCTGAGGGGATAATTGAGCTGGTATTGAAACAAAAAATAAAAGGCAGAGCTTCTTCACAGGAAGAATAGCAGACCAATGGGAATCCTTGCAAGCATATTTGGGATCCAGGCAACATTGAAGAAGTCCGGGACAGCAGTACTACCTATTAAAAAAAAAAAAAAAAAAAAAAAAAAAGAGAGAGAGAGAGGGAAAAGAGGAAAAAAAATAAAGAAAATCAAGTCAAAACCGAACAAAAAGAAAACAGCCCGAAACCCGCGGCTTGGAAACCCGCGGCTTGGAAACCCCCGGAGCTGGCGGCGGAGCGAAGCTCCCGCCCTGCGCACTCCCGGGAGGCGAGCCGCGGGGCCGCGTTCCTTTCCTTCTCGACGGGGCTCGGCCCCCCCGGTCCCGGCTCCCTCCCCTCCCGCCCGCCGCGGACACCGTAACAGGAGAGGCTCGCAGGCGGAGGGTAACCCGAGCGCGGCAGGGCGGGGGCCGCTCGGAGCCTCCGCACGGAGCGCTTCGCCCCGCGGGCCGGGACGGGACGGGACGGGCGCGACGGGACGAGGCGGGGCGGAGCGGAGCGGGACGAGGCGGGCGGCGGCTTTGCCCCCCTCTTTCGGCGTCGGCGAAGGGGGCGGGCGGGGAGGGAAGTGGGGAGGAGGAAGAGGAGGAGGAAGAGGAGGAGGAAGGGGGACCCGACGTGCCGGGGCTGCGCGCGGAGCTGGGCGCGCACGCTGCGAGCCGGAGGAGCGGGAGCGGTTTGGATAAGGTATCTCCGAGCGCCGGGATGCGCGTGTCCGCGCGGCGTCTGTCTGTCTGTCTGTCTGTCTGCCTGTCTGCCTGTCTGTCTGCCTGTGTATGTGTGTGTGTGTGTGTGAGAGAGAGAGAGAGCGCGGCTCCCGGCGCGGAGGAAAGGGAGGCGGCGGTGGCTGCGGCGTCGGCGAGCTGGCCCTCGGCGGGTTGCGAGCGGGAGAGGGGGGATACGCAGGACAAGGCGGGGGAGGTGAGGGTCTGTCGGCAGAGCTGCGAGGAGGGGCAGGGGAAAAGCGAGATGGGAAGATGGAATCGCGGGGAGGGAGAGAGGAGACGAGGAAAGGAGAATGCAGATGCGCGGAGAGGAAGGGAAGAGGCCAGGAGGAAAGAGGGGATGCCGAAGGGGGACAATTCCAGCCTTGCCATCGGCAGTCCTGCGGGATCTCCCGGCCCGGGCGGACGGGCGGGAGCTCCCCGGAGCGGGGGCCGCGGACACAGCGCCGGGTCCGTGCCCGCATCCCCGCGGTGTCCGCAGGCTGGGGCGGCTCAGCTCGCCGGGGGCTCTGCCGCCCTCCGGGGCCGCCGCCGTGCCCGGGAGACGGGCGGGCTGTGGGCACGGAGCGGGCGTGGGGAGGGGGCTCAGCAAGAGCCTGAGAAACCCGTGACGTAATTATTTTTTAATCAGCATGTGTTTTTTATGGCGATCTCACATTTTCCTGGACTCCCTTTTTTGAACAGAAAATCCCCTGTATCTTTGTTCCAAGTATTTCTATTTTTAGATTCCTCTGTAACAGCAAAGCGAGTTCATGAGTTTTAAGTATTTTTTTTTCTTTTTTGTTTGGCCTCTGCTGAGGACCACTGCAGTGTAAACTTCCGAAACATTGGTGTCTCTTTGAAAAAAAGTTATTGAAATTATTACTGAGGTGAGCAGGCCGGCAGCTATTGTGGGTATACCAGTGTTTGAGTTCCTGATGCCATTAATCATTAGCCTTAAAGAGCAGTCATCACACTGAAGTTAGGTTTTTATCTTATGATGAATTGCCTGTCAGGTCCCAGAAGATATACATTAGGTGCAAGTACCAGCCTGCTGGTAGAAGAGACAGAGCATATACCCCCAGTTGTGATTTTACCAATGAAATAAACTTGTTTTCTTATTATAAGTGGTGATTAACAGTTCGACGTTGTAATGATATTCTCTGATTCTAGCATTGTCTCATAGCTCTGGTATGTCAATTTGTATTCATGCTGTGTAAGTGTTTTGCAGAGGTTTTGCCTATCTGGCAGGGATTTATTTCAATTTCACAATTACGTTTTCTGATCTCAGCAGCCTCAGGAACCCAAAGAAGTTGTGTATGTATATATCAGCATCTGTTACAGTGTGTGACTTTTTTTTTCCCTAAGAAATGCAAGTTTTCTCATGTCTTCAGATCACAGTTTTTATGTCTCTGAACACAGCAGAAGTTACAGCTGAAATTGTGTTCATTTAAGTGTATTCATTGCAAGCATTTCTGACCACTCAGTATTAAGTGTTTTTTATCTATTGATCTTCATTTTATATTTGAATGCCAGTCCATTTGCTGCCCTGCTGTAGCCTCTGCCAAAATAAGTGTTGAGAAATCTAAAATGTTACATAGAGATACTGGCTTTTGAGACCCGATCTCTTGTTTTTGTATTAGTTTTCCTAGCTGTACAAAGAGTACAAGTCCCAGGTGAGCTCTTAAGTAAATTAAGCCATATTTATAGATATTTTGTAATAGCGCCAGTAAAAAATAGGTCTTGTGGCCACTGATGGTTATTTCTCTTCATTGTGGATGTGCAGCTTCTGTACAAGGGATGTGTGCAGTCCTTTTAAATTACTCCAAACTCCTGTTGACTTCAGCCACAGTTTTGGCTAAGTTGAGAACACAGGATTGTATGACTTGCAGAGTGAAAAATACAGCCAGCAGAATCCTGAGCAGTTTGATGTATACTTTGATCATAAGATAATTTGATTCATGCCTGGTTTGTCTTGTCTAAACCGCAAAATTCACTTTTGCTACTGGAAACACCTGCTGATTTAGCAACTGCTATTGATACTCCATTTATAGCAAGACAAGAAGAGCTACATAAAGCATCATCCAGAACTGTCCCTATTGTCACTATTCACAGTGTGATTTTTCTCTCGTTCATGTGCTGCTGTACTGATTCTCAGGCAGTTCTGACTTCAGCTGATGGGCAGTACATTTTTGGTTGTGGGATAAAGAGGGTTGTTCAAGCTACCAAATGGTCTCTTTCTTCCTCCTACCCCCCTTTAAAAATAAAAAACTGTGGCAGCTGTCTCTTCGAGCAGGCTGTGCTGAAGGGGCAGATCTTTGTTCTCATGTGTGCCCTGTTTCTTGGATGGCTAGAGTTCAGCCTGAATTCTGTGTAATTCTGATACAATTTTCATTGCCTGTTTCCCGTTTTTAGGCGGATTTTTTTTTTTTTATTATTTGTTTCAATGCCAAAACTTAATGAAGGTTCCATAGGAAATTCTGGACAGATAATTCATTGAGGAAAAGTCTTTTCCAATACTCCCACGCGCTAGGACCAAGTCCATTGAAGTTGATGTAGATAGGCTTGGCATTCAAATTACTGTGGAAAAAAAAAGCTGGCCTATTAATTGATGATGATGCCAGCTTGCCTAAATATTGCATTGGTCCTGTAGAGGAATGTTCTTAATTTGATTGCTGACCTAGACCACTAGAGTGCAGTTTTATAAAATTAGGCTTAATTTTGAAATATAGCAGCAGCACTGAATGAATGCCAACAGATGCAGTTATATCTATAATTTATGTTTTCTTTGAGCCATATGTCAAAGTGGTGCTGTTTTTCTTCTACATCTCCAAAATTTTAAGTCTTATCTGCTGAACTAACTGTAAGACTTTGGCATGCATTGCTCTGGTAAATTAGCAAAGTCCATAATCTTTGAACTCTCCTATCTGGGATTCTTCTGCTGCTAAGAATGCATTTCACAGTACAGCTTGATAGGGAGGGATGTGGAGAATGATTCTGCTTGTTAGTCTCCAGTGAGGAAGCAAACCTTGCACTCTTCCTCTTGGGGTAGGCCAGTTAGGGATAGTTTCCATCTCAGCCGTCTGACAAGGACAGATGTGCAGTTGTAGTTGGTAACATTAACTATCCCATATTATGCCAAATGGGAAAGATTTTTACACAGTCAGATTGGGAATTTTGGGGGTTTTAAAATACCTTATGGTAACCAGTCATCATAGTCATTGAAGTTGACTGCAGGAATCCAGATATTGATTAGGATGATGGCATCTCAAGGCCCTTGCAGTATTTTCTCTCATCAGTTAAGAGTCATGGTTATTCAGTACTGAAATGTGTACAAAGTTTTAAAAAATACATGTCGCACACAACAACTTCAGGAGATCACATATGTATCTTACTCCATCCCGAAAAACAAGTGTGAGTCATCAGTGCCAAAGTTTTTCACCTGTACAACAGAATTCTTGTTTCTTCTTCTCTACATTGGACAGTCTTCAGGATTTTTCCATAATTTTCACTCATACTCACTAAGTTGAAACTGTAATTTCAGCTGCTACTGCAGGCTTGTTTCCCAAATAATAACATAGACAGCGCTTGGCTTTTCTGGTATTATGACAGAATTAACAAAAAAGAGGATACATTTTTTCATATTAAAATTCTGGGTTATCAGCACAAATTGTTGTTCTTACTTTTGATGGGGAATAACCTTCATTAATCCATTATAACTGTAAATCATGCTGTCCTTAATTTTAAAAATAGATTGTTTTATTTAAGTTTATAATTAATGAGAGTTCAAAGTTCACTTTTTGTTTATTTGATGATGGTAAGATACTGGATTTCCAGGACAAAACTGTATCCTCAGAATAATTCCTCAGAAATGTTATTAAAATACTGTATTGTAACAAGACTCAAGTGTTGCATTGCTCAGTGTGAGACTTATATGCAGTGTAGTGTGAAAGTGAGAGTTTTCCCTAGGTATTATATTGGCAGAGAATTACTTATTTAATCCCTTATTAATAAGAGAAAAACAATATTGTATTTAAAATAAATCAGATTTCCTTCAAAACATGTCTACATATGGTTAGGAATATTGCTTTAAAAGACATGCACAAGCTCTAGGGAAAACTTTGGTATGTGCTACTGAATCATGAAAGTGTATTCTGTTCATTTTGGAATTTTCTTCCATCTTTATTTAATTGACTAAAGAGATGAATCATGATCCAGGGGGAAAGAATGCTTCCAAAGCTCTGGAGTTTTTTTTCTCTAGAATCTGTTGGTTGCAATAATTTCTTTTGGGGCTCTGGGTATCATAATTTTCCTGTTCTTCTGTGTTTCTGGATTTAAAAGGGGAAAAGAGCAGAAAACTGTCTGTATCGATTACTAAAGTCACATCACCGTATGTACCTCAGAAGGGAAGGGTTCTCTGTGTTTTACCAGCTTTATTCTATATGTTTTTGTGTTATTTTATGCAACATCTGTTAGTATAATTCATGCATGAATCAGGAAAAGTTTTTAAGGGTGTAGTGGGTGTAGCACAGGCAGGGAATGGTGACTTTTATGCATCTCATTTAGTCCCTTTCTAGCCACTAAAGTTGACCACTTCAACAAAATAGTGCAAAAAAAAAAATCTCCTGTCATATTAATTTTCAAATACCTTTAAACTGGTGGCACATTAGGATTATACTCACTTAAACACAGA
Organism: Melospiza melodia melodia; assembly: GCF_035770615.1. Classification (NCBI taxonomy): domain Eukaryota; kingdom Metazoa; phylum Chordata; class Aves; order Passeriformes; family Passerellidae; genus Melospiza; species Melospiza melodia. The sequence goes on along the minus strand of NC_086226.1, from coordinate 69,985,756 downwards.
CACACACACACCCCAAAATAAACAAGCAAACAAAACCAGCCAAGCAGATAAATAAACACCACCAAACCCACAAACACCACTGCTTCAATCACTGAGTTACTGAGTCGTTATGACTGTGCCTGGGTGCAGATGCACCTGAGGACAGGTGGAGCTTCCTTCCTAACAGTTCTTCCCAGGGACTGATACTTGAGAACAGGGATCTTATTTTTTAACCATTAAACCCAAGAATTCTAGTGGGCATCTTATGCCTCGTGTTCTGGGACAGTGACACCAGCGTTGAGTTGAGCTTTATAACAGCCATTTTTTCCCCAACACTCCAGGGAAAAATACAGCTCCATCTGTATACATGCTTGGAGTGCCCTATTTCTGTATCTCATTGAATGTGGAGCAAGTTTAGTAGTGCCAAGTGCGAAGAACTCCCTGACAGAGCTGCTAATATACAAACAAGATCCACCCATGTTTGAAAAAGCTTCACTTTTAAGGAGTTCCCTTCCCTTTTTTTTTCCTGATCGCTCTTCTAGGGCAGGTTTCAGGAAGATGACAGACCAGAAAAAGGAATGAGATGAAATTTACACCTGTATTAGCATCCTGCACCAAACTCTACTGGCAAACTAATTAAATAGATTAACTTATATAAATAAAGCTTGCAGAAGTAAAGCAGTAAAGATTGTTTTTGTTAAAGTTGGTGAGTTGGTTTGTACAGATCTTTTGTCTCTAATTCTGTTCTGTTAGGAGTGTGTCACAGTACTCCTGTAGCCTTGTGAGTAAGACAGTGTGAAGCCAATCTCAAACCTTTAAATATTATTCTATCAGCTTTCCTCAGAAATAGGTCATTTATTTCCAATTTTAGAGTTCCCTATTAGCTGCTGCCCTGCCCCAAGAGTGAGCGCAAGAAGAGGTTTTTGCTGGCAGTGCTCTTGAGAACCCTCATGCTGGTGTGGGAACTACTGTCAATAAACCCAGAGGGTCATTTAACCTGATTTTAAAACTTTTAAGTATATGCAAGGTGAAGAAACCGTTGTGGCTTGTGCCATGGTTTGTTGTTCTGACTGTCCCTATGTTTTTAAGACGCGTTTCACTGGCACAGCTTGCTTGCACTTATGAGAGGGTGACTATGGCCAAAATATCAAGGAAGATCTGGAGGACCAAGTGCTTTAGTGGGAAATGTAGCCATGAGAATTCAAACACATTCAGGCCTCAACACCATGTTGTTTCACACAAGGTGGGGCTGAGACAGGGACACACCAGGGCAGGTTCCCAGCAGAATTGTTCTGGCAGGGCTTGGCTGAGCTCAGCAGAGCAGAGACTGATCCAATTCTTCCTTGTTCCATGCTCCTGCTGCTGGTTGTGATCATTAAAAAGAGAAATTGTTAGCCAAAGTTACGGTCTGACTTTTCCATTTTATTGCGTATTTTCAGTATTTTAATAGAGTCGTATATTCATTTAGTTTGGAAAAGGCCCTTAGAACAACAATGAGAATTCTGTATTTTTCTGTTGTGAAAGCGGTACATATAATGAACACACTGGTCAGTCTATCACTGCAAACTGGCTTAATCAAACCAACCATTTTGATACTTTAGTCAGATCTAAAGAGTAGTGCAGAAGAACCTGTGCTGGCTTTAGATGCTGTTCTTTGATTTGATAAGTGCCTGAGCCTGTCCTGCATCCATTTGATGTTCCCAGTCTCCACAATGCTTCTATCACTACATTATAATGTGTACTTTCACTAACACTCTTCTGACTTTGGCTAACACTCTTCTGTTTCAATTCCTGGCTTTGTTTAATTTAAAATGTCAGAGACGTATTACCTTCCTCTTACATTACTGCCAATGAAAGCTTGTTCTTCCTCTCTGACTCTCAAATCCTTATGAGTCTCCTCTGAATCTCTGGTGAACCGCAGCTCTGAGGAAGGAGAGCAGCCGCCGCAGTTTTTGGGGAGTTCTTTAAATCTTGAAGTGTACTTTTTAAAAGAGGAACTAACATAGACTGAAGAAGTGCCCATTCACTTTCTGAAAATGAAACCTTTTAACAGCATTTTTGATGGGCACTCTGTCCTGTTGCCTCTTTGGCTTTCTAAAGTGATACATTTGTAAGGCCCAGGCTTATGCTCATTTTGATGTATAAAATGTGCTTTTCAACTTGGCTAATGAGAACAGAAGTGGCATAGCAAGCAGCTCAGAATGTGTATTGACAGACTTCTAGCAAATAGTTCTCACTTCAAATTAAAAATATCTTTTAATTAGTTGACATTTTTGGCATTTTGGGATATATTTTAAGCCCTTAAACTTCTTGAAAAATCTTTTTCCATCTAATTAACTCAGAGATAGCTCAGGTAATTTTGAAATTTCTAGGAGGCTCACCCTTAGGGGAAAAAAATCACATTTGGAGTTGTCACTGGAAAGCTGACAACAGCTACTGTCATATTTAGACAGTCCTGAAGCCAGTTTGTGATAAGATCAGCGCATAAGTGCCGGACTCTCCAGAATTTAGCTCTGAGTGGCAGTTAATTTCACTGACATTTTATTTATTTCTTGGTGCTGGGTGCTGGTGGTCAGCAGTAGAGTTGGATTTCAAATATTTGGTGACTGAGACAAACTAGCTTTCAGGATGAAGTGTGCTGAAAAGAAGAGATTAAAATAGAATTAATGTTTCTTGTGGGGAAATTCTTTGCTATTATCTTTTTGTCAGATGTCATTTTCAAATGAACTTCTGCTCTGAATAAAATGTTGTTAGGCTATTCTGACTGTCATTCATTCCCCAGGCTTTTCCATTATTCAGGGGTGTCGTGTATAGCAGCAACAGTTCAACAGCAAAATTGCTTTATTCTTCTCTGGTCCTAGTGGGATGTGGGGAAAACTCAGAAGTTCAGCTGTTGGGCACACCTTGCCTACTGTTCTTGTTGACTCTGGCAAGTCATCTTGCTGTATCTTACTGGCTTGAATGAGGAATGTGACTGCTGTGGAGAGCTGGGTAGGGTTTGTATTAAACTGTGTCCTGCTGGAGACTTGTTTCCTTTCTGGAAGAAAAGGATGATAGGACTGTTCTCTTACATGCTCCAAGACTCTGTATTGTCCATGCTTTCTGAAGAGAAATCAAGCCAACTCCCTAAGTTCTTGGCAGAGTGAACTGTCAAAAAAGGGACTTTTCACACGGGATATAACCAACTGATCACTACCTGCCTGGGGTGTATGTCCTTGGGAGCAGAGGAGCATGTACATGGTGTTTCTAAGCATTCCCTTTCCCCTGTCTTCAGGATGTGTTTCTGCAGACAGGAACATAAAACTGGAATCCTGCAGGTGCAGATGGTAACGTGTGATTGTGTCTGTCATCATGTTAGATACTGGTAAGAAACCCAGAGGCAAAAAAGAAAAAGGTACATAAGTTTTGTCACATCAACTGCTCAGTTTCTATTAAAAATAGTGGTGAGCGTGAAAGAAAGTGAGAGGAGGTTACTTATGCTAGCATTCAGTAAATGGAGAGCAAGATTGCATTTAAAGCTGTGGCAAAGTTGCATTTGTCCTGAAGTGTTCATCTGCAGATGCAGTGGATCTGAGATAATGAAAGACTAAAGCACTTCTACCAATGTAACCTGTGCCATCTTTTCCTCTGTGTCAGTCAGCCTGTGACACATGGACAGCACTCATGCTGCATGCACTGCATGACCTCTGAAGAGCAGCAGGGCTGGGCTCCGGTTGAGCCCCGCTCAGTTTTGTCTTCTTTCATTGAAGAATTGGTTCTTCAACGTTCCACTCGTTGCAGATGGTGACACTTCTGCAGAAAATGGGAAACATCAGGCCAGGGTTCACTGCTCACACAAGCTTTTTGAGGGTTTGTATCTTCCAGGCACAGATAAAACTACTGGTGTAGACTAGGAGAGTCAACATTAAACATGTGAACACCATCACCTCTGCAGGTACTTACCGGCTCTTTGGCTGTGCATTCTTAAGTGGTGAGGATCTGGATCTTTAGTAGAATTGTAGCAGCAGGACACAGGGGTATCTTACAGATGGGGACTGACTCTGTAGTTAAAAGGCACATGTGTACCTGGGTGCTTTGTCCAATATCCCATTGGCATTAGTCATCTGACAGATGATGCATTGGGAAATGCATCATGCCATTTAAATTATCTTTCTAGCTGCTGGACCTAATGAATAATTTCCTTTGGAAACAAAAGGAAGGGGAATAAATGGAAAAAGGAGACACTGAACAATTTGCAGTTTTTATTGTGGCAAATGTGAGTTTGAAATAGTGTGCCTGACATCTTTAAAGAAGAAAAGGGGACCCAGTTTCAGACCAGGAGGACTTCAATTTGCTAGGCACAATGCCAAGATTTTATAGTGACTTGATTGTTTCGTTCCTCAAGAACATGACAGTAGGTTCCAGCAACAATAGACCTCCACTGTAGAGGGTCATGATCACAAAATTTCTCAGGTTCTTCCTAGTCAGGCCAGACCTCAGGCATTTTAAGAAGCTGGGCAGTATGGAAACAGGCCTGTGCTGCTCTGTTGCATTTCAGGTCTGGGACTAGATGCTGGGTGATACATTTTGTATTGGTTTGGTGAAACAGATTTTGTATGTATATTCTGTTGTTAGACACCAGTTAATTCATGCTATTGAACAATTTTTGAAATTTTCTAGTTAATTTGTATTTACTTTGATTATGGGGGCTTGATATGGAGCTTACCATAGATGATAGAAAAAATATCACGAGAGACTGAAGCCAAATTTTTCTCTTCTGCAGTTTTCAGGAATCAACAAAATCCTCTTTTACATAACTATACAGCAGCTTCTCTGATAACAAATTTGGGCTTGTTAACTGTAATTTTTTTTAAGCTTTAAAGTTTTAAAATGTGTCCTGGGCTGCAGAGTTAAAAACTGACAAAAATATTTAGATTCAGAGTGTATTATAAAGACCTGACAAGTCCGAAAGAAGGGCTTCTCTGGGTCTTTTGTTCTCGTTCAGGTGCTGAGGCTTATAACCTTTTCTGAAAAGCTCTGAAATAAGCTACTCGTCCTTCAAATCCTTCAAGCCAAAGGCCCAGCCTTGGCAGGAGAAGACCCTCTGATTTTCCTCTGTGCTAACAAACACAAATAACAGAGAAATATTTTGTTAGTCTCTCTCAGTGTTTCCCACACTCTGTGACAGCGTTGCCAGAGTTTCTTTGGTTTGGCTGTTAAAAGGGTAACAGCAAAAAACAGCTGTCCTGTGTCAGAGCAGGATGCTGGTTTTTGGAGATGTGTGATGGGAAGGAGATGGTGGGTAACATCACTGCCCTGGAGCACGCAGCTCTGCACAGGGATCTGACCATGCAAGTCACCTTGGCCAGGGCAATGGTATGGGCTCAGACCCTTGTTCAGTGGGAGGGGGCAGCTCTTACATTTTCTAGTCTGCGTTACATTTGCAATGTCTCTCTCACTAATGAATTTCTGAGCTTTTGTTCTGCAAAGCCCAGGTCTTCCCTCCACCTTTAGCCTGTTTCTTTTTTGCTTCTCTTCTTTTGGTGTTACATGAGGGGTTTTTCTAAGTGTTTGTTGGCACTGGGTGTCAAGAGCCTAATATAAGAGTAAAGTATACATATCCAAACTTTTTCCCAGCTCTGGTCACTTACTGTTTGATTTGTGCAAGGTTGAGAGGAAGGTTGAGTCATTTTCTTCAGGGAAGAGGTCTGAGTGTTCAGCTGATGCTGTCGTTTCTTTCTCACAGAGAGATGTGTGTTTAAAAAGCAGTGTGATGTGTGACAGTAGTGGTGGGAGCACACAGAAGAACTTGTCAGCTGAACCAAGTTCTCCTCCTGCCCGCTGTGCACCAGGGAGTCAGTAACTGCCTGAGCTGCTGGAGAGATGACAAAGACCTGGTGGTATGACGAAGTAAAAGACTGGATCCTTGTCACCATGACAGTCCTTATTCACTGCTCACATTGTGAGGCTACCAGGAAAGCCTTTTCCCGTTGCTGGTACTCCTGTATCTGCATTTTCAGCATCAGACAGGTATACATGGCGTGCATAACCCTCCTCCTGAACAGGAAGCCTTGAGGACACCTTGAAGGATACACCTTCCTGCAGGTCTCTTCCCAGAGTGCTGCTTCGCCTTTCCAAAAGATGGACTAGGAGCAGTGCCCTGGTTTTGGGCAGTAAAGCCCCAGGGCTGACACAAGCTTATACAGGGGTTGATTTAAGCAGCCAAAAGCACAATTCCTCCATGCCTTTGTGTTTCCTTCTAGAATATAACCTTCTCAAACAACTGTGTGTTACTGCATTAGTGTTGATTCTTTCAAAGCTCAGAGCTTTACATGGAAGAGCAGCAGTTGGCTTGTATTCCATCAGGAAAAGCTGCATCAGAAATAGTTTTCACTAGAGAAAAACTAGAAAACCTCTTAAAGAAATTACTAAGAGTAAAAGTTTAATTTTTGCTCTTGAATTCTTATTCTTGCCAGTTGCAGTATTGTTGCTGCAGACCAAATAGTTTATTCACAAGACCTGTAAACAAATAAAATTAAAAAGGTATCTACAAACTCTAGTTAGTCCCAGCATAAAGTGGGAATGCTGTCCATGTGCTGTTGTTCTTGTTGTGCTCGTGTCTTGTGTTTATACATTGCTTGAATCTTCTGTGAGCATTGTGTGGGTTCTTTTACTGAGATTGGTGGGATTTCTGATCTTATGTGACCATAGCTTTTGCCTTTCCTTTGCCTTGTTTTCTTTATAAAATTAAGTCAGCCTTCTGTGATTAAACTCATTGCATAGAAGGAAAAAATGTGAGATGTTTCCTGCAAACAATTGATGACAAACTCATTGTACTAAGCTTGCTAAAAAGGAACTTTTTTTTGGAAGGTGAGAATAAAGGAATTTCCTCCTCCACCCTTCTGTTGTTCAGCTGTGAACTGATATTGTTGAGAGGGAAAAAAGTTGCTTTAGTTTTCCTCAGGATATTATTATGTGATCTTAGTGAAAACTTTTAAAGGTACAGCTGTCACTGCAAAGGTTTCGGTTTCATGCAGAATTGAAAAATTAATTCCTGGTTTGTTTTTAGTTTAAAGCATAGTCAGTTCAGTTAATTTTCACAAAAGATATCCCTTTAAGAACGTTCAGAGATTCGCGGGGTTAACTTTACAGTTCAGTGAGAATGAAATCTCTTTTATGGCACTCTCTATGAAACAGTTTGATAATTACTCATCCTGCCTGACTGCCATTGAGGGAATGGGAAAAGGCTTTTTAAGGGTGGTAGTGGGGTAGGGTATATTCCATTTTTGTATTTATCAGGGAACATGCCTAAACTAGGGTTTGACATTATCCTCTTTTAGTTTGTGTTGAAGTCACTTTTATTGAAACACTTGCTCAGCATCAGGGTGTGAGTTCTGTGACGTCCTGTGCATGTATTTTACTTTATCAGACTGTAAGTAGGCTCACCTTCCCCTCTTTTCCTCATTCCTTGGGATCTCCTGTAGACCCAAGCTATTGCAGCAATGCAGATCCCAAGCTCTTGTTCTGCCATTTCTCTCAAAATTCAAATTGTCTTCAGTTTATTTCCCTGATGGTCTAGTTCCTGTTACCATTCAAGTGAAAGAGCAGGGATAGATTAATGCTGCTCTGAGTATTATTAATAGTTCTTCATTACATCCCTAATTAAGAATTAAAATAGGATTTAAGTAATTATATAAACCTGTTATAAGGTACAGTTTCTGTCCCAAAATCTCAAGTAGACAAAATAGAGAATAAAAACAGCAGATAGAGCTCATTGCTCAGTAGACAGCATTGCTACTGATAAACACCACAGAGCTCACAAGTGCTAGCAAAGAGCAAAATTACCTTGTCTCAGCATACTAGTTCCAGTAAAATTCAAACCTAAAACCTTTTCAATGGTTGTGGCTGAAGTTTCTACAGGTCTTTGTTTAACTCTAGGTAACATGCCTGAAGAGCAGAAAGATGTAACATGTGGGATAGGTCCTTAACTGCAGCCTCCTAGGTTAACTCTTACTTTTGTGGCTATGCTCTTAAAAGTCAGCTGTATCCCTGCCTGCAGGACCAGCCAGTCCCAGAAGATAAAAAGAAGCCTTCAAAGATTTGCAGCTTTTTTGTTTCCTCTTGCAGCACAGGACAATCAAGCATAATGCTTATTGCTTATTCAGACTTTTACATTGGTAAAATTAGGTATTCCTTGGCTCCTGGTGGAACAGGTATTCATAGTTTCAAACATATAGCCTTTTTGGTGATTCTGGACTTGCATTATTCTACCCCAAAATTGTCACAAGATGAAGCCTGGGAAATGGTTGAAGGAAAACAGTGAGGCAAAGGCAGGGTGAAAGGAAGCTCTTATGGTCTGAGGCTGGAATGATGTCAGGAAGAATAATTGTTTTGTACTCTTAATTGCTAGCTTTACTCATGCAGCCTGAATTGACATGGGTGGGGAGAATGTGGTGTGCCACATCTGCACTGACTCATGGGACAGTAGTCACCTGCCTGCCCCCTCAATTATTTTTGGCTTCCCGTGAAAGACTCAAGGATGACATAAGCAGGGAGAGTGAGATCCAAAGTCCTTCATTTTGTTAGCTTGGACTGTGGCTCTGTCACCAAATGTGGCGATAATGGAAGAAAAATGGGAGCTCAGGTTTTTTTTCTACTGTATGTGGAGCTGTGGTAAGGCAAGCTTTCACATGAGGCACATGGATAGCAGATGCCTCTCCAGAGGCACATGGATTGCAGATGACATAGAACTACCTTGTACTTGGTTCTTAGGCTTTCATAAAGCATGTCTGTTGTCTACCAGATGCTGTGATATGTTGAAGAGGCATTTAAAGAAGAATGGTACAATAAGTTCAAGGTGTTGGTTTTAGTATAGAAGTTTTAGGACATCACTTGTATCTTGCAAAAATATGAACATATGCGAGTAGAAACAACCAAAAGTTAGCCTTTTTTATATATGTTGTTTTTTCAAATTGGTGTGTTTGAGTTACCTTGTTTGCATGTGTTGTGGTTTAACCTCAGCCAGCAATCAGGCACAAGGCAGTCGTTCACTCATCCCCACACCAGTGGGGCTGAGGAGTGAATTGAAAGGATAAGAGCTGGAAAACTCATGGGTTGAGGTCAAAACCATTCAGTAAAGAAAGCAAAAGCCACACACACAAGCAAGCAAAACAAAACAAGGAATTATTTTACTGTGTCCTGTGGCAGGCATGTGTTCAGCCATCTCCAGGAGGGGAGAGCCCCATTATGCATAACAGTTACTTGCATAGACAAACACCATCATTCCAAATACTCCCTCCTTCCTCCCACCTTTATGAGCATGATGTCACATGGCCTGCAAATCCCTTTGTTCAGTTTGGGTCACCTGTCCCAGCTGTGTCTCCTCTCAGCTTCCTCACCAGCGTGCAAGAACAAAGAGCAGAAAAGGCCTTGGCTCTGTGTGAGCCCTGCTCAGCAATAATAAAAACATCTCTGCATTATCAGCCCTGTGTTCAGCACAGTACAAAATACAGCTCCATACCGGCCACTCTGAAGAAAGTTAATTCTGCCCCAGCCAAATGCAGCACAACAGTTCAACCAAAGTACACTATGTACTGAAGCAAGGGGATTTTGAGGCTGAATCAGACTCAGAAGATATAGCAAGAACAGTCTGGGGGGGGTTCCTGTAGATTTATTGAATTTCAAAGTAAGTTCCCTGTAGTTTCCTTGTTAGAGGCTAATTATCACAAAATGTGAATGGCTTTTTTTCTTGCACATATGACTTCCGTGTCAGCTCATCATCTTGATAAAGCAGACCTCATGAAGCAGATTTGCAAAGGGGTGTCCACATCAATGCAGCTCATTTCATATAGCTGTGTGTGTACAACTCAATTAATACTTAGGTGCCAGCCGTTGAGTACCAATGGTTCGTTTTAATTGAAGAAATGCAGATGAATATTTTTTATTTGAAAGCATGTGTGCATGGTACAGGGTTTTGTTTGGTCTTCAGAACACTCATGTAGTTGGAAAAGGTTGTATATGTCAAATATTTGGTTATTAGCATTTATAGTTTCCTTGATATAATACTCATTTCAATGTATTCTTTAAAGCCTATTTCGTACTAAAGAAGAGTTGCTTAACTAACTGTGTCCATGATATGTCATACTCGGGAGTAATTCCCAACAGTCTTGACAGGCAGTGAAGGCTATGCAGGAACAGTGAATCCAAAAAGAACAGTTTTCGGTTGATTTCGGGTTGATTTAATTGCCTTTTCCCTACAGATGGCGTGACTGATTCAAGGTAAGAAGCTGAAACTGGTGAGAAGGAATGGAGGTCTAACATCTGATTAGGGCCACTCTGCTTTTGATCAACCTGCTGGTAACTCTAGATCAAAACTACGACTGATCAAGTTTATAGGAAGAATCTAATGCCAGGAGAAAGTGTTGCGTTATAAGACCCTTATGTTTTTAAGTCAGTTAGGACACCTCACTGGAAAATTTTTGACATTTCCCTGGTGATGTGTAACTGGGACACTACTGAACATTCAGGGGAAAAAATCTTAAAGGTTGACATCTGACAACAGAAATTAAATGGAAAATATGTGGGACAGCACTGCACAAGTGATTGAAAATCCCTGGGGCACAGAAGTGAACAGCCCAACTTGGAATCAATAAGGGGTTGTAAACATGTAGATTTGGCAGTTAGCTTGATTAGATCAATAAGGCAGTGATGAAGAGGATTCTACTCAAATACAGTTTCACTTGGCTTGAAACTTAAGGCTTTTTATCTGCAACTTCAAATCCTATTAGATTTAATCCTCAGCTGTTTGGAAATTTCACCATTGTTATGCACACATTTTCCACCTTGCAATCTTATTAGCCCTTGATACCTGCATTACTCATCAGTAGTTCTTCACAATTTTTCCAGATGGAAATTCTCCTTGAAATCAGATCTGAGTTTGTGTTCACTTGAATTTCAAATTGTTCTTCCTAGTTCAGTTGGTAAAGAATATCGTGGTCAGAATCCATACGTAATAAAACCCCAATTTGACCTAGTCACCATTAACTTGGAATCTTTCTAATGGGGTAATTACCTTCTTTTGCTCATTTCTATACCGATTTCTTACCATATACACCCTACAGCTTCATCTGGCAGCACTATTGTTTCTGATATATGTAAAATCTGTCGGTGCTGCTGTAAAGCTAATATACTCATTGCTTAGACAGCTAATTAGCATGACTAGCAAGCTGCCTGAGGTCTGTGAGTCTGAATTAACTCTCCTACACGCACTGCTTAAAACTAGAGCACCACTGAAATAGCAGTGTAGGGGTAGACATGAACAACTGGCTGACAGAGGGGAAGAGAAGGTCTAGGAGAAAGGCAGTAGCAGAAAAGTAGCACTTTCTCCCTCAAGTCTGTTTTGAAAGAGAGCAATGAGTTGTTAGCTCTTCTCAAAATGTGCTTTGTTACCTTTGTCTGCAGAAGGTAGGAAGTAACATCTTGGCTGAGGTTATTCTTCCCTAGGCTTCTGTGCACATTGAAAGCTTACCCCTCAGATCCAACATTGCCCAGTTTTAATCCTTGGGTTTGAGCATCACACTTTCTTCCACAGTTTTTTTTTCACTTCAGATGAAGTGCTGCCAAGGGATAGCTGATAGCAATGAAAAATGACTTGCACAGGATGGAGAGGAGTGCCACAGACCCCAGATGAACTGTGTCTCCATGGGGAGAAAGGCAGCCAAAGAAATGCAGACTGAGCACACTGTCCAGCTTTACACCCATCAGAAATGCTCACATATGCTTCCCAGGGTGAAATGGATCAACAGATGGTCCCTAATGCATTCTCTACAAAGAACATCATATACATCTCCTAATCTGTTAATGAGTGATAGTAACATGTCTCCTTGGCTGTTCACGGGACTCTTGATTGTGCCTTCTGGCAAGCAGGAACAAACCCCCTGTTCTTTGCTCTCTCCCTCCTTAATGTTCCAGACCTTGCTGCCTTTATGCAGGGTCATAAAGGAAAGAGTCAAGATGTTCCATTCATAATAGACTGCTCTGAGAACTAACCAGAATCCTTTCTGCTGCTTTGTCATGCTTTTTGTAAGTTTACAGGCATGCCACTTCTCACTTCAAGCACTCGCTGGGTCTTGTGGAGCAGAGATGTTTCTTTGCTATTTATAATGAAGATTAATTTGTGTTCAGTTTTGCTGTTGGTTGTGCTGAAATGACTTCAGTCAGCATCTAGTCCTGTTACCCAAATTCAAGCAGCAACCTTGCTAAGGAGAAACTGAGAGAAGCAGATGTAACACAAGCAACATATTTTGTCATGAATGCAGCCTGCATCAGCAATCATCCACATGGAAAACCACTGTTCTGCCAGAATTTTGGGTTTTATCCTCTGTACTCTATAAGGGATGCACTCATGAGTCTGTTTCACCTAGTTGTGACCATGAATAAATTCAAGAACACGAATGTAAAACCAGATATGCCAGGGGAGGTAAGAGCAAGTGGTTCATACTTGATGTGGTTTATTCCAAGTGGTTTGGAGTTTTCCTAACGTGTGAAGTTTCAGAGTGCCTAGATAGGAGAGAGAGAGGCAGAGCAAGAGGTCTGTGGCGTGCTGCTTCCTAAAGTGAGTTGGTACCAATGCTTGCTGCCAGCATTTCTCATTTTCAGTGGTGTGTTAAGGTACAATAGTTTGCATAGGTTTTTAAAAAAAAGAGGTGAAAGAAGTTTTGCATCCTTCAAAAACTGGAGGTAGCATGCTCTCCTGCTTGGCTTTCTATTCTGTGTTCCCAAATCACTCCCTACATATATATTGCATGGTGGAGTTTTTTAATTTCTTTTGGTGTGCTCATCTTTTTAAGGATGGTGTCAGGTTCACCCTGGAAGTGATCTGCTCTGCCTGCAGGAAAGTGTAGCCCAAAGAGCTATGGGAGGCATAGCTGAGCATGGCAGTGGCCACAACAGAGAACTGAATGTGGACCACCATCTGGGGGGGAGTGTCTGTGAGGAAACCTAACAGCTGGAGGAGGCATGATTGCTTTATGGCAGTGTGAGTGCTCACAAGGTGCCTTTTTCCTCACTGGAAGAAACCAGCAAACTTTGGAAATAAGTGCTAGCTGTCAATTATTTGGTTACGTGAGCAGAATGGGGAGAGATGAAACTGCGGTCATGATGTGTGAGAGTTTCAAGAAGGGTGTAGAAACATAACCAGGGCTGACATTTGAGCTGACAAAATGCAGAACCAAGTCAAAAACCACAACCAGAGGCTTTCCTCTCAACGTGGTGCTAACAGCATCTTCCCACTCCAAACAGCCACTTCCATGAACACAAAAGAAGTTATTCCTG